>NC_141291.1:795000-1242500 GCF_037954325.1 Fistularia commersonii | reverse complement strand
AAGACCGAGATAGCGACCGGCTAGCCGGTGCGGCTTATAGTGAGGTGCGCTCAATAGTCAGGAAATTACAGTACTTTTTATTTTAAAAATGTATCACACAAAACGTCACTAATCACTCTGCCCACATAGACAAAGGAAGACACATTATTTGCGTTGGATAAATAATTTTCGCACCAATCAGGTGAAAGTGGGCATTTTTCCACGGCACACCTGATGATCTCTCTCGCCACAGTGGTTGGGAAACACTGGATTAATAGTTATCCGGTAAATCTTTTGGTTAAAACCATTTCTTCCCTTCCCATGAAGAGCGGCTCTGAAGCTCAGTGATCCTGGAACTCCAAGCTTTCTGCAGCACTCATGCGTTCTTCAACGTGAACATTTGCATTCAGCGAATAGTTTCCACATGAATAAGGAGATGGGAGGAAACTCCAGTAAGACATACTGTATATTTACATAATTTATATATTAGGTCGTTAGTGGTGAAGATGAAACGCATGACCGTCCAATCATGCTTGAACTCCTGCATTCCCCTCTGCAACCCGCCGAATGCAGAGCACACACCGCTTAACGATCAATCAGTCTCGATCTATCTTGATTAGTTAGCTTTCCAGGGCTTCCTAATGATTCAGGGATTTGAAAATAAAAAAAAGAAAAAATAGGATACAGTTGTGAGCACACCTGGACGAGCGTACCCGGGTAATTGGAGGCATATTCCAGGAGATGGTTGCTAATGTGCTCTGACAAACTGCCAGATTTATTTGAGATAATTCATAGGCTAACGATTGGACATGAATAAACATCTCGTCTCACCGGCTGACAGCGAGGACTACAACAGTCCACTTCTTCTCTTCCTTTGAGCTGCTCCCATCGGGGGTCGCCACAGCTAAGCCTCCTCTCACACCAGCTAACTTCCTGTCCTCTTTCACTCCGTCCATAAATCTCAGCTCTTCCTCCAGACCTCCTGCCTGGCAGTTCCAACCACAGCTTCGTTCTACCCGGAGCTCCACCATCCCTTTATCTCCAGAACATCTAACATGTGCTGTCCTTCTGACGGACTCCTTACTGATCCACTCCATCCACCCCACTCCCAAAGAGAACCTCAGCACTTTCATCTCTGCATTTACCCGAGCTTGGGACCGGCTCAAGGAAAGCCTTGGCTTTTGCCCCCTTGAGGCTACACTAATGAGGAATATGCTGAAAATTAGGCTAGCAGGTGGTTGTGGCCAGGGCCTCCGCGCCACTGCAAGAAACTCCCCGGTTTGAGTCCAAAAAGGAGCTCCTCCTGGAGCAGGACTTGTATGTTTGTATACACGCAAAGAAGAGTGCACAGTTAATGGTAACCAGCGCACTCTTCTTTGGCATAGTGTGCTATAGGACAGCTGAGGTCACCAGGCTCAACAAGCTAGTGAGGAAAGCCCGCGAGGTGGCGGGACTGAACCCGGACCATCTCCGATCTGTGGCAGTGAGGACGGTGATGGAAGCTACCCTGGACAATCCTTCCCACCACCTGCACCATGAGCTGTGGCCCACGGTTCATCCCAGCCGGTGCAGAACTGAATGCTCAGTTCAGTGTAACAGCATTCTGGACGGCACACAACTCTGACCGTCCGGAGGTTCATCTGTGCTGCCACAACCTCACTACCCTTTCATTCATGTTTCATACCCTCGCTCTGTTGTCTTTTTTTATCGCGTTGGTCTCGGCCCACTCGCTTCCTGCCTAGTTATATTCATTAATTTTATTCTTATCATTGGTATTGTCACTGTTTATGTTTTCGTTGTCACCTTTCACCCTCAAGGTCTCCCTTGACAATGTTGTTGTTGTATCTGCTGTCTATTTATTTGTGAATGTCTGATTGTATCCTGATTTTCTCTCTGTATGTATTTGACACTAATAATACTAATAATACTAATAATACTAATAATACGTTAGGCTGGACTAGAAACTGTTCCAATGACCAAAAGACAGCAGGCAGAACTAGAGGTTGCAGAGATGAAGATGTTGAGGTTCTCTTTGGGAGCGACCAGGATGGAGAGGATCAGGAATGAGTCTATCAGAGGAACAGCACATGTTAGATGTTTTGGAGAGAAGGTCAGAGAAGCCAGACTGAGATGGTTGGGTCATGGACAGAGGAGGGATAGAGAATATATTGGTAGACGGATGCTGGAATTGGAGCTGCCAAGCAAGAGGTCTGGAGGAAGACCAAAGAGAAGATTTATGGACGTAGTGAGAGAAGATATGAAGGTAGTTGGTGTGAGAGAGGAGGATACAGAGAATAGGGTTAGATGGAGAAAGTTGACTCGCTGTGGCGACACCTGACGGGAAAAGCCGAAAGAAGAAGAAGAATCTGTCATAGGGGTGCAGGACATGTATGACTGAGCAAAGTGATGATTGAGATGTTTTGGACATGAACAAAGGAGTGCTCATGTCCAAACAATGGTGAAGATCTGGATAGAAGGTTGCTGAAGGTGAAGCTGCCAGGCAAGAGGTCTCGAGGAAGAGCAAAGAGAAGATTGATGGACGTAGTGAGAGAGGATATGAGGTAGTTGATGTGAGAGAGGAGGATCCAGAGAATAGGGTTAGACGGAGAAAGTTGACTCACTGTGGAGACACCTGAAGGAAAAAGCCAAAAGAAGAACAAGAAGAAGAATACGTTAGGCTGCTGTGACAAAAGACTTTCAACCAACGAGGATCAATGAAGTTCATATCTTTTCTGCTGGTTCGTCCGGGTTCTCCAGCTCCCAAAGTAAATGTTACCCACCACCACGACCCTGCGTAGAGGCTCAGCATGAACAATGATAATCACCAGATATATGAAGAGTCCACTTGTTTCATCCTCATGACAAATCCCACAGAAAGCACAACGCAAATATCGGAAATCTCCAGGACCCAACAGGCATTGATGTATTTGTTCATATTTTCCTCATATTTTCCGTAAATCTCCACCACAGAGTTAAGCAGATCTCAGGATCCATCGTTGATGGTCGCAGACTGCTTGCACAGTCACATCAGCCTGTTGCAGATGTATTTAATTAATCCTTTGCAAGCCAACAACGTGCTGGGGGAAAAGCAAGTCCGGGGAGCTTTATTTTGAGAACAATTAAAGATGCCCTTCTCTCCTGCTCAATCAGTCGTACTTGGGGACGAAACGCTCAGCCGTGATTGGCCGTTTAGGGGACACTCGGAAAGACGGGAAAACTTTGGACTTATCGGAAGGAGTCAAAGTCGTGCGAGAGCATCTCAGGGCAGCCGCTATTTGTTTTATACATGTAATGTTTGTCAAGTCGAGCCCGTTTGTGTTTTCCGACCCCCGAGAGGCCGAGAGGCTCCGCACATCGCAGAACCGCTGCAAACTTGCCGCCCCGTGAAGCAGATTTAAGAATACAACCATGATGGTGTTTGGATGTTTACCTTCCTTCGGCGCCGCGCTGCTCTCCGGACCTCATTTAAATTCTCCGACACTCTCAGTTGCAACCACTGCAGGAGTTTCCATGTGAGCCTTATAAATAATGGTAATAATGATCGATGTTTAATTCCTCCAACTACGGGAATGCAAAACATCTTGATTAGGAACTATTGATGCAAAATGGAATAGAAGTAGACGGGACGCTGCGGCAATGATTTGCGCTTCGGCCCCGAAGCAAGAAGGTCCCTGTTTCGATGAGGACGACGGAGTTCTCTGTGGAGTTTCCATGTTCACGACGTGTCTGAGTCGATTCTTTTCCAGTCCAAAAACATGCAGGAGGTTCATTAGAAACCCGAAATTGCTCGAATGAGCGAGCTAATGTACGTCTTTATATTTCACCCGGCAACCGGTCCAGGGTGAACTCCACCTCCAGCCCAAGGACGGCTAGAGGTGGCGAGCCATATATGGCTCTTCCGGTGACAGCATACGGCTTCCAGACAATTTTGGATTTAAAAATCAAAACTCAGTTTGGAAATGATTTCAAAATACTTGTGATATTTCTTCATAATACTGTGTCATTTTAAAGTAAACAGGAATTAGTCTTGAAGATAAATTTCACGGTTCACCCGTCGGTCGGGTCGGAAACCGTTGGCTTCCGAGCACGTCCGGGTCATTGTGAAGGTAAATAAATTAATTTTATCAGATAGCCAAATAGTTTATCCTCGTCAACCCTCGTAACGGAAAAGATGGCGAAAAGAAAAAAAAGACGATGATTACCGTGTATTCCAGGCTACGTGGACAGAGAAATTTGCATTTGGATCTGCGGTATCTCTAATATGCTATGATATAAAAATGAACAAATCCATGCAGTACCAGAGGTAGCATTAAAAGAAGGACATATTTAATTTATTAGATGTGAAAAAATACTATATGGATCTCGATGAAATATATTGAGAAATATTTGGCTTTTATGGCTCTCCCAGTCAAAAAGGTTCCCGACCCCTGAACTAAGGAAAAGCAAACATCTCGATCAGGTCCCGTTTACTCAGAATGGCATACAAGTGCAGCCCATGTATGTTTCAGCCCAGGTTTTATAGTTTGCAATATCCTCGTCGAAGGTAAAACCCAAAAGTTGCTCCTCAGTAAACAACACCCCCGTTAGCATAGCAACCTAGTTTCTGCCCATCAACTCTTTGATTTTACATGACAAGCCACCACAATCTAGACCCCCTTAAAACCCTGGCGGTCCTTAAACCGGAAGAAGCCTCTGGGATGAGGGCTGAAACATCTTCAAGTGAAGAAACCCAAGTCCAGTTGCCACGCCAAGAAGATTTCGACAAGAATTCCCCGCGACCTGCATGAGTGGGAACCTCCACAGACCAGTTTGCAATATCAACCCTGTCACCGGCACTGGGAACGCACTTCCATCTTTCCCCACCAAGCCATCCCTGGACCTTGGAGGCACGGGCCGTCGTCAAGACACGAAGGTCATTTTCAGTCCCATACGTTTCGAGCGGATAGGTGGGCGTGTTTGGTCTGCAACAGTGTTTGCATAAATGCAAGTAACATCAGCGTGAACGGCAGGACCCGTGGTTTCTTTTCGAGCAGAAGGTCATCCAGAGCAGCACACCGCCTTCTCTTGACACGCCTTCCTGCAGAGCATAATGTTGCCGTGACTCCTGGCTGCAAAGAGATGCACAGAAATCTGCTACCTCCACCCCACGTGAAGGAAAAGCGGATTAACCAAAACGGGCCACCTTCTTTCATTTCTTCTTCACGGTCCATTTCTGATGCTCACCTGCCCATTTCAGACACTTTTGGCAGCGGAGCGAGCTCACAGGCTCCTCTCTGCAGCCCCATTCCCAACAAATGGCGGTGAACAGCTTTCTATCATAGTCAACATTAACATTTTTGGTTTTATTTGAGGTTCATCAGGTGTTCCGTGGGATTGGACCACATGGACAAGTATCCGCTCCGTCCAGTATCCAAGCGTCATTGAGCCTCGGCTGCCCGAGACCCCGTCCAAATTTATCTGCCGATAATCCACTCCTGCAACACCAACTGACCGTACATGCACCGTCTGATCGTCGGAAATAAAAAATAAGAGTTAAAAGATAATAAAAAGACGGGGTCTGTTGTGTTATGTTGACATAAAAAGTGCCGTGTGAACAGCTGGTTTTGGGGAATAAAAAACTAATCCATGTGTGAGTTATTTGAGTAATACAAGTATTAGAACAGTGGTTCTTAACCTGGGTTTGATGGAACCCCAGGGGTTCGGCGGGTCAGTCTCAGGGGTTCGGCGGAGGTCAAGACACACATTGGTGATGACATCACCGGCCGCAGGTGATCACGCTACATAGCTCGGCCTATCCGTGCTGCGGGGATTTCGGCGCGCTCAGTTGTAGTAACTTGTGACTGTCGTGATGGTACGTCATGCGATTTCTTTCTTAATACTTTAATCCCTTCGTACTAATTATGTCGGGCAAAAAAAGAAAGCGGTCGGAAGAACACGTACAATACGGATTCACACGTATGACGGAACGTGATTGGAATCGATGTCCTGACTGCATGATTTGCAAAGACAAGATGAGCAATTCTAGTCCGGCACCGGCAAAACTAAGGGAAGGCTTCCTTCAGCTGCATGGAGATGGGAGCTACAAGAACATAGCGCTTGCTGGATTCAAGGTGAAGGGAGCCAGATTCCATGAAAAGGCTCCTCCGCCTGTTCTTTGTACCCATCGACGAACCGATCCTCCATCCAATAAAGAAGGGTTCGGTGAATGCGCGTGTAAAACAGGTGGGGTTCAGAACCTCCAACAAGGTGAAGAACCACTGTATTAGAATGACAAACCGTGTTCTGGATTCATCACGGCTGTGATTGAAGGAGAAGCAGGACCTGGACTTGACCAGTCCAGGTCTTGGTTGATCGATGGGTCTCATATAAAGACCTGCAAACCTTCACCATGCGATGCAGGATGACGACCGGACGGGTGAATGAGGGGACCGGAGTTTACGGACGATAAGCCGCGACTTTTTTCACGTAAACAACGATGCGGCTAATATATGGACGTTTTTTGAGTGGGGGACGCTAACGAGCTTCACGCCGCTAAAACGTTTATCCTCGTCATATTGGACCGATGAAATGACCGGGAAATTCAGAGTCCGTTCAACTCTTGACACCGAAAAAGACGACTTTGACGGTTTTAGCGCGCAGGAGGAAGACCGAAATAGCGACCGGCTAGACCAGGCGTCGGCGACCTTTAACACCCAAAGAGCCATTTGGACCCGGTTTCCTCAGAAAAGAAAACACTGGGAGCCGCAATTGCTTTTTGACGTCTAAAATAAGGGTACCACTGTATATATTGCTTTTTATTACCTTTACACTTTGTATAAATAAGTGTGTCGTGTGTTGCTTCTGAAATTCACAAAGTATTACGGAGAAAATTAAATTTTATTTCTGTAATGAACTCATCTTGAGCTTTCAGAGCGTGTAGCCGAGCCTTGACCTGAATTTTAAAAATAAATTGGACAAAAAAATCACTGTGTCATTAAACAATAAAAAATACATATTTGAAAAATATCTTCATAAATATTTATTTTACCTGGTTTATGGGACTTCTGCTCCTGAACTTCTGCGCACGGCATCTGCAAATCGGTACTTTACCGGCTGGCGGGTATACCGGCTTCCGCCAGTGTGACGTTATTTTGAGCGGTGAAAAATTATAAATATAATTTTATTTAATATTTCAAGATCACAATGATCTTCCAACTTAGAACTTAAAGTTAAAAAAAGGAATTAACGCAAATGAAATACACTTCAATTAAATGTTTGTCATTTATTTTCCCAAGCCACTCGGAGCCGCAGTGTAAAGATGAAGGAGCCGCAGGTTGCCGACCCCTGGTCCAGCCGGTGCGGCTTATATAGAGGTGCGCCCTATAGTCCGGGAATTACGGTATATAAAATACTGTTTTTGTCGTTTTAATTCATTTTAATTTCACATGGACCCGGCTTTGCACGTGCACCCCAACACTGGAAGCACTCTGGTTTTGGAAGATGTTTCCCCGACTTCCCTTTCCACCGCATGCGTCATTATATCAAGAGGCGCTGGAAACAGTAGTTTTGTTTTCTACAAGTGACATCCGTTGCAGGCCTGAGGGGACGAGACCCTCCTTCTCTGAGACTCCATCTCTAGTCTCGTCCTTATTATCTCTGCTCAGGGCTATTTCTGACTGGATTTAAGGGACTCCTAGCTGAGGAGACTTTACGGTGTACAAGGTGTGAGACCCTCGGAGGTGGCCTCTGTCTGACCTTGAGCATCGGTTCAAAAGGAAAAAATATATGTGAACATATTACATACATTTATAGAAAAACGATGGATCCAAATTGCCATCGGGCGATTCACACATGTATTGGGAAATAAAAATAGTTCCAGAGTCATATGGTGGACGGATGCTGGAATTTGAGGTCCAGAGGACTAAAGAGAAGATTGATGGACGTCGTGAGAGAGAAGAGGATCCACAGGATAATGTTCGATGGAGAAGGTTGATCTGCTGTGGAGCTTCTAGTTGGAAAAGCCCAAAGGAGAAGAAGAAGATCAACTCGCTCGTTCATTCACACCTCACTTAGAAACATACGACCATTTATTTAGTTTATTTCTGTCTGTATGAAGCATCTGAGACCTCCGGCATCAATACGATTCAGATTCTCTCCCCCCTTCACGTCAGAAGAGACGTCCATCCATCCATCTGTCCGTCCACTCTGGGTGATGGAGAACCTTGAGCCTCCATCATGCTCTTGGACTGTGTGAGGAACCCGGAAAGAAATATTCCTATATTCCTTTGGGTCGCATCCGTCTCGAAGTGATATAGAACACATGTACTTTGCACAAACAAACGACGCCAGCGTTTTATGTAGCCGGCGACTGGAGGCGCCGCACGTGCATCCATAAACCCCTCCAGGCGCCGATACAAGTATGACTTATCTTCTCCTCCTGGAATCAACAAAACCAAAAGGTGTTTATTTATCTTTCAAACGACGTGTTTATCACTCGGCCCTAATTCACCGCCGGGCTCATCCCCCGGATGTTTCAGGAGTTAATCTCAAGCGAGGCGCTCTCATCACCAGAGGCACAAATCAATCTACGACCCTGAATATACATGAGAGTACTCTCCCAACGCACCTTTTGTTTTCATATTCAAATTCATTCAACTTTTTTATTATTATCATTATTATTTGGGAGGGAAAAAGCTGTGAGGTTTTTTTTTTTTTTTTTTGCAGACGGAAAGCAGTTGCTCTTTTCATAGCCGGTATGCTACGGCCACTCGGTTTTGGGGGCCGGGTGGTCGGGAGCGGACGCGGAAACGATGAATCTATTCATTGTCAGGAGGATTTATTCTGCACTGCATTGCTATTTTGGACGCTGTGACGGGAGGGAGGAGGTAAACGCCACAGCGGGCGTACAACCATGGAGTCGTGAGGCGGGAGGAGGCGAACCACCGCACCAAAATACCAGAAGTCAGATTTTATTTCTACGGAGCCAAATCAAAAGCAAGTTCTACGATGACTTTTTTTCCATGTAGAACAGGTCTGGACCAAATTCTACCATCTAAAGAAACCCAACATTCATCCAGGGGTGAGGAAACACCTTGTACAGATCCTACGCTATGCAGGCGGCCTTCAGCCTCGACCCGTAAGGGTAGGAAGCGAGCGTTTAGAGAGACTGAAGATGTAGAAACAAACAAAAAAACGACTAGCACTAACAGCTATATGCTAATAGCTGACAGGATAGTTCTGATATTGATTGAGAAATGCTAATAAGGCAAGAGCATGACAAAGAAGAGGTAGAAACCAAAAAAATGATATCACGCTAACAGCTACATGCGAGAAGCGGACAGGATACAATGATAGCTTTGATATTCATAAAGAAATGCCAATAAGACAGAGAACCATTAGAAAGACTGAAGATGTAGGAAGAAAAAAAAAACTAGCGCTAACAGCTACATGCTAAAAGCTGACAGGATACAATGATAGATTTGATATTTATAAAGAAATGCCAATAAGAAAGCGTAAAATCACGCCAAAATGAGAAAGACTGAAGAAGTAGAAACAAAAAAAATGACTAGCGCTAACAGCTATATGCTAATAGCTGACAGGATATTTCTGATATTGATTGAGAAATGCTAATAAGGCAAGAGCATGACAAAGAGGAGGTAGAAACCAAAAAAATGACATAGCACAAACAGCTACATGCTGATAGCTGACAGGATACAATGATAGCTTTGATATTTATAAAGAAATGCCAATAAGAAAGCAAGACCATGAGAAAGACTGAAGATGTAGAAACAAAAACAAAAAAAAAACTATCTCTAACAGCTACATGCTAAAAGCAGACAGGATACAATCATAGCGCTGATATCGATTGAGAAATGCCAACAAGGAAGAGCATGACAAAGAGGAGGTAGAAAAGAAAAAAATGACATAGCGCGAACAGCTACATGCTAGAAGCGGACAGGATACAATGATAGCTTTGATATTTATAAAGGAATGCCAATAAGAAAGCAAGAGCATGAGAAAGACTGAAGAAGTAGAAACAAAAAAAATGACTAGCGCTAACAGCTATATGCTGATAGCTGACAGGATAGTTCTGATATTGACTGAGAAATGCTAATAAGGCAAGAGCATGACAAAGAGGAGGTAGAAACCAAAAAAATGACATAGCGCAAACAGCTACATGCTGATAGCTGACAGGATACAATGATAGCTTTGATATTTATAAAGAAATGCCAATAAGACAGCAAGACCATGAGAAAGACTGAAGATGTAGAAACAAAAAAAAAAAACAACTAGCTCTAACAGCTACATGCTAAAAGCAGACAGAATACAATCACAGCACTGATATCGATTGAGAAATGCCAATAAGGAAGAGCATGACAAAGCGGAGGTAGAAAACAAAAAAATGACATAGCGCGAACAGCTACATGCTAGAAGCGGACAGCATACAATGATAGCTTTGATATTTATACAGAAATGCCAATAAGAAAGCAAGAGCATGAGAAAGACTGAAGATGTAGAAACAAAAAGCAGACCTAGCACTAACAGCTACATGCTAATAGCCGACAGAACACAATGAAAGCACTGATAGTTTTAAAGTGGATACGTGGCAGCAGAAAAAGCCCTGCAAGCTTGGAACCTGCAGCATGAGAGACTCCAAGGAGAAGATGTGGAGATGCTATCAGGACCTGGTGAAGGTACGAGTGCAGAGAACGAGGGAAGACCGGGAGGAACCACAGAGGTGCATCTGCAGAGTAAGCTAGTGGTGGCGTAGCTAAGCGCTAGGCTAACGCTAAATATGATCAATCTCAAGGAGAAAGGCTATTCTTAAACTGAAGATCTAAAGATCAGGATTCTGATACTGGAGACTTGGTGGACCACGAGGAGCGTCGGCTCCCTCTGGTCAACAACCGCTTCCGTTTGCGAATTCACAACCATCCCTGAGTGATTGTGACACACACACACACACACACACACACACACAGCAACTCTTTCAGCTATTTCACCTTCTTGGCGCAGAGTGGTCACGCAGAAGCTAAATAATCCTGGAAAAGGACAGAATAAAAGAAGGAAACTCTACTGGATATTTTCACTCGGCGCTGGAATACCAGCAGTAGGCGAGCAGTCGGACCCCAGCTGACCCCGGACGCCGCAAATATATTCCACATTATTCTGCCTTACCGCCGCATCGGCGCCGTGACCGCGGCGCAGCTCCCCTGACTCGAACCGCTGAGAAACCCCGGCGTGATATTTGCAGCTGTATTGAGATCCAGGACGTACAAATACTATAAAAAAAAAAGGTCAACCATTATCAAAACACGGGTAAAATATGTGAAAGTGTTTTTGCTAAATGCTCTCATAAAGCATTTCACCAACCTGGAAGACGTTCTTTTTTTCCCCCCCCTCATTAAATGTCAGCCACAAGCCCGATTTGATATTTAACTTAGCTTGACTTTAAGGCAGGATAAATTAAATTTGGACGCCGTGCCGGGAGAAGACCCTGGTGTCCTGGGGTTGGCGAGTGAAATAAGCGCCGTTTCGAATATCATTAGAAGATCGCATTTCATTAGTGTTAGAAAAATATAGATCCTGTGGATAGTCCTTAAGTAGAAAAGGTTTCTCTGCAGGAGAAAGAAAAAAAAGGACGAATGGAAAATGTAACGCTGAGGTAAACGATAAAGTACGGCGTCGAATTCAGTGTTGATTGAATACGACGGTCTAATTGTTGCTAGGAAACAAAGGTTATTTAGACAGCGGGCGGAGCTGCTCGCTGCCGCCGCCTCGCACACAGAAACCCTCACCGCCTGCAATCCAACGCCAGCCGCAGAATCAGAGGGTGGAAGCATACATGTCTGCATGACGTGGACATTTTTGCTCGAAAAAGGGAGTTAATGTTTGCATGTTTTCATTATGTTGCACACGTGAATGAGGACGATTCAGCGTGTAGGTTTTGCGGGTTTTATTGTCGGCCGTAACACAGACATTACAAATTACTGGCGTCCAACCTCTCTGCAAACTAATCACAGTTTTCATTATTTACAAAACCAGTATTCCAAACCGACACTCGGCTCCAATACACAGCGGTCCCACCACGAGGCTACAGTTAGCTTAGCGGCTAGCGATCGCGTGCTATTAGCACTACCCAAGCTACCGTCGACCTCAACCCTACAAGTTAAACGGCCGTTCACTCACTTCACTTTCGCTCGTTTCTACCTATTTACGTGTCGTTATAAATCTTTACCTGTAACACAGACATTAGCCACATTACCGGCGTCATTACTGAGCTAACGCTGCGACCGCGTCTCGCTAAGCTAATCACAGTTGGTTTCACGCCATCCTGTGGTGGAATGTGGTACCACATACTTACGAACAGTGAGTGAGAGGAAAGGAGCAAGTTGCTAACTCAGGAAATAAAATAAATTAAATATCCAAAAAAAGGGAGGGGGATGTCTGGTCTTTGCGCTCTCACAATTAGACCTACACACACACACACACACACACACACACACACACACCGAGTCATCAGTACCTGATTGAAGACACTCTTTCATGGACTCTTTCGCTTATATGAAAATGCAGTGTAAACCTGCACGTTCATACAGCTATTGTTTTTCTGCAACTGCACCCTAAGCGCTCCTGTCGCTTTAGAAATCAAACCCTTCATTTCTACCTCGGCGGAACTCGACGTCGTTCATTGTTCTCGGTGACAATTTATCATTCTTTTGTGCTTTTGCGCCGTAGGTCTCAGAGTAACGCTATTTCAATGCGCCGTCTGTGTGAACGTATCGACAACGAAGTTGACTTTTTGACTCAAAGGCGGAGGAGTTGCCTCTGGAGCCTCAGACACGACCTTTCACAAACCTGGAACGCCGTGCTGAGATCAGCATCAAGACCTTCTGCAGCCTCCAAACAACCGGGAAAGATCCACCACCAGAAGAAGCCCAGAGAACCTCCACCCGAGCCTCGATCCGTGTGACGCAACAGGTTTCACCGCTTTGTTTACCTCCCTTTTCGCATTCCAGTCCAGGTAAAGCACAAAAGTTGCTCTTTCGTCCCCAAAGAACGACACCCTGTTAGCACAACAACACCTTCAGATCCAGTTTCTGACCAACAACTCCTCCATTTAAGACAAAATTGGAAGAAATATATAGTTATAATTTGCAGTTATATAGGGAAACTCCCGCAGGACCTTGTTGAAATCTTCTCGTCTTGGCAACTGGAAAGAAATCCAAGTCCAGTCGCCACGACGAGTCCAATGCAAGTTGTTTTTTAAATGTTTTACCTCTGGAAACAAAGCCAGGGTTTCTCTCCTGCACTGGAAAACAGAAGTTCCTCTGCATCTCGTTCAGCATGTTAGGCAACGGCGGGTTCGCATGCAGAAAATAAAACAGACAAAACACTTTACGCATTTATGGTTCAACTTTTTTTTTTTTTTTTTTTTTTTAATTGTTGATTGGACCGTATTAACCAGCCGCTCACGTAGGCCAATATCACCGCACTCTCTGAGGAACAAATTAAAGAAGCTGATCATCAAGGGAGCCGGAGAGCCGAGATCACCTTCAAATAAACAGCTAATTAATTATTATCATGAGGGATGGCGATGCACGCGCCTCACACAGTGAATACTCATTAGACGCCCGCAGTGGTGGAAGTTTAAGCGAAAAGAAAAGGTTAACATTGTGGTTTGGTCTACAAAGTTAAACAGCTCTTCGGGTTTTTCAATCGAAGGGCGCCGTTGTCGTTTAACTGCCGAACGGCGTTTAACGATCGAACATTTTCGTTTTTTTCCCGTTGTTGAAATAAGCGATTGGTGCAGATAGAAGGAACGAAGGGCTGGATCGAGGTCTACATTGGATTTTATTGTGTTGAAACATGTACAAGTGCACGGTGACAAAATGCAGTTTAGCATCTAAGAAGTGCAAAACAGATAAAACAAACTAACAATACATGCATATTATGACAGTCACTTACAGATGGGGTACGATGAACCAATTGTACAAATGGATATATGCTTTAAATATCATAGACCATACATTTCAATGTACAGACGATGTCATGCGCTAAGTTATGCACGGCTGCAGTTTACAGAAAAATTAACAAATAAAAGTAACCATCCATGAATGTGAGAGGATTTGTCAGAAGCGACTGACCCTCCATTTGTAAACGTACATTTCTTGAGCAATGAAAGTGCAGAAAAACTGACTATAAAACAGAATATTGAACCCTATATGGCCATTTTAAGCCAGAATGTTAACTTAGAAGTGCACAAAGGTTAACGCAAGTACTGGAGATGACATATCGGGCGTCTCCTGGCTGTTCCATCTTCCAGCAGCGATGCGGCTCCTGCAGACCTTCTGGTTGTTTCGGCGTGGTTCTTCATCTGTCGCACTCTCGGAGAAGATGTCCGACGTCACCACGGTGCAGTCGGAGGCCTCGAGGAGCGTCCGATGGAGCCGGCGAACTCGATTTTTACAAATTAGAAGTTGGAAAATGCAGTGCAAGTGACCTCCCGCGGCACCCGCGATGCGTTCAGGGCCCAGAAGAGGACTTGCGGATCACCGGAATAGGATGTTGGAGATTTAGAGCGAACACGCCTGCAATTACCGCGGCCGTCGGGCTTTGCATTTAAAGCCATTTGATCTACAAGCTCAAGACGCACTCTGCGATTCTGCCACGGGACCAAATTGAAATATAATTTAACCTGGGGTCGGCGGGATGGATTGTTGCGGAGCTGATTAGAAAAAAAAAAAAAAAAACTATTTATGATGTTTTATGCGGGCGGTTTGAAGTTTAAATTAGCTCGGTCCCCGGCGCCGTTGAATTAGGATCCGTCCGAAGCCGACGGTAATTTGGTTTCGCTGATAAACTTGTCAAACCCGGCGCTGCGGAGTGACAATTCACGACGCACAAACCGCTGTTTCTTCTACACTTACGCTTTGTTTCGATAGGAATTCCTTCATTTAGATGAGCGCCAGTGGTCTCGTTCGAGGATCCCCTCCCTCCGACCCCCTTCAGGTGGATGATCGTAAAAATAAAAATATTTACTCCTCCGCGTCCTCTTGAATTTAAGATGGAGAGGCCGGGATCCTCCAAGAACCCTTCATTATCACACCTGTCGTGTGTCCATTACATGGGAACTCCCAAAAGGACATTATCTCACATTTACAACCCCATTACAGGCACTTAATATGCACACTTAAATTTAACGCGTAATACCGATCGCGCCGGAAATTCAGCCGTCCCAGATTCATCGTTCGGCTTTTATACCGGATCTCAGCTGACGAGAAAACATATCATTTTCATTAAGGGGTTTTATTTTCCCCTTTTAACTCGTGCACTTCTAAAGTCACGGGGGGCAAACAGAGCCTCCCGGCTGCAAATTCGAAAGACTCTCAGGTCTAATAATTGTCGGACGTTCCGGAATTACGTTCCGGGATGTGACGTAAACCTTCAGCTCCGAACTCAAAAACAAACCACCCAAGAAGAAGAAGAAGAAGACAACATGGACAAGTGGACTATCAGATGGTCGGAGTGTTTATCTTCTCCCTGCGCCGCTTCACCTGGTGAGGAGCCTCATTAGCCGTTAGCTCGCTGCACTATTTCTGGACCAGAATGTAGATGTTCCTCTGCAAACCCTTGAAGCCCCTCTGGGTTGAAGCAAGACAGAAGGTCTAGGACCTCCTCATGGGTCCGAGTCCCACTGCTTCTGCCTGTTTTGTGTCAAGAAAACATCTGACCAGTGACTGCCAGACCTTTTGAAAGAGGCATCTGCGGTCTGCAAGAAGTATCTGGTAAGAGTTCCTCCCGCGCCACAAGAGTTGCTAAGAAGACCCTGCCTCAGAGCAGGACCTCAAACGGTTCTTGGAACTGGAATCCGTGATCCCACTCAACAAAAGCCTGGTTCCTGAAAAGTTCCTGCACCTACAGAACATTTGCAACTGCTAACTTTCCTGTGTTGTTATTCTGCAGAGCAGTTTTCCCGGTGAGTCTCGGCAGGATGGGCTGCGTTGCAAGAACGTCCTCTCTGAGGTCAAACGGCGCAGAAACAAACCCCTCGGGTAAAAAAAATAAATCCTACTGTGAACAATCAAACGGTCATCAGGAGCCGGAATGACTTTGGTCAAGTTTTTATATATAAAGATGTGAGCGTGTGATGAAACGCATATCCGACGGAGCGAAAACACACCTTCATCACGAGACCCGAAGATAAATAGTAGATAAAACCTCAAAGCTTTGCAGAACCCCACAAAATAATCTGATCGGGGGGGGGGTTCACCTCATCGGCACCCCCATAAAGTTACACCCAAAGCCGCCGGTACTCACCCGCCTCGTCCCGTCAGCTGATGGAAGCGCAACTCCGTCCACGCTGGTTGGGCTGGAGGTACACAAAAAATAAATATAATGCAACAACAGCAAGGATTAAAACAGATCACCAAAATGAGAACAATTACAATTACTAATTATAATTCCTTGCGGAAAACCACATCGTTGATTTAACAAAACGTGGAAAACCGAGGCCTGACGTTTTCCACGGGACGGCAATCGATGGTTCCTTTCGTCAAACGTGCATCAACACAAAATCAAAAACTAAAAAAAAAAAAAAAAAAAAAGCGTCGAAAACCGAGCGTCGCTTGTAAATCTGAGCTTTCAACGTGAGCCTTTTGTAAAATGAGCCGTCCAGCTGCGAGGATGGAAAAAACAAAGATTTATCCAGCTGCTTTGCGCGCTCATGTGTGTGTGTGTGTGAGTGTGTGTGAGGTGCTCGTCAGGCTTCTCGGGATGCAAGAAGATCAGTACTTTTGAATTTGCGGAGCAGACGACGCGGAAAGTGAGAGTCGTGTCAAGAAATTCTCTGGAATACGGACGAACCAAGAGCTGGAACGGATTTTCAAATCAAATCTTTGACTGTTAGTTTAACTAAATCTTGAGTTCGTCGCCTATTTGCATAATCTGCGTTCACCTGGTGGATCCGACCCGCAGCGGTCACATCACCGGTAAACCCAGGCGACCCGGGAAAGCCTACCTGAGCATCGCGGAGTCTGGAAGGATCCGGACCTCGACACGACTGCCGCCGCAATTGGCATTTAATCCATGAGCGCGGCGAGGTGACGTTCCCCTCCGATCCAACAAGAAGGCGGGAAGTTACCTGTTGGCCGAGGACGGAGGGGACGTTGTTAGCCCGGTTAAGCGCGGCAGCGTAGCTCGACATTACAATCCCGACATTAAACCTCGCGGATAATCGTGTCGGCTTCAGATGATCAGCTCCTCTTATTCCTCCTCCATGCTTTACGTGTCCGAGGACTTTCTCACCGACTTTCAGCTCAACTCCTTTTTTTTTTTAAATCCTCGCTTTAGAATCTTTGTATTTTTGTTCTTCGCTTAGCGCCACGCGGTGAAAGAGACTTTGACTAAAATGTGTGAAAATCCGCTCTTCGGTCGTCCTTTCACGAGGCTCCGCTCGACCTCCTGAATCTGTCCTCAAAGCAGAAAACGATCGGTCGGAAACGACTCTTGAGCCCGAGCGAATAGTCGAGTGTCTCAATTTGACGCGTGAATGAGAGGCTGAACGCCGGTACGTCCCTGCAATCGAGGGGTTCGGGGGTGAACGGCACCTCTCGTCCCTTCACGGCTGCCGTGGTGCCAACGAACGAATATTTGAAGGCTACATTCATATCGAGGAGTCTCTACTTGACCGCACGTGTGAATCGACGCTCTTCACTTTCCACCGAATCCGATCTGCTGTTTCGTGGGACCGACGAGTCGCCGATAAATGCGTTCGCGCGTTTCTGTTACTTGTGAATAATTCCTCTCTCCGCACAAGCGACAGACAAAACATCACTCCGTAACAAGGAGCTGTTTAGGAGATGAAATTCCCAACGCGAATGACATTTACGCATTATTTCCCCAGAAATCTCCCCTGTAGGTAGTAATTGTATGTTTTCCACGAGGCGCCGACAGACGATTCGCACGGACATTCATTGGATTTAAATATCCCATTAGCGGACGGGGGGAAAAGAAACGTTCTTGTCTGAAAGGAGTGTTTTTCATGGCGGGCTCGGCCAGGTTGACGTCCGATGATTGTCTCAAAAGCTGTCCGTTTACACGCGGGTAAAGTAATTTGAATAATAAGAGATTGTGGAAATAAAGTGAGAGGAAAGGTTGCACTTACAGGCAAAGCTGAGGGAGGCGGCGAAATGTTTGCCTGCGAGGCCGACGCAGGTGCGCTGATGATCGGCGGGGGAAGAACAACCTGGTGGATTTCAAAATAAAACAGGAAACAGAAAAATAAAACAACATTTTTTTATTTTTTTTGGTTTGCATCCGTGAAGGTTTGACAGCGACGGGACGAGGAACTATTGATCCTAAAGGAAGTGAAAAGTATATAAACACGTGACAGTAAAAATACTGCGCTACAAAAACATGATATAGTACATAATGATATTTTACATGATATTAAACTAAATACAGACATTCAGAGGAGATAAAATAAGATACGATAAGATAAACCTTATTGATCCCCATAGGAGAAATTCTTTTATCATCACAGCGTACACTTCAATCAATACAATACAATACATTATTATGATCATTATGATCAATACATTTTCTCCCTTCAGTCGCAGGAAATCTCAAAATCTTTGTACTTAAGATCTTAAAACACTTTATAGCCTTGAGTTTGACACTTTACAGTTTTATTTGTATTTCTTATCCTCCCCCCTTTTCTATACTGTTTATACAGTTTCCCACTATTACTTATTATTGTTATGTTTTACTTCAAACTCTGGCACAACAATTTGGGATAAATAAAGTTGTTCTTATTCTTATTCTTATTCTTATTCTTATTCTTATTCTTATTCTTATTCTTATTCTTATTCTTATTCTTATTCTTATTCTTATTCTTATTCTTATTCTTATTCTTATTCTTATTCTTAGATTGTTAGACGATAGACATACAGGACTGTCCCAGAAAATTAGAATATTGTGATAAAGTTCTTTATCTTCTGTAATGCAATTACAAAAACAAAAATGTCATACATTCTTGATTCATTACAAATCAACTGAAACATTGCAAGCCTTTTATTATTTTAATATTGGTGATTATGGCTTACATCTTCAGAAAACTTAAAAATCCTATCTCAAAATATAAGAATATCATGAAAAAGTACATTTTGTTTTTTTAATTGGATTACAGAAGATGAAGAACTTTATCACAATATTCTAATTTTCTGAGATAGAAAGACAATTAGAACACAATTAAAAGATAGCAAAAACCATCCACAGATAAACAACAACAACGTTAAGAATAAGAACAGACGACAGGATGATAAAAACAGTCAGGGTGAAAACAAACAACCAAAACAACAACAAAAAGGATTATTCGGCACATAATGATGTAAAATAATAATCTAGCTCAGCGGCCCCTGACCGTTTTAACGCCACGGACCTTTTTAATATCAGACAATGTTTCCGGCCTTCAAGGTGTGGATCAAAAATACATATTAATCTAAAATTATTTTTCTTCAAAATCCTCCAAAGTCTTGCTCAGTCTCCGAGCAGCGAAGCAGTTTTGGAGGCTTATTCTGCCGCATATTCTGCAGAGCGGACTCGCTGCAACGTCAATCCATATTTGACCATTTGATGGAATCTCCCAATATTGTCCATTAAATGCAGCTTTCTTTTTCTTGCCATTCATCGACTCTCTTCTGTCTCCTGACTGGGCTTTTTACTTTTTGCAAAGAAACTTTCCAAACCCGTGACTTCGGTCATTTGTGAGACTCGGATACTAAATAAAACAGAAAAAAACATATGCTATTTATTTTTTCTCTGCGGCTGCGGATCGCTGATCCGGCTAATAATGTTGAAAATAATTTTGCAAATGGTTTAACAATGGAAAAAGTTGTATCGCACTTGAAAATAAGATAAGACAAACTTTATTGATCGCCACAAGGGAACTGCCTTTGTTTCAGAAGCGTAACAGTTGTAATGCCAAAAAAAAAAAGAAGTAAATATGAATATAAATATGAGTATAGGTATAAATAGAATGGCAGGAGATGGGATTAAAAAAAATCAACAAATAAATATATAGCAGATAAATAAAGATCAGAGATGACAATGGGCAACATCAAGTGAAAAATACACAACTAGAACAAAACAACAATTTCAAATGAATAATATGTTCGAAATGTATATATTATACGTCGTATGAAGCGCATTGTATGTAACACGCAGTGGAAATGTAAATTTTGCGCGTGGTAATTAACCCTCTTATTATGTTAAGGGTCAATTTGACCCATTTCATCCATTGACCCAATGGGTGAAATTGACCCTTAACATAATAAGAGGGTTAAAGTGCAAACAGTAAAGCGGACGTAGAGGGAAACGTTGACGTTCGGTTCCGAGGCAGCTCGAAGCCGAGGTCGTCCGCGATGGTAAACCCTTTGCCGTTTTTTTGGGAGTCCGACGGCACTTGGGTGGAACAATCCGAAGAAATTGAAAGAAAACAAAAGGCCTTTGTCGGGAGAACGTCATGTTCCGTCAGATTCGGACGTCCTCAGATGAGAAAACACCAGACAAGAACAAACAAATGTAAAAAAAAAAGAAAATGAATCCAAACTTTTCAGGGCCATTGATTCAATATACTCCAGAATAATGTCAGTGTGCAGTCACCCCTTTCTCCTTGATAGGATGGCCTAATTAATGGCAAGGATAATTAACCGAGGCCCATTTCATTGGACACAAAGTGCAAGGCAGCAGCCCCATTATCCCGATGATAACTGGAGTGTCCTTCCTTTCATCTCCGCTCTTAATGCCGTAAAATACCATTACTGATTGTCCAATTTGCCGAGCGCCGTCGCCGAGGTGCAGAGCGTCGAGGAACTCCGGGGGCCGAAGCTCCGGGTCTTTCCGGAGGAGAGCGTCGCCGCCGCCGAATGTAAGATTTTTTTCGCGGTATCTGATTAAATCGGCCTTTCTGGAATATTTCACGCTTTACAAGGCGGCGCGGCCGAGGTGAAAGATTGGCTCGGCCAACGGTCGACGCACATGGAGGGGAAAGTTACGGCGGACAGATGTTTTCCGGGGAAACATCCAAAGGCTTTAAGAGATTGCAGAAATGGAGGTCAGAGTCGAGTGACCCCGGGAGGCTGAGGTATATGAACCCGGATTCGGCTCAATTTCCTGATACAGTCAGATAACGTAAATACGACCCCTTCTTCTTGTAACGCTCTCGCTGAAGTAGACATCAACATGTTTACCGCCTCGCTCCTGTGGGCGTCATCCAATAATCGCAGAATTGGCGGTTTGATCGCCGATCCAATTTTTTTTCTCACGTCAAAGTATCCAAAACAATAAGTCGCGAATCGTTCCAGATGGTCCGGGAAGCACATGGCGCGGCATGGTAATGGTAAAGCCATTATGAAATTGCTGCCATTTATCAGTTGCTATGAGCAGATAAGCCCACCTTATGTAATACAAGAGGATGAAAGCAATGCCGTGTTATTTCCCAGTCTTACTCCTTTTCTTGATTAAAAAAAAAAAAAAAAACGGACCCATTTGAGCTTTCAAAAAAGTTAAATGATTAATCTGATTAATCGCACAGCGCCTGTGGATTAATTACGATTATTCGTGATTCATTTTAGACAGAATATATGTGTGTGAATGAGAGGAACTCGGGTGGAGCGGTGAGGCTACAGGGAGTGGAGATCAAGAAGCTGGAGGATTTCAGGTATTGAAGGTCAACAGTCCAGAGTGATGGAGAGTGTGGAAAAGAGGTGAAGAGACGGGTCCAAGCAGGTTGGAATGGGTGGAGAAAAGTGTCAGGGGTACAAAGGGATAGAAGAACATCAGCCAGAATAAAAGGAAAGGTGTACAAGACAGTGGTGAGACCAGCGATGATGTTTGGACTAGAAACTGTTCCAATGACCAAAAGACAGCAGGCAGAACTAGAGGTTGCAGAGATGAAGATGTTGAGGTTCTCTTTGGGAGTGACCAGGATGGAGAGGATCAGGAATGAGTCCATCAGAGGAACAGCACATGTTAGATGTTTAGAAGGTCAGAGGAGCCAGACTGAGATGGTTGGGTCATGGACAGAGGAGGGATAGAGAATATATTGGTAGACGGATGCTGGAATTGGAGGTCTATCAGTAGATCAGAGAAGATCAATGGACGTAGTGAGAGAGGATATGATGTTAGTTGGTGTAAGAAAGGAAGATCCAGAGAATAGGGTTTGATGGAGAAAGTTGACTCGCTGTGGCGACACCTGACGGGAAAAGCCGAAAGAAGAAGAAGAATTCGTGATTAATTTCATTGTTTTGTTTTGTCATTAATTTGACGTCATCGTCCCGCCTCGGGTTTTGTTCGCCCTAAAATTCCCTGTTGTTTCGAGTCGGCCATCTTGGACGAAGCCACATCCGTCCACGTGAATTTGAGCGGTTGTGCGTCACATATGGGTTGATTACATTTGAAATGTTAATGCAATTAATCATGTTGTCATGATGTTGTTAATATATACTCGTTTAGATATGATTGGGCGAGGCAGGATTTATTCCGGTGTCCACGGATACGTTCACCCACTCACCCTCTTTTTCACTCGTACGCACAATTTCATCTCCGGTGAAGCTCCTGCACGTGCACAGTCACATGCACGGATGTACGACCATTCGTCGGCTCATCCTGACGTCACATACAGACGTGCAAACATTCACTCTTGTTCACGCGTGATGCGGAAACACAACAATTCACTCATTCGCACATCAGGTGAAAACATGCGGCCATTCCTGCTGTTAGCATTCCGTTATCTGTTTTTAGCCTTATTGTTTTTGTTGTCATTCTCATATCTACTTTATACTTTGTTGTCATTTTGGTTACATATTTTTATCCTTATCTTTTCTGTTGTCATTCTGTTATGTATTCTATCCTTGCTGTTGTTGTGACTTCTCTAATATTTATATTATTTTTGGTTTAAGTTACTGTTATTGTTATTGTATTTTTGTGCTGCTGAAACAAAGTTCCCTTAATGGGATCAATAAAGAATTAACTCATTCACTCTCTGACCAAACATCGTAAAGAGAGAAATAAACATTCACCAAAATCATCCATTCAATTTCAAGAATTGTAATAAGACTCATTGCTTACCTGGAGGCAGGATCTTAGGGGGCGGAGCCTATCCAGGCCGTCATCGGACCGTCCATCACGGGGCTACACATGGAGAAATGCAACCGTTAACTCCGTCATTCACGTCATATTCACACAACCATTCACTAACACGGGGTCTCCAATGAACCTTCTGCATGTCTTTGGATCGTGGGAGGAACCTGGAGAACCTGGAGGAACCTGGAGAACCTGGAGAACCCGGAGGAACCTGGAGAACCTGGAGAACCTGGAGGAACCTGGAGAACCTGGAGGAACCTGGAGGACCTGGAGAACCTGGAGAACTTGGAGGAACCCCACGCAAACACTGGGAGAACATGGAGACTCCAACCAGGGACAAACTGGCTGTGAAGCAGAAGCGGCAACTGCTGCTAACCGCTCCTATCTGCTGCTAACCGCTGCTAACCGCTGCCAGCTGCTGCTAACTGCTGCTAACTGCTGCTAAACGCTGCTAACCGCCGCCTCCCGCTCCTAACTGCTGCTACCCGCTGCCAGCCGCCGCTAACTGCTGCTACCTGCTGCTAGCCGCTGCTAACTGCTGCTAACTGCTGCTTACTGCTGCTAATTGCTGCTAGCCACTACTTACTGCTGCTAATTGCTGCTAACTGCTACTAATTGCTGCTAGCTGCTGCTAGCCACTGCTAATCGCTGCTGATCGCTGCTAACCACTGCTAATTGCCTGCTAAGCCCCGCTAACTGCTGCTCGCTGCTGCTAACCACTGCTAACTGCTCCCAACTGCTGCTACCCGCTGCAAGCCGCTGCTATCCACTGCTACCTGCTGATAGGCACTGCTAACTGCTGCTACCTGCTGCTAACTGCTGCTAACCGCTGCTAGCTGCTCCTAACTGCTGATTATTCCTATATTGCAGTTTATATAGGATGTTACATAAGAAAAACAACGTTTTCTCGGGTTGCGGTTGGCTAGCCGAAGCCGCCAGCCCCGTTGGCTCGGCAGCCGATCGGTTCCTGGCTGCGGGTTTTAATTCATTTGTTTCCAGTATCTCTGCAAAAGATGCGACATTTAAGAAATGTTCCTTTAAAAAAAAAGATCATCAGACGGCTGAAAGGCAAGCCAATGTAGCGGGAGCTTACGCCGCGCTCAAAGCATGTGGACGGCGTAAAATATCGAGAGGCAAGGAAAAGGACATTTTGTGACCATTCTGGGTGGAAGGGAAGTTAATTACCGCCATGTGGGCAAGAAACTCCGGGTTTGGAGGGAGATGTGGGAAAGCCACATTAAAAACAAACTTTTTTAATTCTTTATTTTTTATTTTTTCGCAGAAAAAAATAGGAAACCGACAAACATGGAGGTGCCAGGAGCAGCAGCGAGAGGACACAGCTGGTAGGAGACCAGCCTCTGCCAGCCGCCGCCAACAGCCACATTCTTCACTTTAGTTCCTCCACGTTTATTTCCCGCCGAATGTGTGTGTGTGTGTGTGTGTGTGTGTGTGTGGTTGCCAATTTGCAGATGGCCAAAGCATGTCTTGTTAATAACAGCGACTCGGGTTATACAACAAAATCCCAACGCGCGGCCGACGCCGAAGAAGGCCTGCAGCCACGGGATAAGTATGTTTATAGGAACAAAGTATGAGCAGGAATAAATAAAACAGTAATGTTGCGCCCGACAGCAGCAGATTATTGTGTCCCGGGGTGAAAATGCAGAGTGTGAAGTGTGCGGAGGACCAGGTCGGGCTTCCAGAAGGGATTCCACGGGCCCTCCGATGCCCCCGGAACCCGCCAGAGTCGCGGATTTCCGGTCCCGGTCCAGCCTCGGACCCCTTACCGTGGTCTTAGTCCGAGAAAGTCAAATGACCCTCGGAGTCCAGCAGAGTCGAGGTACAGAGTTTTCCTTCTTCGTAAAAGCAGAGCAGCGGAGGATCGTTCACCCGGGTCTCAACGTCCACCTTTTCTCCAGAACCTGGACTTAAAAACGCATTTTAACAGAGTTCTGGTTTTATCCTTTTTCTGTTAAACCTCCTTTTTTGGGTTAAGCTAACCTTCTTTCTCTCGGAGTCCCGGTTCCCGCTCGTCCCTCAGCGGCGTCCGATGTTCTCCTGGCCTTTGAGGAACTTTCAGACGTCGTTTTATCGATGGAAGGAGCCGGAGGACCCACAGCTGATGAGGGGTTTCTGTCGGTCAGCAGGAAGAAGAGTGATGTTTGGGTCAGACCGGGGGTTCCGGTCCACAAAGAAAATCTTTCTTTGCTTAAATGATGCTTTTCCCATTAGACCTTCTTATTTTGAAAAACGACTGACTGCCGCACTTCACTCTCTCTTGGCAACTGGACTTCTCTTTGCAGCCCTCATGTGAGACTCTTCTTCTGTTTCTTGTAGCTTCTGTCGACCGCGTGGCCTAATGGATAAGGCGTCTGACTTCGGATCAGAAGATTGAGGGTTCGAGTCCCTTCGTGGTTGCTTTTCAGGTGCCGAGTTGTTGTCTTTGGAATCGATGATTTCTTGTTCGATTCCTAGTTTGACGCCGAGTCGACCCCTGACTTCTCCACTGGTGCTGATGGACGGTAGCCTACTGCTCATGATGGAGAACCAACTTCCCCGCTTGGTTTAAATAAAGTAAAAATATAAAATAAACTGGAAATTAAATATGGTGAGTTTCCAAATCCAGGTGCCAGTTTTTGGGCGGGTCCAGGCTATGGTGGCTTGTTGTGGAAGAGTTGGTTTACGGAAGCTAGGTGCAGGGGACGTCGTTATGCTAACGGGGGCATCGTTCTTTGGAACAAAAGAGCAACTTTATGTGATGACCTGGATTGTGATGTGAAAAGGTAAAACTAAATAAAGCGGTGAAACCTGTTGGATCACATCAACTGAGGCCCATGTGGACGTTCCTGGTGGTTCTGGCGGGTCTTTCCTGGTGGTTTGGAGGCTACAGAAGATCTCTTTTGGTATTAACCCCAGTACGGTGTGAAGGAATGTTTGTGAAAGGTTGTGTCTGAAAAAAATTATTATAATTTTGCAGGATACCTCAACCATTCGCTGTTGTCTAGTTTCACCCTTTATTTTATTTATTTTTGTCATTGTTATTGTCATTCTGTTGATGTTCTTGTTGTTGTCGTTTTGGTTTTCTGTTCTTTTTTTTTTCCCATTCTGTTGTACATTCTCATCCTTGATGTTGCTTTTGTTGTTATTGTTGTTGTTGTTCTCTCTGCTGTCTTTTTATTTGTGGATATCTTTAGCTATCTTCGAATTGTCTCTCATATCCATATTCATATTTATAAATACGTGTTACGTTGCTGTGACAAAAGAAATTCCTCTATGGGGATCATTAAGTTTATCTTATCTTAATTTCCAAATTCATAACAGCTACACTACAATTTTTCCTTCTATCATACTATTGTGCACTCCTTACCTCACTTGTTACTAAGACACTTATCGTTTTATCACTTGTTTACTAAGACACTTTATAGTTTCACTGAGACACTTTATAGTTTATAGTTTATTTTTATTTCTAATTCTGCCTTTTCTTTTTATTATTTATTACTGTTATATTTTCTGTAACTGGCACAGCAATTTCCTTCGGGATTAATAAAGTTATTCTTATTCTTATTCTTATTCTTAAATACAACGTGTAATTGTTGTATTTAAAATTAGTTATGAATATTAACCCGTTAAAATGGAAAAGCCCTCATTGATTCAAATAAAACGTCGATATATCACAATTTATTATTGTGATTCAAACACACATTGGGTTTTACCATTGTATTTAAGACTTATTTGGTATTTAGGATTTTTTTTTTTTTTTTTCTAATTTCTTTCACATGTAAATGGGGTGACATGTTATTATATAAATCTAAAAAAAAAAATGGTGAAAACATTTTTTTGTAAGTGTGTGTAGATCTCAGATGGACCTGGGGCACAGACTGCCTCTTCACCAATATCATGAGACTTAAGTTATAAATAAATATACATATATATATATATATATATATCTGTTAAATTTTTCACACACAAGTAATGTAATATGTGTTTAAATCGGCTTTAAAAGAAAAATCAACACCACAGAAAAACACAGGACGTTCGCGGTACCATTAAAATCCTCCGCTTCAATACCTGCATCCCCGCCACCACAACGCTTTATGATGTCATTTCTGTCCAATCAGACAATTTCACAAAAATACAAATTAGACTTTCTTCTCTCAATAAATTTCCCCTTATTTTTTTTTCCTTGTTTTCAAACAGCAGCTGCGCGGCATAAATTCCACAAAAGCGACGATATAACGCCCATATTGCAGACGATAAACTCTTCCTCGAGACATTTGGAAAAACAGATAAATTAAATGAAATAAAACAAATTAAAAAAAAAAAACAAATAAAAACAGAAGGGGCCCACTGTCTACATCCCAACAAGGCAGTCACAACTGTTGTAAAACGCACAAAGGGTTGTTGGTTTATACGCTTTCGGGATTACGAGGAATCAACACAGCTGCTATGAAAGGTGGCGTCATCGGGAAGCTGTTTGTTTTAGTGTGTGTGTGTGTGTGAGTGTGTGTGTGTGTGTGTGTGTGTGTGTGTGCGTGTTGGGGGATGATTCTGCCACGGGCATTGTTTGTCTCAGACGTCCACATGGACTTCCTGCTACCAGCAACCGTTACAAGGCGCGGTTGAAGAATGTCAAGTTTTTTGCACATTTACAGGATAAGAGCTGAAGAGGTAAATAAACGGGTTGAAGCAGGTTGGAACGGTGATCATTGACCAAAAGTCAGGAGAGATGAAGATGTTGGGGTTGTCTTTGGTAGCAACCAGGATGGAGAGGATCAGGAATGAGTCCATCAGAGGGACGACACATGGTAGATGTTTTGGAGAGAAGGTCAGAGATGGTTGGGTCATGGACAGAAGAGGCAGAGTCAATATATCGGTTGACAGATGCTGGAATTGGAGGTCTAGAAGAAGACCAGAGAAGATCGATGGACATCGTGAGAGAGGAGGATCCAGTAAATAGGGTTAGATGGAGAAGATGGATTTGCCGTGGAGACCCTGAAGGGAGAAGCCCAAAGGAGAAGAAGAAGAAGAAGAAGAAGAAGAAGAAGGTCGGATAACAGCTGAAATGATTCAACGATACACCTTTTTATTGGCGTTTCATTCATTCACTCATCCAGTATCTTTACCGCCCTGGTCTCATTGGCCAGGATGTGGTTCTCCCTGGACCAATCACAGCGCTCAGATACGTCCGACCCTCTCATTCACGCATGGCGTCGAGCCTCACTATCATTCACTGTCATATTTATTTGCTCCGAAGTAGCGCGGCTGAAAAGTTAGATTGCCGTGTTTTAAACTCAGCGTGTCACGTCTGACAGCGGCGTCGGGCCGTTCAGGCCGCCATGACTTGTGTATCATGGCCGTGTTGTCGGCCGCGGCGTTTTCTAAATAATCCGCTACTTCCCCCGTATCTGATGCCGCCGCCCCCAATGGGAACGGCAGTATTTTCAGGGATGCGACCGGTTCGCCGCGTCCTCCACATCTCTTTACGTGCCGCCGCCATGCAAGAAGACTTGGCGCCGTCGCTCAAACTTCCCTCGGACCGGACGAGGCCGAGACGGGAACTTTGGTGGTGGAGAGGAGGACGCCGAAGAAACTGTCGCCGACCTCCCCGGCTCGCGCCGGGCAGACGGCGGAGCCGCTTCTCCAGCAGACGATGTCCAACGCAAATATACAGGATAAATTTCCTACCTGATTCCATGACCTGATACTAGAACTCACTGGAATCACTTGCTGCACTACTTCACACTGACACTGCTCATCATTAATTCTTTTCTTTTTTTTTTTTTTTTTATTAGATCATACTTATACTTTTTACCTTTAAACTGATTTTATTTTATTTTGTTTAATTTTATTTGTGTATTTTATAATTTATTTTTTTTTATTTTTTTTTATTTTATATTTATTATTATTATCATTATTATTATTATTAGTAGTAGTAGTACATTCTTCTGTCTTCTTTTTCTTCTTCAGCTTCTTCTTCTCCTTATTGTTGTTGTTGTTGTTGTTGTTATTATATTATTAGTATTATTATCACATTCTTCTTCTTTTTCTTCTTCTTCTTCTTATTATTATATCATTAGTATTATTACATTCTTCTTCTTCTTCTTTATCTTCGTCTTCTTATTGTTGTTGTTGTTGTTGTTATTATATTATTAGTATTATTATTACATTCTTCTTTTTCTTCTTCTTCTTATTATTATTTTTATATCATTAGTATTATTACATTCTTCTTCCTCTTTTTCTTTTTCTTCTTCTTCTTCTGCTTCTCATGTTGTTGTTGTTGTTGTTATTATATTATTAGTATTATTATTACATTCTTCCTATTATTCTTATTATTATTGTTGTTTTTGTTATAATAATACTAGTAACAATAATAATAATTATTATTATTATTATTATTATTACATTCTTCTTCTTATTATTATTATCATTATTGTTGTTGTTGTTGTTATTTATTATTTGATTTTATTTTTTATTTTTTTATTTTTCCTTGTGTTTTCAGCTAGCTTGTCACTCATGTCCTTGTATTTGTTGCTGCTGCTGCTCAACAGTTTCCCAAGCATGGGATCATTAAAATACATCTGATCATCTCATCTCATCTTCACCAGCTCAGATTTGCTCACTGACATGTTGTCCTCTCATTATCTCCACTTTTTGTGATTGACCCAAAACAAAGATTTTTCCTTCGGTGGAAACACAGCCAACCGACAACCGGCGTCAACACGAGCGCTTGTTTGTCTCCACATGTCCGCGGCGGTTCTCAGTCATCCGGGTCACGGCGAATTCTCGTCGAAATTTCGGCAAAGAGACTCGAGTTTCTTCACTTGAAGTCGTTCCGGCCGTCGTCCCAGAGGCTTCTTCACGTCTAAACCCGAGGGTTCGGCGTCCAGTTGCCAAGACGAGGAGATCTCGACAAGAATCCGGACCAAGACGATGAACCCAATGACGGATGTAGATAAGGAACGAATGAATGAATATCACCAAAACTGCTTGATCGTCCCGGGATCTCGTCGACGTCGGGTTCTCTTGGGGTTTTCGAGTTTCCTCCCGGAGATGAAGAATATGTCTCAAGCGGTACAGCGGGATAAGCGGTACAGATAACCAATGAATAAATGAATAGCGTAAAAATACCGAGCTACGCATTTTTACGGCCACGTGCGGAAAAACCAGGCCCACTCCGACCGTTTTGTCAACGTTATTTGAAGCTCGTCGTAATCTCCCTAACGACGCATTGAATTTCAAATGGCCGATTTGGAATTCCGGCGGCGAGATCCCTTGAACTCCGGAGAAGCCAATTAGGGACGAGAAAACCTGAGACTACTCCGTCTGAATTTAAGCAATCAATTGTTTTCCAAATTCAAATGTAGAGTTCGTACAGTTGGAAACAAAAGACTTGAATTTTAGATGAATTAATCCCCCTCACAGTCATACATATATACATATATATAGACAGAGAATCTATTCATTTAACAACAAAACAAAACTGACGGTCGACGTCCTCGGACCTTAATGCCCCCGACCTAAAGCGCTGCCCCGCGGGAGGCTACGTGCTACGCTATCTACACTCAAACCTTTCACTTGGACATCATATTGAGATATAAAACCATTCACCCTCTCATTTAAACGCATGCAACTATTGATGAGATGCACTTTAATGATCTCTTACTTGGGAAATTGATTAGCAGCAGCAGCAAAACAAGACAAGGACAAGACAGTGACAAGCTAGCTAAAAATACAAGTAAAAAAAAAAAAGCATTAAAAATAAATTATAGATAAATAGATAAGTAAATAGTTAAATAAATAGATGGATAGATAAATAAATACATAATTAAAAAAGCATTAAAATTAAATCATAAATAAATAGATAAGTAAATAGATAAATAAATAGATAAATGGATAAATAAATCCCTAAATAAAAAAACATTAAAAAAAATGATAATAATAAATAGGTAAATAGATAAATAAATGAATCCATAAATGAAAAAACGTTAAAAATAAATCATAAATAAATAAATAAATAAATAGATAAATAAATACATATGTAAAAAAACATTAAAAGTAAATCATAAATAAATAGATAAGTAAATAGATAAATTGATAAATAAATACATAAATAAAAAAACATTAAAATAAATCATAAATAAATAGATAAATAAATAAATAAATAGATAGATAGATAAATTAATAAATAGATAGATAGATAAATTAATAAGTAGATAGATAGATAGATAGATAGATAGATAGATAGATAGATAGATAGATAGATAGATAGATAGATAGATAGATAGATAGGTAGGTAGATAGATAGATAGATAGATAGATAGATAGATAGATAGATAGATAGATAGATAGATAGATAGATAGATAGATAGATAGATAGATAGATAGAGTAAACTCTGAAGTTTAAAAGTGTGAAGAATAATCTATAAAAAAAAATAAAAAAAAACTCATTCTCTCATTCACGATGCAGGGTTTCCAGGGAAGCTGTTAGACGGTGGGAGGAACCCCACTCAGACACGGGGAGAACATGGAGAACATCTCCACCCAGGAAGGCCTCCGCTGGGAATCCATAGTCCTAGTATATATTTTACAGGACATTACTTGGACCTTGGCCGTAGGACTATTGGCATTCATAATCTGTCTGCGTGTGTCACTTAAAATGAATCCGCGCTCCGGCTTGGGCGCATCTCATCTCCATGAATATAGAAGGTGACCAGAACGTTCGTGCTTTGATTACTTTAAGAGATAACATATGCGCCGAAGGAGCGTCCTAAAACTCTGACAAGGTCGGACATGAAATATAAACTCCGACGTAGATAAATAAACAAATAAATAAACGATGAAGAAAAAAAAAAAAAAAAAAAAAGAAAAAACAAGCCCCGAAATCGGCGCCGCAATATATAAGGTGCTTGTTCAATATGTTGAAAGATAACGGCGACATGACAAGGAGGATCCGCCACGCTGCATCATTTGACTCGTCTGTCGCACAACCTTTTATATCCTGTTTGCCATAAATCTTATATTGACACGGCCTTATCACGTCCAAACCTGAAATATTCAGCTTCCACTCCCGGGGAGACGCTCGCAACGCTCCGGTATCTGGGAAACCGTGACCCGGCGCTTGTAAACATCCAGACGAGGACGTCAGTCAGTTCCTCAAGTGCCGATCCTGGTTTAATATCGACAGACGGCGACCCCGGCAGGTCTTCGGGTCTGACACATTAAGGTTACGTTCCTCCGACCGACGTGCTAAAGATAGCGTCCGGGCCGATACGCCGCCGCCAACTGTTAGCATGTCGGCCATTAAAAATGAATGGAGGTTTAACGTTAAACAAGACGTCTTGTTTCTCGGAGCGACTGGATCGGATGTCGGAACGGAGGTCTATCGCTGGACGTCCCGCCGGAAACTTTGACGTGACGCCACTGTTAGCCGTCGCCCTCAACCGCGCCTCTCATCGGAGTGACGGGCGAAGAATTCAATATAGCCTCCTCGCCGACATAAATAATGCATCGCGCGCTCTTCGGGTAGAAAGCAGGGGAGGTTATAAATATGAGGCGTATGAATTGTATCGACAGGGTCCAGCCTCGCCGGCACCGAGCAACGGCGGACGCGTGTCCGCTATCGGACCGCCGCGAGACGGATTTCCGAGGAGGTGAACGGCGAGAGGCGGTTCGGGGGATATCTGATATCGTCGGCGCCGATGTCGGGGCGCGGAGTTCAACGGGAAGCCGTCTGGCGTCGCCCGAAAAGTCGTGGGTGGAACCCGTGAAACGCGCCGATAGCAACTCTCGTCCTTGAAACCACATAAAGCCGTCAGCCATTAGGAAGGCGTTATATTATCATTTCCTGCAGCTATTATTGACGTTCCAACCCTATCGGAACATTATAGTCTAATAGTCACATTACAACCAGCAGCTACTTTCCTTTTTTCCGTCACTTTTTTTTTCTTCTTTTTCTATTTTTTTTTTTTTTGCGGTTGAAACAAGCCCGAACTGCAAAGCGCTTTTATATCGCGCACCAACAGAGCGATACAACCGGAAAAAAAAAAGCACCATAAAAACGTAATAAATTCCTCGGTTTTGTGAATTCATACGTTCGTGGAAAGAAGCCGAGGGAATTTAACTAAGCTCAATATGTAAACGTTTTTGTGTTGTTAATTGTTATTAATCTCAAACAGATTTCTTTCTTTTAACGCCTCACACTTTTTCTTGCGTGTCGAAGCTGGATTTTTAACACCCGGGCAGGAAAAAGAAAGGTATACACAACACTTCGATCTATTTATGCATTCATTAATTCGTGCTAATTTGCTAATTCGTTACCTATACACCTTATCCTGCAGCCACCTGAGTAATTATTATTCTTGTATATATTCGTTTATTTCCTCATCGCAAAGGCCCGGGACTTTTTGAACCGAGTAAACTGGATTCCGTGTCTCGTGCACGGGGATCGCCGTGGCCCCGAATCGATCGGCTTTTGTTTTCCGGCCAGGAGATAACCGCTGATCGCATTAGCAAAGATTTCCTCCGCTTATTAGGTGCCAGAGAAGATACATTCATGTACTACAAACCTGGCGCTCTGCTTCGGCTCCGCCAGTCCTCGTGGCCAGAATCAATTTTATTTTGCGCTTTACCTCGTATCGCACGCCATTTTTTGCGGTAAATTGCGGGAAAAAGGGAAAATTAAAAACATTAAAGCATTAAAGACAACGGCGCCGCCTTGAAACGGTGCCGATTGTCGTGGACGTCGACGTTTTTTGGGACGGAAAAGATGCCGAGGTTTCAAACCGTCTCCAACATGCGTCCACCGGAGTTGCAAGATACAACCAAACATCTACCACGATTTAACCATTCATGCATTTTTCTGAGCGCTGTTTGTAGATTCACTGAGGTGGAGTCTCCATGTTCTCTGCACGAGGTTCTTCAGAGCCCACAAATTGTCCAGACGCGTGAACGACAGGGCGAATCGACGATTGTTTCGTCTCTATAATTTAGCCGTCCCGCCAAAAAAGCTTCCGCTGACGAAGGAATGAATCGCATGCAAACGTGCATTTAATTATGGATTCAAGCTCTTTTTTTCTTTACCTTCCAGCCGCGTAAATACAACGTTACATAAAGCAAGACGCTTGTTATGTTCACAAGTAGAGCAGCGGCGGCGCCGAAGGATTCCCCGCCGAGCGCCGCTGTCTATCACCTCTCTAATACTGGCCCGGAGAGCTGACAAATTGCCAGCGAGTTACCGGGCTCAGTGCGCTCTGGAGAGAATAGGAGGATTTTCAGACGGGCCGAGCGCCGGGGGCATGCGAGCAGAGGATGGCGAGCGTCTTCCTCCACACTCCATTAGAGCTCTCTCTTCTACAGTGGCACCAAAAACTTTTGACATATGGCTCGTCTGTCTATATTTACTCATCCAATCCTCTTTGTTCCCTCCGGATCACAATGCAACTATCTTCTTCCATCTGCCGCCACGCCGCGCCGTACGCGCTTCCTCGAAAAAATACCCCGGTCCTCTTTGTCGGTATTTCCAAAAAACGGGCGCAAAGCCCGGCGTATTTGCTCTTTATTCTATGAAATATTCACGGATATGAGGAGCTCTAAATGGAAAAGGTCCAAAAAAAATGGGATTTGATGTTTGTCTGCAGGCGGTTGGACGATTCCAAGGTCGCAGGTTCAGGAACCGGTTCCTCCAAAGCACGGTTAGCATCTCGCGTGTTAGCATGTGAATGCTATCCCTTGCACAGCGTTTGCACAAATAACGTTTTTTTTCCCCCCCGAGCTCGGATCGTTCGCTCTCATTTCCCGGCGCGAGGTTTTTTTCAAAGAGCAAAATGGAAACAAGCAGATAAAATAAGAGCCCGACTTTTCCAAAGACATCCCAGAAACGAATGCGACCAAGAGCCAATTTACTCGAGGTAAAAGGAAAAAGACTTCCCGGCGACCTCCACGCTCTGCTGCACCTTGAAGTCCAGGAGAATTCATGCAAATCAAATCCAAGCCGGTGATGTTTGGCGAGGCGGTGACACTAACTTCACCTCCGCCGCTCACGCCGCCATTTCCCATGGACGACCTTAATATTTTTTTCTTCCAACACGCTCAAAAAATGAGTCCATCTGCTTCTCGTATGTTCTTGAGGCTTCCCCGACAGTCCATCCTGGACCCATCGACAGTGGATCCAGGCAGAGGCGAGAGAACATGGAGACTCCACACAGCGAGGTCCGTCCGAGGGAATCCAACCGGGGACCTTCTGGCTGCGAGGAGGAAACGCTACGTCGTTCCACCATGAAAATAAAAGCCTTGAAACTTTCCACCAATCTGATTCCCGATTGGTGGAACACACTCGTGACAAGAACTCTGGGTAACCTGAAGAGTCCTGGAGCAGGTAGATCTTCCAGGGAGAGTTTGGGGTCAAGGGAAGTGTTTTTCTTGGATACCGTTGCCGAAAAAAGGGGTTTATATGCATGAAGCACTCCTCTGTGTTACTGTAAACACACAACCTCTTCAGAGAAAATCTGAATAAAGATAAATAGTAGCAGCACTTTGTTGTGCTTTGGAGATTTTTGGCCAAAAGGTTTAATGCAGATGTGGGCAACGTCCGGCCCGCGGGCAAAGTGAGGCCCATGTTCAAATTTACAACGGCCCGCAGTCTCTGTCATAAAAATCAATAATAAAATCTGATTGGGTCAGCAAGCCTGTTTTTTTATTTTTCTATTTTTTTTTTTGTTTATTTTTTTGACCTGAGTCTAAAATTGAAATCACGAAAAGCATGTCTCCTTTTTGAGGATTCATGTGTCCCTTAACAAATAGTATCATTGTTAGTGTTATTTTCAATTTTAAATTTAGAAGCTTATCCTGAGAATTTAATAGTGAATAATATCTGATGTCTCATATCTTTCTGTTTTTTTGTTTTTTTTTTCTTTTTCAGGCAGATTTTTTTTCCTCATATCATGTGGTTTTCAAATACGGAGTGAATTTGGGTGAAAACGTTAGCTTTGTGTTCTGTGTTGAGAACACAAAATCACGGAATAGTTGCATTTCATGTTAACGGTTCAAAGAACGTCAGGCTGAACACGTTTCCGCCTCACCAAATACGGCCCTCTTTGCAAAAAATTTGGACACACCTGGTTTAACGAATCTTCTGAATAAAACCAAAAATCTTGGCTGATGGATGAACCGACATCAACAAGCGCTTTTCCCGCTCTCTCCACATCTTCATCCGAAGCTCCTACTCAGTATGAACGCCGACACGCCGTCTGCAGCAAATCATCCGACGGAAACGAGATCAGCAGCTGCTCGCGTGTTTTTTTTAATTTTTTTTTATTATTATTATTTTTTTTTCTTGCACGCCGCCGGAGCGGAATTGCCGCTCTGCTCCTGGATTTAGGATACCAGCTGTTTGCCCGACCCGAACAGGGGCGCTCGCGTCGGAGTCGCACATTATAGCATCTCCCCGGCCGACCGGCCACCTGTCCGGGGCGAAGGAGGACCGGAACTTCACCCTCCTCAGAAGCAGGAGTCCACAGGGTCAGAGGCGGACATGGATCTCCACCCACGCCCTGGAACAAGCCTTTTTTTTTTTTTGTGCAGACTCTTCATCTGCAGCTTTTACAAGCATGAACATCAGCTATTCACTCATTCACGTGTCCAGAAAATGGACGGAGCAGCTTTTCAAAGCTTCATTCTTCTTCTGCTTTGCAGAAACACAACCATCCAGCTTCCATTCATCTGCACAGGTCAGAGTGGATTTGAATTTTTTTTTTCGTGATGAAAAATCTAACCTAAAAGAAAGCAACGGTAAAATTAAACATCATTTTTGTAAAATAAATAGATCTCCTTTGAGACGGTTTCTCCGACGACATCAAGGAAGGCGAGGAAGAGGAAGGGAAGCGACAGGAAGAGGAAGAAATGCAAAAGACCGGACTCGCGTTCCAACCGCGACGACGACGAACGCCGCAAAAAGCTGCAAAATATGGCGCCGGATCGGAACGACGATGCCGTACGATTGGTCTACTTTTGGAAGTTGATGGTTGATGGGCAGCAACTGCCTGGAACCATGTTTTCGATTTAAAAAAAAAACAAAAAACGTCAGTAGAGCAGAAGGTGGAGGTCAGGGGTCGACAACCCGGAACAGCCAAAGAGCCATTTGGACCCGGTTTCATCGGAAAAGAAAACACTGGGAGCCGCTATTACTTTCTGACGTCTAAAATAAAGGTACCACTGTATATATTGCTTTTTATTACCTTTACATTTTGTACAAACAAGTGTATCGTGTGTTGCTTCTGAAATTCACAAAGTATTACGGAGAAAATTTAATTTTATTTATGTTTTGAACTCATTTTGAGCTTTGGGCTCTCAGAGCGTGTAGCGGAGCCTTGACCTGAATTTTAAAAATAAATCGGGAAAAAAATCACTGTGTCAGTAAACAATAAAAAATAAATATTTGCAAAATATCTTCATAAATATTTATTTTACCTGGTTTACGGGACTTCTGCATCTGCAAATCTGGACTTTACCGGCTTCCGCGAGTGTGACGTTAATTTCAGCGGCGAAAAATAATAAATAGTTAAATAAATAAATAAAGCTAAAAAAAGGAATTAACACAAATGAAATATACTTCAATTAAATATTTATAATTTATTTTCCCAAGCCGCTCGGAGCCGCAGAGTAAAAATGAAAGAGGAGCCGCGGGTTGCCGACCCCTGGCGCGGGCGTTCGCGTTGGTAAAAGGTCAAGTGAGGTCGGTTGATGGTTAATATAATCTTTAAATACCATGAAAATGACCAAGTCTTTACTTTGCACATTCACTTTTCCCAAGGGGTCTCAGAATGAAACTCCCGTGAAAAGCGAGGGTTCGCTGCGCGTGAAAAAAAAAAGGAATAGACGAAACACGACAAATCCATTCTGGTCGTCGTCGTCGCCCGTCGGACCCGGATCGTCCGACCGCCGTCCGTGACGACGCCGAACCCCCAGAGCCGCTCAAACTTTCATCCCCGGCGCTTCATCCGAACGGCCCGTCTTTGCCAATCCGGCGGGGCGACACGGACCGCCGCGCGCAGCCGGCCGGAGCCGTGTCGGTAAATCCTCCGCCGGCTTTGTGTCCCAAACAAAATCAGAGCTTTGGAATGTTGCGCGTCTCTTTGATAACCTCGGGATAAGCTCTTCCAGGCTGCGTTTCTATATTATCGTGAGTATCATAAAAAAAAAAAATCAGTTCCAGAGAGCGTCGCATTCTGGGACGTCCAGGCGCCGACGGCGACCCGTGGAGCTTTTTATCTGGCCGTGCAACCTGGCCGGATGGAAGCCTCTCGGCCGGTGATTTTTTTTTTTAGCGTGCGTGACCGGCCGCTTGGCCCGCGGCCCGGGATGCTTGGCCGCCGCCGCCGCCGCCGCCGCCCCCCGTATTCCCTACTTTACTTCCCTCCTCTCCATCCAGCCCTCTGGCTTCTTCCCTCCCCTCTTGCATCTCCGAGTATCAACCCCTCCCGGCTTCCTGCCCGCCGCGCTCGGACCTTTTTCACCGCGGAAGACGGCGCCGCTTCAGCTCCGCGACGTATCCGGGCGTGTTGAGCCGCATTTTGTAATAACGGTGCATTTTGTAATAAACGTCCAAAATGTAATAACTTTTTCATTTCGTTTTGTAATAAAGCCGCATTTTGTAATAAACTGCCCCAAGGCATTTTGTAAGAAATTTTGCCGCATTATGTAATAAGTTATTACATATTGAGAAGATTATTACAAAATGCACTCGCAACTTTTTTATTCTCCAGGAAATGTAATAACATGGTGCATTATGTAATAACAATTCTAAAGCATAAGTTTGTTCATTATATTTAATTTTTCTTAAAAGTATTTGTAAAAGCTAGGCCTATTATTAGTATCACTGTATTAGCCTAGTAGCAGTACTTAGCAATTACGATCAGTACACGATTCAAAGGTTGCATTAACAGAGAATATTCTATAAATTCCATGTTATTACATTTCCTAGAGAATAAAAAAGTTGCAAATGCATTTTGTAAAAATCTTCTCAAAATGTAATAATTTATTACATAATGCGGCAAAATTTATTACAAAATGCGTCAGTTTATTACAGAATGCGGCTTTGTTACAAAATGAAATGAAAAAGTTATTACATTTTGGACGTTTATAACAAAATGCACCGTTCTTACAAAATGCGTCTCAACAGGGCTCCATCGGCTGTGACTCACCGGCGCCATTCGATGGCGGGGACGGCCTTGGCCGCCGCGGAATCAGGGGACACGCGAGCGCTTACTTTGACAGTCTATCAAACTGATAGCGCAATCCGAGCGGCATCTCATTGACATTGTGTTGAACGTCCTGTGTCTGCCCTGCTTAATTGAACACGGAATTACCCTATTTGGACACGCCGGGCAGAACGGAGCTTAACGAACACGGGAAAATAGGAGATGGGGATCGGAGCTGACCTCTGGAACGCACCGCCAGGAGCCGCGGCGCCGGGGATTATCCGAGCGCCGCCGCATGAACATTCTGTAATCTGTCAAACGACGGCAGCGCCAATGCGCGCCCGGATAAAGCCGACGGACGCCGTCCGACGTGTCGTGCCGTGAGGTTTTTTCGGCGGGTTGCGGTTCGGGAATAAACGCCGGGGGGATGTTTGTGGACGCCGCGACAAAATAGATTTAGAATTCCGTCCGTTTTCCTTATTTCTTCTTCCCGACCGAGCGACTCCGGCCCGGTTGTTGTTATTTATTTATTTTCTTAAATTTTTTAGCGATTCAGGTCAACAACAGATTAGCGGAGACGAGATGAGGAACCCGCCGCTCGCCGCTTTCCGAGCCTCACTGTTTAAGAGACTCAACACGGTCATTTATCTGTTTTTTAGATTCTCATTTTTCAGCGTTTTTCAGCAGTGCTTCGACCGATGGAAACCAAATGATTGGATATCTGGAGATAAAACCTGACTTGTGCTAGAACGCGACCCACAGGTTAGCATGAAAACTGTGACACATCTTAAAGATATTCAATGTTTTCTTTTCAATGCGTCTGAAACAAAAATCACAAATAGGACAACGGAAAAAGATGAATTCCCTCAAACTAACTGGAAATGAGCCCAGAGAGGAGTTCAAAAATATTTGAATATATTTAAATATTGATAATATTTAATTGAAGTGTATTTCATTTGTGTTAATTCCTTTTTTAAACTTTTAGTTCTAAGTTGGAAGATTATTGTGATCTTGAAATATTAAATAAAATTACACTTATTATTTTTCGACGCTCAAAATAACGTCATACTCGCGGAAGCCGGTAAAGTCCAGATTTGCAGATGCTGTGCGCAGAAGTTCAGGAGCAGAAGTCCCGTAAACCAGGTAAAATAGATATTAATGAAGATATTTTGCAAATATTTATTTTTTATTGTTTACTGACACAGTGTTTTTTTTCCGATTTATTTTTAAAATTCAGGTCAAAATTTTCGAATTTTTTTTCCGCAATACTTTGTGAATTTCAGAAGCAACACACTTCACACTTGTTTATACAAAGTGTAAAGGTAATAAAAAGCAATATATACAGCGGTACCTTTATTTTAGACGTCAAAAAGTAATTGCGGCTCCCAGTGTTTTCTTTTCCGAGGTCCAAATGGCTCTTTGGGTGTTAAAGGTCTCCGACCCCTGGTAAAGAGACATCCAACCATTGAGGAACCCTGAGGAGCCCCACGCTGTGAGAACATGGAGACTCCACAGAGAAAGTCCTCCTGTGGGGATCCAACCAGGACCTTCTGGCTCCGATGCAGAAGCTCCGGCTCCAGCGCGTCGCCCGGATTCATCTCTAAGAACGTTTCTGTCCGAAAGCAGCGTTTTCAGACACGGCAGGAGCCGGCGGCGCCTTCCTGCTCCGCTCCGGATCCGCTCCCGATGGCGAGCAGCATCCAACCACCCGACGACCAACGCCGTCGCAAAGAGGATGAATTTATCGTCCCGACCCGGAGCTGGTCATCGAGCTCCGGGTCGTCCTCCGCTGCGTTATGTAACATTTGATAGCATCGCGGGGGAAACCCGTCATTTCTGTTTCGGCGTGAGCGCGAGCCAGAGGGGTAAACAATCCCAGCGAGGGACGGTTGAAGGCCGGACGGAGGAGCCGGCCTCCCAACACAGCTCGCCGTGAGAACGCGTTCATTTGTCACGCCGGCGAAGGGAACGGCGGCCCGGCGGCGGCCCGGCTCGCGATGACCAACGGCCGAGACGCCGAGACGAGGAAAAGGCTGCGGTCGGACACTTCCTGACTCCTTCTGACTTCTTCTTCTCTCACATGCATTCACCTAGCCCAGCGGTTCTTAACCTTGTCGGAGGTTCTGAACCCCACCTGTTTTACACGCGCATTCACCGAACCCTTCTTTATTGGATGGAGGATCGGTTCGTCGATGGGTGCAAAGAACAGGCGGAGGAGCCTTTTCATGGAATCTGGCTCCCTTCACCTTGAATCCAGCAAGCGCTATGTTCTTGTAGTTCCCATCTCCATGCAGCTGAAGGAAGCCTTCCCTTAGTTTTGCCGGTGCCGGACTAGAATTGCTCATCTTGTCTTTCCAAATCATGCAGTTAGGACATCGATTCCAATCGCGTTCCGTCATACGTGTGAATCCGTATTGTACGTGTTCTTCCGACCGCTTTCTTTTTTTGCGCGACATAATTAGTATGAAGGGATTAAAATATTAAGAAAGAAATCACATGACGTACCATCACGACAGTCACAAGTTACTACAACTGAGCGCGCCAAAATCCCCGCAGCACGGATAGGCCGAGCCATGTAGCGTGATCACCTGCGGCCGGTGATGTCATCACCGATGTGTGTCTTGACCTCCGCCGAACCCCTGAGAATGACTCACCGAACCCCTGGGGTTCCATCGAACCCAGGTTAAGAACCACTGACCTAGAACCTTCTTTTACCAGATGCCCAGGTTAGATGTTCACCTAAAGTCCAAAAGCCATTCCTTTTCACGGACGTACCGCGGGTGTAAGGCATTTTTGACGCGCTGCCTCAAAGGCCCGTGGTCATACATATATATCAAGAAACAGAACCAGGATGCGGGCAAACGAAAGGGAGAACATCATTATAGTGCAGAAAAAAAAATGATAAAAAATTTAAAACAAAAAAGAAAAATCCCCAAAAGTGACAAATAAAACTAGAAGTTCTGTGGAGTTAATGAAAAAAAAAAAAAAAAACATTTCTTTACCTTTAATGCTGTCGAAGGAGGGAGTCACTGACTTATGGCAGGAGGAGGCAGGATGGGAACCTGCAGAAGAAGCTGCAGGTGCAACTGCAAAAACAAACAACAAACTCTTCCTCGATGTTTATGTTTCACCGCTGCTGCTTAAAGTCCAGGTTTATTTTTTCAAATTATTCACCGAAGTAAAGTCAGGGAAAGTCAAAACTCTGCAGGCAGAGGACAACGTGGGTGGAGGACCCCTGTAATTCTGTCAATTGTCTGCACCTGTTTCCCCTCCTCATGACCCGGATTGTATCCACCTGCTCACATTCAGGAAGTATATATATGTATATATATATATGTATTTATATCAGAGGTGAGCTGTGCATTTCCCACGTAGGCCTTCAGTGGAGCTCCATTTGACAAGCCACCCCTAAAAAACCGTTTCATGGCTGTAAAAAGCATCTTATTATGCAGTTAGTGGACTGAAAGTGACGGGTAAATCCTTGTCCTCGCTTTAACAGACCCGTTAGTTTCGGGATTGTCCGACCTTTCCTTAAAATGTCCGGCTTTTCTTGAGAAGTCGGTCTTGAAAACTGCTTTGAGAATAAATCTGCAACCGCATCAGTTTCTTCGCTTCCAACAAATGCAGTCAGCGAACTCTGGCCGGTAGGCTCGATGACGATCCACGCCGACATTAGCGTAGCCTTCTAGAAGGCCTTGGTGTCGCAACTCAAAATCTAATTGGTCGAAGCAACGGTTTCATCAACACTTTTTTGCTAGAGCGTCTGGTAATCTGATTCTGACCCTGTCTGGCCACAAATAATGGTGGAAATGTGGTTGGTTAAATGCTTTAATATGAAAAAATATGTGTGATGTGTGGCAGCAGCACACAAGAAGCTATGACAGCAAGCAGATAGACCATTTGTTTAATAAGTATTCATGGACAAAATATTATGAAAATCAGTCTTATTCGTTTTTTTTGTTTTTTTTTTGAGGCCAGCAGAAAAGGCCCTGCAGGCCCAGAAGGCCCACCACTGATACATATATATATATACACATATACATATACACATATATATACTGCTCAAAAAAATAAAGGGAACACTTGAACAACACAATGTAACTCCAAGTCAATCCCACTTGTGTGAAATCATAGTGTCCACTCAGGAAGCAACACAGATTCATTTGGACTTGTTTTAAGGACATTACATCAAAGTTGGATCAGCCTGGAGTTTGTTTTTACACTTTAATTTGGAGTGTGATTCCTAATCCAGACCTCCATGGGTTGATACAATTGATTTCCATTGATCATTTTTGTGTGATTTTGTTGTCAGCACATTCAACTGTGTAAAGAGCAAAGTATTTCATAAGAATATTTCATTCATTTAGATCTAGGATGTGTTTTTTAAGTGTTCCCTTTATTTTTTTTGAGCAGTGTATATATATACACAAATATATATGCCATGTTCATGTCTGTCAGCTCAGAAGACATCTGGATTTCCACGAATTGATATCATTTTTAATTTTTTTGTACGTTAACCTTGATTAAATTTGTCTTCCGAGGTCGACCATGTTTTAAAGCCTTGACACGTAATTCGCTAAGAATAGAAACGCTTTCTCTGTCATTGTTATGAACAATTCAATGAAATTATTATGCATCTTAGCACGCACACAGCTCAGATAGATTTATTAAACCTGAATATACGCAGAAAGTTATATTACTCCAATGAAATGCTCTTAAGGTGCACAAACAACCATCAGCTGCAGTTGCAATAAGTTGTCTGCGGGCGGTAGATAACAGAATATGTTTGTTTTTATTTTCACCGTCAAATCATTTCAGCAACATCAGAATAATCTCCGAGGGGCGGCGGTGGTTTGTGCAGGTGTGTTTGGACGCCGCTCAGCAGATCGCCGTTCCGCTGCTTCTGCGAGGAATCATATCATTTAAAACACAAGAAATAGCCTCCATTTTACCACATTGCGTCCGAGGCGCAGAAAGAAGCTGAATCAAGTGAGCATCGTTTCTGGTCTCTTTGAATTCTCTTCACAGAGAGGTGGAGAGGTTCAGCAGAGAAAAGGAAAATCATCCACTTGACTTTTTCATCTTCCGAAACTGAAGTGATATTGACAGTTTATTGGAGTAAAAACACACCTTCGGCTGGTGAGAGGGCTGATCCTGGGAGGGCGCTGTTCTGCTTGAAATAGAAATAAAATCATGGTTTAAAAACCTCTGCTGCTCTCTGTTGGTGAAAACTGGTATTGATTCAAAAGCTCCAACATACATGTGATTTATTTCAAATTTAAGTTGGTTAAATTATCCGTAATTTCCAGTTCATGTGTTTTCAGTGCCTCCTTCTCTCTTGTATGATGAGCCTTGCTCATTAGTTAAATTCAATATGTTCAAGTGATAAATCCTTTTATTTCTAGAAAGGATGAATGTCAAGTTTTGGGGGGATTTTTTTTAAACTGAATTACTGTTTATTTGTTTTTTTTACATTTTATGCGTGGATATTGTTGTTTTGCTTTGCTTGAAAAGGAGGGAAATAAACAGACTTAACCAAACTCCATCTTGATTCTCTTCATTATCACCTTCCTGAATACAAACATGAATGTTGGAAAAAACAACAAATGATGATTTATTTACGTATCCATTTCATTAAGTTTAAGGAAAGCTGCTTCATCACCTGCACATTCTGCAAGATGCAACTTCTATAACAATGATTCTACTGATCAATATCAATATCAATATCAATATAAATATCAATAAAAATTATGTGGACGGGTGCAAATAATTTTTTCTTCTATATCATTCTTATTGTCATTATAAAAAATAATAATAATAATAACTATTATTATTATTATTATTATTATTGATAATAATAATAAAAATTGAATATTATTGTGAGTATTACTTGTATTAATAATAAGAATGACAACGACAACAACAACAACAACAACAACAACAATAATAATGATGATGATAAAAATAATAATAATAATAATAATAATAATGCAATATTATTATCATCATTATTATTATTATTATTATTATCATATGTAATATTATAATGTAATATATAATATATTATTATAACAACAACAACAACAGCAATAATAATAATAATAATAATAATAATAATAATAATAATAATAATAATAATTATAATAATAATTGGGTTGTGTGCTGTTGCCTCCTCCTCGCAGCCAGAAGATCCCTGGCTGGATTCCTGCGTGGAGTGTCCATGTTCACCCCGTATCTGCGTGGGGTTCCTCCCACAGTTCAGATGTTTACTGGAGGACCAAAGTCCAATGAATTATTGTGTTCAGAGAAATGTTTCATATAGTTACAAGCCTAAAGTAATATCATGCAAGGTCAAATTGTGATAACATTGATCCATTCATAACAAAATTAGAATAAACAATACAATAACAAAAATAATAAATGAATACTAATAATAATAATAATAATAATAATAATAATAGAATTGAAAAATCAATGGGTAAAATAAAAAATTGATTTCTAGCATCTATGTGTTGTGTTTTTTATCCTCCATCAGGAGGCGCCAGATAGCCATAAAAGGAATCCATCACATGGTTCTCCATGGTTCCACGTTCTGTGCGACATCTGCTCTGCTGGGTCACACCTGGTTCTCGTCGGACCGTCCCAGATATCACAGAAGAGGAGAGGTTTACCAGATATTGCACTTTAATTGACTGACACTCCGCAAAAAAAAACATGTTTACTTTCCCGTGCTTCCGTTTGACAGAATAATACTTAATTGGCGTTGAAAGGAGCGACATTCTACATCATCTCAGGTGCGACGCCGCCGCCCGGCACGCTTACCGTCACGCCGGCGCTGACAGCCGACACCCCCCACAAACCCTCGCCTCCGTTTCTGCACGGCAATTACATTTCCCCAAAGAAAATTATCCAGATGGGTTTGAAATATGCGACAATTTGTTTGGTCATTAAGATGCCTATTCAGAATTGCTTTTGCTTGTAATTATAACAAACTAGGCAGCACGCCACGCCGTTGATGCATTCCCTTTGTGTTTTGAAGTCATTTTACTTTCCTAAGGGGGGGAGACGGAAAAAAAAAAAGAGAGAAAGATCGCTTGCGCTTTTAATGTTCAACCCACGTCCGAGCCGGCAAAGCGCGGGAATCACTTTAAACCTGGAACGCCGTCCCGAAGATCATTTTCCTGCCGCAAAAATAAAAAATAGTTAGTGAGCGGCGGTTCTGCGGGCGCGGGATTCCCCCGGAGGTTTGCAGAACATCATGACAAATGGAAGGACGGCGGTCATTTATCTTAACGGCGAAAGGCCATTAAGGTTAAAAGAAAAAAAAAAAAAAGTGATGAACGATGGCGTCGGAGTTTTCTCCCGTTTGTTTTTCTTTGTCACTAATTTCGCAAAATAGCAGACATGGCTAAAAGTAAGCGGGTAAATAGATCCATTATGTGGGCAGGACGCTAGCACAGTTGGTGCTTCCGCCTCGCAGCGAGAAGGTTTCTGGTCGGATCCTCAGGGTTCTCCAGGTTCCTCCGACATGCTGGAGACTCTAAACCACCTCGACGTGTTGATGACGGGGTGAAACGTTACGATTGGTTGATGGAAGAGCCAATGGTGTCTATCTAACCCTGGAACACTAACGTTTAAATAAGTCACACCGTCACTAACATCTTCAATCTTTGTAGTTACAGTTGACAGTTAAGACAATTCATATTTCATTGTATTTCTTATTCTTCCTCCTTTCTACTATTATCTATTACTGTTATGTTTTTTTTACTTGAAACTCTGGCAAAACAATTTCCTTCGGGATAAATAAAGTTGTTCTCATCTCTCATCTCATCTCATTGGGTATATTTTACCCAATACAATATCCTGGATACAATACAGTTTCCATCAATTATAGATGGGCTGATGGGAGGAGGAAAAAAAACATACAATTAATAACATCTGTGAGCAGCCTGAAGCTACGCAAGGACCCATAAAACAATGAAAATCACATGATATGAATTGCGTGGGTTACGAAAATGACGCAAATCGTCCAATCAGAACGTTGCGTTTCCGAGCGTCGGTCGCACTGAGGCTCCGTCGGTATCTGCGTCTTGTTTCGTCACAGAAGTGGAATAACGTCCTCAGGTTATTCCCGTCCCGTCCGATGGCGTCTCATCGGCGCCTTTGCGCTTTCGTGCAGGTAAACCAACGATTGTCAGGAAGTCGGCGTGACCCAACCGTTCGCGCAATCGTAGCGAACGCGTTTTAGCTCAGACCGTAAAGGCTGTATTTTTACAGGAAGTCAAATATCCAGAACAGGTTCCTTGTTTACAAACGCCTCCGATTCCCCGAGTGGCCGCCGACCGGCCCATCTGTCAAACTCAGCCGGCCCGAGAGAAGGTCTGGAAGCGTCCCAGCCTTCGCCCAAACCTTTGGAGGTTGGCGACAGACCGGAAGGAGGGGGTAATTAAATGCGCAAGTGTAATTACTGGACCATCGCCGCTAGAGACGTAGCTGCGGGTTTTCCGCATTGATCCGCCGTCGCCGTAATTCCCGTTTATATATTTTGGGATCGATCCGAGCGGAGCGATCGCTTCGACGTCGCCGGTCCGCCCAAAGTAGAATGGACGATGTCTTGACCCCACCCTCCTCCCTGGCGCCCGGTCGCATCTCCGTCCATCAAAACGAATCCCGAATCACCGGCACCGAAGCGGGTTTAATGGAGAAATCGATCCCGAAAAACCTTGGAGCCGAAACCGAATAAAGGAAAAACTGAAAAACAAGACGAACGACCTCGATCCTTTCGGTCCTGCGTTTTCCATCTGAGCTCGTTTTTCAATTTTAAGAATTTCAGTCATACAAATAGGTATCTGTGGCAACGTCGACCGCGACCGACCCGGGAAGCGTGGAAGGGCAGGAGAAGAAGAAGAAGGTGTGCGAGCTCAAATATGTCACCACATGCGAAAACCACGGGTTCCTCCGTGTTCGCCCCGGCTGGCCGGACCCCCCGCCCGAAGCCCTGCTGGGAGCTGCCGGACTCCTAAATATGTGACAGTCTGTCCTGAGGAGAGCAACCTGGCTAAAACTGAAGCGCCGTCGCCGACCGCGCTCACAAGAACGAGCGAGAGCAAACAGAACGTTACAAAGACGGGATTCTGCAAAGAATCGCACGTTTAGAGTTGTTGCAACACCCGGAGAATATTTCTGGATAAACTTCACAAACACAGATTTTATTTGCAGGCACTCGCGCTCAACCATTATTTCAGCTACGCCGTAAAATAATGATAAATGAACTTCTTCTTCTTCTGTTCCTTTGGGCTTTTCCCTTCAGGGGTCGCCACAGCGAATCCACCTGCTCCATCAAACCCTAAAATAATGATAAATGAACTATTTTAACGGATTTAAAGTTCGCAACGTCGCTTTCTCAGGGTCCCTCCGACAACGTCTTCTACCGGTGGACTAGCGGGAGGGAGTGGACAGCAGAGGAGGAGTCCGAGCCACGGAATGATCCACCAAGCAGATGAGGATCGGAAGATCTGAGAGCACCGATAACGTTCTGGTTTGTTTCCGCTCGCGGTTTTCAATCGGTCAAAGCGTCCGACAGCAGGGCGCGCTTGAGACGCTGCGCTTCACATGCCGGGCCACTAGATGGCGCTGTGATTTTTGTGATGAGCTAAAACACAAGCTTAGAGGCATTTCCTGTCGGGGAGCCATAACAAACACAGCGGGTGGAAACGTCCACGATGGCGAGCGCCGGAGTTCCTGCTTGAATCGACCCTGAACTACGTCTTGGACCTTGGAGCTACTTGGAGCAGGGGGGGGTTACAGCGGTCGTCCTTGGAAACCGACATTCCCGGTTCGATTCCCGATTCCTCCTCCCCTGTCGGAGTCTATCTGAGGTGTTCTCAGCGGTCTTCTGCTCTCGGTTCTTCCTCAATAGGTTAAATGTAAATTTGGCTGATGTTGTTCTCTATGTAGCTCTTTGTTTCTTCTTCTACAAGGAGGGTTTGTTCCGAGAGGTTGCGGATCGGAAGTCATACCGTTCTCATTACTTCACAGAACTCTGGAAAACGCCGTTGTCGTCACCGCCCACCCTCGTGCGGCGATTGTCCATTTTGGAAAGTGTTGTCTTTTCCCCGTCTCCATGGAGACAAAGACGGACGCAAATCTTCGGAGCCCGTTTCCACGCCGTTCTGTTTTCCGGCCATTCCGACGTGGACGGTCAGAACGTATCTGAAGTTTGGCGTTTTCATCGCACACTTGTTGCCGTGTCAACAAGGCCTCGGGCAGGAGTCGTCATCGTGGTTCCAATTGCGGCCGCTCGGGTCCGGCGAGGTGGTCGGACACACGATCCGTTGACATCCAGGTCTTCCTGGTCCACCTACCCGGAGAGCTGGCATCCCACAACCCAGAACTTCTCGCTTGTCATTAGAACCGTAGGATTAGATGAAACTATCGGAGATCTTTAATCAAGCGATGAGAAAGTAGCCCGGCTCTGCTGCGCCGGCTCGCTTCGGGCAATTCGATCTAATTTATCTCATTTCATTTCAGATTTCAAGGGGGCATTTGCAAAGACCGCCGCGCAAACACCGCCGGATGCAAATATCGAGGCGTACCATTAATTAGGGTGAAGGAAAGGCTGATCGCACAAGAGGATTGGAAGAAACTAAACACGACCCGGGTTCTTACCCGACCGGCAAACTCATCACGTCTTCCCAGGGGACGCTTTACCCCGTCGCTTAATCCACTCCGGCCGCCTCGGACGCGTTCGCTTTACCAAAATCTCTCGGTGTCGTTTCGGGGATTCCCGTTGTCGGTCGGATTCTGTGTGGAGTCTCCATGTTTTCCTCCGGGGTTCTCCGGGTTCCTCCGGCACCCCAAAAGCATGCAGGAGGTTCGGCGGAGATGCTAAAGGACTGAATTGTTGTAAGTCTCTATATGGTGTGTGAATGGGAGGTTTGAATGAACGCTTTTCTCGTGATGGAGTCGGTGAAAGAATGAATGAATCAATAAACGGTTGCAAGGTTGGAAGAAAAAGGCCAAAGAAATGCATGAAATGGACCTAATTATCTTTTTCCTGGGTTGCATTTTTCAAAAAGTTACCAAGCTGGCACAAGTTTTTTACAAACCTGACCTATTTCTTTAAGTTGCTTTGTAAACCCCCACCCAACAACCACACACACACACACACACACACACACACACACACACTAAAACTATACCAGCAAAAATGCAGATGGCTGGAAATTTCATCATGAATGGGGGAAAAAGAGTAAAAAAGAAAAGGAATAACGGTGATCCGAAAATTCCCCCGGATCTCCGTCTGAAAGAACATCTGCGGGATATGCTGGGGAAACAGTTTTGATGAACCTCGGAGATTATGGAGCATCATTCATCCGGAGCCTCCATCTGAGTCTGCGTCTCACAGGAAATGAAGTGTTTCGGCGGCATGATGGAGGCCTATCAAGCAGGTGTATTTGTGTTTTGGCCCGACGAGCCGATGCTTTTCAGACGTTCGCCGCCGCTGTCAAATCCTCTCCGCACACCAATTATTTCACCTGCCGTATTGATTGCCGTACTTTGCATCTTTTGTTATCGCCCCGCCGCAGCGGACCCATAATAAAAATAAATTACGCGTCATAAATCATGACGCGATGCCCGCCGACTGCGGGGGGGAATACACGCGAGAAAAGAAAAAAAACGAAGAAAAAAAACAATTTCAAACGTTAAGTCGAGAAGATATAGCACCGACCTGCTGCCAGCCGTCTGTCTGTGATCATCTTACAGCTGCTGTGCACAATCCTGGACAAACATTTGGCGAGTTTGGACCGGACCGGGAGCTGGCAGATTCATCGGGCTACTTTTTGAAATCTGTAGCACTTGAAACTAGTCCTGCGCTAGAAAGTGATATTTCCGAGGCTATTCTTTTCGTGCCGTCGCGATATCGGCCCCCTGAAATGGATATTCGTTTAGTCGAGGCTCAAACGCAAAAGTCCTGAGAAGCATTTCCGCCCGCGGATTATGATAATAATAAATAAAATGAATAAGAATAACAACAATAAATCATTGCAATGGCAATGACAATAAAATTTGGAGCAGGAATGAGAATGAGAGTGGAGTTGGGAAGAGGATGAAATAGAGCAGAAGAATAAGAATAAGAATAAGAATAAGAATAAGAATAAGAATAAGAATAAGAATAAGAATAAGAATAAGAATAGGAATAAAAATAAGAATAAGAATATGAAGAGTAAGAATGAGAATAAGAATAAGTATTTTCAATCAATATTGAATTTAGAAACTCTTATTTACTTATTACTTATTTTTTCCTTTTCGTTTAATTTTGTATGGATGATTACATACAAAATAATGTCTGTACAATGATAAGAATAAGAATAAGAATAAGAATAAGAATAAGAATAAGAATAAGAATAAGAATAAGAATAAGAATAAGAATAAGAATAAGACTAAGAATAAGAATAAGAATAAGAATAAGTATTTTCAATCAATATTGAATTTAGAAACTCCTTATTTTTATTTGTGGCTTAATTTTGTATAGATGATTACATACAAAATAATGTCTGTACATTTATAAGAATAAGAATAAGAATAAGAATAAGAATAAGAATAAGAATAAGAATAAGAATAAGAATAAGAATAAGAATAAGAATAAGAATAAGAATAGGAATGAAAATAAGAATAAGAATATGAAGAGTAAGAATGAGAATAAGAATAAGTATTTTCAATCAATATTGAATTTAGAAACTCTTTTTTACTTATTACTTATTTTTTCCTTTTCGTTTAATTTTGTATGGATGATTACATACAAAATAATGTCTGTACAATGATAAGAATAAGAATAAGAATAAGAATAAGAATAAGAATAAGAATAAGAATAAGAATAAGAATAAGAATAAGAATAAGAATAAGAATAAGACTAAGACTAAGACTAAGACTAAGAATAAGAATAAGTATTTTCAATCAATATTGAATTTAGAAACTCCTTATTTTTATTTGTGGCTTAATTTTGTATAGATGATTACATACAAAATAATGTCTGTACATTTATAAGAATAAGAATAAGAATAAGAATAAGAATAAGAATAAGAATAAGAATAAGAATAAGAATAAGAATAAGAATAAGAATAAGAATAAGAATAAGAATAAGAATAAGAATAAGAATAAGAATAACCAACAATTAAAGTGCAAACGCAAATCTGAATACAAATATGAATGGGAGTGGAATTATGAATATTAATAAGAATAAGAACAGGGATAAAAAAAGAGAATGTTAAAAAAACAAAACAAACAAAAAAAAATAAATCAAAGACGAGCATCCAACCTCCCAAGCAGCGTTGCAGACGCCCGGCGGTTCTTGTCACGATGGACATCACATGAACTCGTCCAGTTTCAGAAGCCGCCTCTTGGTTTCCCATCAGCAGCTATTCTGTCATGTTTTATTCCATGTGACATGCAAATGCTCTTCTCACATCAAACCAGACACGTTCTACTTAATCTTCTGACCATGCGGTCACGTGTGGACGCCCAGAAGAAACTTCGGAGATACCCCGAGGAGCGCCGCCTCGTCCTCCGCGCTCACGGCTCACGGCGGGTCACCGAGGTCACCTCCGCGGCCGAAAACATGAAAGATAGCGCCGCTTCATTATTAACGCCGTGACATAATAATCACCTCTCAAATGAGAAAATATATTACTGCCCAGAGGGTCAAAGGGCGTGAGTGATTCAGACAACCCCGCTCCTTCTGGGTCACGGTCCTGTTTTGCATGATTTGTGGTACATTAATAAAATGTGTTGTAAATCACCTCGGCCCCGTCTTAATTTCATCAGCCCGTCTCGACGGTGATTTAAAGGCGGTGGGAAATTAACGCGCCCAGAATACAACCCGTGTTAATACGCCCACTCATTCTAACGCCACGACTCATGATAATGATGACGATGGTGACGGCGGCACAGAGTCCACATCACATCCAGAAGGTCCGCAGTCGGATTCCCTTCCTGGGTGAATGTTCTCCGGGTTCTTCGGGTTCTTCTCACCGTCCAAAAACATGCAGGAGGTTCCTTGGCGTCAAACGTACGGCCCGCGGGCCGGCAGCGGCCCGCCAGGGGGATCCAATTTGGACCGTGGACTAAATCTACAATTTGAGACATACATCAAAATAATGATCTATTTCTATAACCCTCATATTATGTTAAGGGTCAATTTGACCTTTAACATAATATGAAGGTTAAAATGAAAATGCAGTTCCTATATTGTCTAATGGGGGCGACTCAGAACTTTCAGCAGATGGCAGCAATGCGACTTCCAGGTCTTTAAAATAGCGTTTTTTCTTCTTGTTTTTCCCGTTTTTCCGTTGGATCGACACCCTCGTCGGCGAGATGTTGTTGTCAGAACAGAGAAAAGTGGATGCGGAGTGAAGGGTTTGCCAGGAAAAATTGACCGCTCCTTGTTTGTCGGTTAATATGAAACCGGTATGCTCGGTCCGGATGCTGCAAGTTTGGGTGCCGCTTTGAGACTCGCCTTGGCGAAAAATACAACAAAGTGCACGGAGAAGTGAGAAGAAAGAAGTGAGGCAGAGTGTTGCTGAAATTGCACTTATTTTCTTCAGGTTGTTTGTCAGGTATTTTTTAACGGAACATTTCAGTAGATAGAAAGATTGTTATCATTTACCTGTTCTTCTTTACACTAAAACAAAAAGAAACGTTTGGACTTCATAATGAATAATAATCAGAATCGCCATAATAATAATAATAATAGCAATAATAATAATAATAATAATAACCTCTACAATTATAATGATAATAATAATAAAACGCTACAATTACAATGATAATATAATAATAATAACCGCTACAATTACAACAATAATAATAATAATAAAACTGCTACAATTACAATAGTATTTTTATAATAATAATAATTATAGCAATAATAATAATAACGATAATAACCACTACAATAATAATAATAATAATAATAATAATAATAATAATGATAATAAGCACTACAATAATAATGATTATAATTATAATAATAATAATAATAATAATGATAATAAGCACTACAATAATAATGATTAGAATAATAATAATAATAATAATAATAATGATAATAAGCACTACAATAATAATGATTAGAATAATAATAATAATAATAATAATAATGATAATAAGCACTACAATAATAATGATTATAATAATAATAATAAGTAGAAGAATGGTAAAAATAATAATAGTAATAATGATACTAATAATAATAATAATAATAAGCGCTACAATAATAATAATAATAATAATAATAATAATAATAATAATATAGTAAAAATAATGATAGTAATAATAATGCTAATAATAATACAAATAGTAATAATGATATAGTAATAATAATAATAATAATAATAATAATAATAATGATAATTTCCCTTTAATTTCACTTTCTTTGAGAATCCACTGTTCTTCATTCAGGTATGAAGCAGGAAACGTCACATATCCTTTCTTATTCTCGGCAAAGCGTTTTCCCCGGTGGAGCGGGAGAGATGACTCATAACGCGCTGGAAATGTTTCATCACAGGATAAACATGAACTTTTAAGCGAGTTTCTGCAATGTGTTTTTGTACAACTTTTCTCTCTGGCTTTATGGCCCAGCAGGCAATGTAGCGGAAAATGCATCATCTGGCCCTCAGCGACTTGTTTGGTTTATTCCTATTCTGTCCCTTATACACTCACATGGACCGCCATCTTTAGCCTGCACACCAGGCACAACTTCCATTTATTTTCCCCTGCAACTCTCATAAAATTCCTCTGTATGATAAAAATGCTATCACAATCAAAACATCCTTGACGGAATAACATCTGCTATGTATTTGGACGGCATTGGAACAAATTCGATCATTCGTTCATTCATTATTCTACCGTTTATCCTGCGCTCAAGGTCGGGAGACGATCTCAGCCGAGAGAAACATTCACTCTTTCATCGCACGTCTTACGGAAACAACCGCTCTCCATCTTTTCACGTTATTTAGCGACAAAAAAATCAGCTGTCTCAGAAAATTGGAATATTGTGATAAAGTTCTTTATCTTCTGTAATGCGATTAAAAAAACAAACATTACTTTTTCATGATATTCTAACGTTTTGAGATAGGATTTTTGAGTTTTTTTTTAAGATGTAAGCTATAATCAGTAATATTAAAATAATAAACGGCTTGCATTTCAGTTGATTTTTAATGAATCCAGAATGTATGACATTTTTGTTTTTGTAATTGCATTACAGAAGATAAAGACCACACCTGGGCATAATAAGAATAAGAATAAGAATAAGAATAAGAATAAGAATAAGAATAAGAATAAGAATAAGAATAAGAATAAGAATAAGAATAAGAATAAGAATAAGAATAAGAATAAGAATAAGAGCAACTTTATTTATCCCGAAGAAATTTGTTTTGCCAGAGTTTCAAGTAAAACATAATAATAATAATAATAATAATAACAATAATAATAAATAATAGTAGGAAATTGTATAAAAAGTAAAAAAAGGGTGGAGAATAAGAAATAAGAAATAAAAATAAAACTATAGTGTCAAAGTCAAGGCTATAAATGTATTAAGTACAAAGATTTTGAGATTCCCTGCGGCTGAAGGGAAAGGAATTTAAAATATTATATGAAAATTAAAATTATATTTTATATATATATATAGTTATTATATGATAATTATAAAATTATATGATAATTAATTATCTTAAAGTTGAAATAAAATGCCAAAAAATGTAAATATTCAATTCGCTGTTGTCATTTTGTTCAATTTACCGGATTCCTAGTTGGCCCACATATAACAATGATTGCCCACCCCCGGTTTAGTGCACAGGTGTCAAACCCCGGCCCGCAGCTACTTATATTTGGCCCGAATACCAAATGACCTTTAGAGCCGGACCACCAGGATTCTAGCCTACAGCTAAAGACTACAAATCCCACAACGCTCTTCTAGCGGTTTGGTGCCAAAATCGTAGCAGTCATAGCGATCCGATGCTAACGCTGCACGTGCCACCGTCCAAAGAGAAAACACGATCTTTTTGGACAGACAGGAGGCAGAATATCTGTTTCCATGTTTTAAAGACGGACCAGTTTGTCTCGTACGTGGAGCCGATGAGGCTCGAACCGAAGCGCTACCACATCGGCCCACGCCATGAAACCAAACACCGAGACGAGCGCAAGGACACGGCTGTGACTCAAAGGCGCCGGGAAGGAGAAGAGATGAAAAGAGGTTTGGTTTCATGGTTATGTACTTCTCCGAAAAGTAAAAGGAACACTTAAACAACACAATGGAAGTTGTGTGAAATCCAAGTGTCCACTTGAGAAGCAACAAGGATTCATTTGGACTTGTTTTAAAGACACATAACATGAATGTTGATCATCCCGGAGTGTGTTTTTACACTTATATTTGGAGTCCAGACCTCCACGGGTTCACACATTAAAGTTCCGCCGATCAGTTTTAAATCATTTTGTTGTCAACACATTCAACTACGTAAAGGATAAAGTATTTCATTAGAATATTTCATTTATTCACATCCAGAATGTGTGATTTTGGTGTTCCCTTTATTTCTTTGAGCAGTGTATATTATATAGTTTCATATTTGCTTTTTAAGCTAAATTTGTTTGGGATTTTCTGTCAATAAATATCAATGTTGGCCCACGACTTTGCCCCGGTTTTGAATTTTGGCCCAGCGTGTATTTGAGTTTGACGCCCCTGCTTTCGGGTCTCCTGAGGTTGGATTGTGGAAGGAACCCTGAGGAACCCTGGGGAACCCTGAGGAACTCTGAGGAACCCTGAGGAACCCCACGCAGAGACTCCAGTCCTGAGCGCCGCCGATATGAAATGCAACAAAATACAACCGCACGTATGGCAGTTGTTGCATCTTCAACCCCGCTTGCGTCTCTTTCTTCAACAAACCCTGCAACGTTCTCCTCTGAAACTCTATTAGTCGTTTCCGTCTTCCATGCGTCGCGGAGAGGGAACAGAACAAGTTGAACGTCCGCCCTTGGAACGTGCACTTCACTCCGGGAACGATCCTCGTGATCCACATGCAGGAGAAGGCTCTATTACGGTGATATCTACCGCCATGATGTTTGCAGAGGGTGACAATTGACTCGGCGTCCTTCTTTTTTTATTCTTTTAATTCCAGCGACGGACGTCTTTTGATTTATTTTTTTGGGGGGGGGGGAAACTCAGAGTCCCTTCAAGTAATTCTATCATCAGTGTGTGTGATGCATCCAAAAAAGAAGACGTCTGAGCGGCGCGGTATTGCATGCAAAGTGAACATGCTGCAAAAAAGGGGAACATCTAAGACGCCTCTTCAGAAATCAAAAACTGGGACGGGGGGCTTCGTGTGGCACCGCTTCGTGTGATGCCGTGTTAATATTTAAAATCAAGCAAAAAGCAAAGTGAATGGAGCTTTGATTTCTGCTCTTGTCATTTTTCGCAGCCACCTAATAATCAGCGGAATAATGGGAAATTTGCAGAGGGCTGTTCAAAAAACACCTCATGGAGTTTTCACCGGCAGAACGTGGGACGTTCGCTATTTTGTTGACTTGTTTTGATCAGACGGAGCCTTTGAACCAGAATCCTTCGGCTGGTGATCCTCCAGACTTCATGTTCTATTTAACGCGTGAAAGGACGCGTCTTCGTCGTGCGGTTTCGTTTGCAGCAATTTTTCTGAAATAGTTAATTAGCACTCGGCGCTGTTAGCACCGAAACTACGCCGCACCTTCCCGTCCGCGGTCTCAACCTCCCCGCTGCTTTCCAGTCTGTCGTCACCGTCCGACATGCATCTTTTGTGCCGTGAGTTACTTTAATTTATTTATACAGCGCACGCTTTCATGTCGGCGCATCTGCTCTCTCTCTCTTGCGGTTCGGGCTCCGACGATTCTCCGTGATAAAGTCTCGGCGTGTCCGTGTTTCTCTGCGTTAGCGTGTTTATTTTGAACGTCCGCCGGACATCGTGAAGATAAACAAAAATACCAATAGAAGTTGTATTTGTTCGTGCGGTTCGTGCGCGAGGTTCACCCCGAACCGTGGGGCCTCATATGGACACATTAAGACCTCATCGAGACATGTAGAATGGTAGAATGGTAGAATCGGGGATGACGCGCCCCGCTCGGACATTGTGGCTGCAAGCGTCTTTGCGTACCTTGAAAAGCGCTATACAAATCGTATGTATTATTATTATTATTATTATTAGAGGATCGCGCGACAGAAGCGCTCACTTGGTGCGCTCGCTAATCAACTTGTGACTGTAGGGTGATTTCTTTCTTAACATTTGAATCCCTTCATAATAATTATATCCGAGCACGCGAAGAAAGCGGTCGGACCAATATGGAGGTCGAACGTGACGGGGGTCGGCGTGCTAACTGCGTGATTTGCAACGCCAAGTTGAGTAATTCTAGTCACTTGCCGAGGTGAAGCCGTGCATTTCTGAGCCGGTCGCTCAAAGGCAACAGCAGAAGTCGTGCAGTAAGTATTCATCATTATGTTTTTGTTCAGGTTTTACTGCTTTTCTTCTTTGAACACGATGATGTTGATGCACGGTTCATTTCGCGCACTAGTAAAATATTGTCTATGTCTTGAATTTGAAAAAAAGCATTTTATATATTTCCAATAAAGAAGGGTTGGGTGACCAACAAGGGGAAGAACCAGCGATCTGGACGCGTACGACTCTTCACTCTTGCATTGGAAGGTCATTTACCTTCTCATCAACACGTCACAAAGAGACACACAACCATCGCCAACGTCCATCCTCTCTTTCACATGTCGTATAAAGAAGTTGAGAAAAAAGAAAAACACGCAACCCTGCAACCCGGTTAGGGACGAGGCGCCGCGTCAAAAATATGGACGAAACAAAGGTTCGAAGTGTTCCAAAAATACAATTTATTTTCCACGGAGTAAAAGTAATTTATTTTAGCAACAATCTGCTCTTCTTCAGATGCTTACACATGGTTAAACATATTTGGGAAACTTCTGAAGAGGAGCAGATTGTTGCTGGAAACGTCATGCTAAAATAAATGATCTTTATTTTTGGAGTGCTCTCGGTGTGCGGATTTTTGTTAAAAAAAACGTGGAAGCGTTCCTTCTCACACCCTCACGGTATTAAGAAACATTTAGTCTTTCACGCCTCTGGACCGCGGAGGGTCTCCAGCGAACCTCCGAAAGCCAGAGAACCTGGAGGCTCCACACGGAAAGGCCTCCCAAGTTCTATTTGCTTTTTGTTTTTCTTAATTTACTTTAAATAACTTGATTATGCAAAAGTAATCTTGTGCTTTTCCTGTTTATTGACTCATAGTGTCTGTTCATAAAAGCGAAATAAGCACTGCCGTCATTTCCGGATTTATTGATTTTTTTTTGGGGGGGGGGGAGCTAACAAGCTACATGACGCTAAAACCTTTTGCCTCGTCACATTATTACGAATGTTTTTCACCAGCCGCGTTACAGGCACTGTTCGGAAAAAAAGTGTTTCGAGTACGTATTTGTGGACGTCACCGGTATGTATTTCATTAAAAGTTAAGAAAAATTTTATGTGTAAATATCTCGTGGACACCTGCGGCTTATAGACAAGTACAATAAATATACACATACATTTATTTAGTTATTTTTAGCCGGAGCGGCTTCTATTCGTGTGCGTTCGATAGCCCGGAAATGACGGCACTGCCGGTAAATACACAAAAGTGCATGTCTTCTTTTGTGGGTCTTCAAGTAGGTTTTCAAACGTTCGTTTTATCTTAAAGTGTACAAACACGCCGCTGTCATTTACCACAAAAGCAACGGGGGTGAGGGACTGAAGATACTATTGGCCTCTATTTTGTTTTTCCTGTAATTTTATTAATAAAATAAGTATAAAAATATAAATATAAAACAATATGACTCAGCGTTCAAGCAGCATGAATTCAGTGTATGACGGTTTTCTCTTTTCCTACAACATACACTTGTCATTACATATCGTTACACCTAGATGATGAGATGAATCCAGTTCGACGAGTAAACTGCACCAACCATTCACATGAACATCGCTGGACGAAGATAGCAAATATTATATAGGTTGTCCATTATTAAAAACAATTTATACATTTAGAGTATAACGAAGTCGCCGGGAAAAAAAAAACAACCCACCCGACTCCACCCCGACCCCCCACCACCCGAAAACCCGATAAACATTGATAGTGTACGGTACTACTGTCTCTCCGATCAATTACAAAAAAAAAAGAAAAAAAAAAAAAAAAACACGTTTTCCACACATTTGTTCACGAAAAAATGTCAAAGGCATCTGTACTCCTTATTACGACCGACAACGTCTCGATCCCGCGCTCGTCGGAGGCGAGACGACGAGTCGACCGGCGAACTAGCTAGCAAACTAGAGATAAACAGATAAGATAGCTTGATAGATAGGTAGGCGGACGGTCGGCTAGCCGCGGGCGCTAGCTAACTGGACAGGTAGCCGTCTGGCGAGCTAGCTAGATAAACACACAGAGAGGAAAATGGCGGCGGGCGGGCGGGGGGGGGCGAGCGAGCTAGCGAGCGAGGGCCCTAGGCCTCCCGGTCGGGGCTCTTCCCTATGTACATCTCGGCCAGCTTCTTGAACTGCGGCCCCCAGCTGCCGAGGTAGTCGTAATCCTGGTCCCCTTCGGTGGCGGCCGACTCCAGGGAGCTGAGGGACTCGGCCAGCGACCCGCTGCCCTCGTAGGCGTACGTGGCCAGCGAGTCGTACGGGGGCGCCGTGGGGTCCGAATCGTTGTCCTGCAGCCGCCCGTTGATGAAGTCCCTGACGTCCGTGTTATCCTTTATGGGCGACGTCCTCCGAAAGGGAAACAGCATTTCGGGAATGATGTCCCTGCGCAGCTTGTTAGCGTCCATCACCTCCGGGTTGCGCAGCGTGCCGATATCAAAGGCCTGAGTGTCCTCCTCGCCGCCCCCTTCGTCGTTGTAGCTGACAACGTTGTCTCTGACATCCTCTTTGGAGATGATCAGAGGCTCTTTCTTCCTCTGCCTCCTCAGGGCGGCAAACAGAACCACGATCACTGCAAGGGGGGGAAGAAACAGTGGGAAACAGAGAGCGAAGGCTTAGCGCGAGATGTTTGCCTCTTAACATGTGTCACGCATTAAAGAGCGCCGAGGAGCCGAGAGGGGAAGAGCGTTCGCCGCCGTTGATAAACCCCCGACATCGCCTCCGGCGTTCGCCTCCTGTTAGTACGGCTCGGTGAGAAAGGACTCCCGTTCTCCCGTGTGAAACGCCGGATCGCGGCGCCGACTGGAGGTAAAGGACGAGCAGAGGTTAAAGAGCGAGGCTCGGGATGAAGTGATAACTCTTCTGGTTCTTTAATTTACGACAAGCAGCACTTCTTCACCCGCGGTCTTCTACCTCTCGCGCTTATTGTCTTCTCGGCGGGCGACGCGGCCGGGCGCCCGCCTCCCGCCCGAGTGCTAATTACAATTCCTTCAACACGGATTATACGACCAAGACATGAGCGTTTTCCGAGTTCACCGCCGCCGTGGAGGGGGACGGCGCGAGCGGAACCTGTTCCAACTCAGCGGCTGTCTGTCAGAGTCAAGCAGAGGTGAATGAGACGATCCGTCTCGGGTGTTCGAGCGCAAAAAAAAACAAAAAAACAAAAAAAAAAAAAGCGTCGGATAATGAGCAGATGTCACGATATTTCGCTCAAGAGGAGATCATTAGGGTTTAACCTTCAGCACGCGCGACGTGAGGGAGAAGATCTACCCGGCGACCGGGCGCCGCGTTTCAAATTCAGACGGAAAAGCGAGCAGATTGAAGACGATCTCATCAGCGAGACGATTTAGTCGTTCCTCCGCGAGGGCCGGGGATCCGATGATGAATGATAATCGCAAATAATAGATACAAATAAGGGTGTCACGGGAGGGGAGGGCCGGGATGAACGCGCACGGGGGTCTCGGTCCAGGAGCTCCAACAAAATAACAGCTGGGGTTTTACAGACAACGTAATTTGTAGCCTCTCGCTCTGGCTAATGATACTGTACGTACACCGAGGCCCCGGGAATACCTTCTGACGACATCCCGCCGCCGAGACAATCGTACGTTCACCCTTTCGTTTCACGCGGCAAATAAAGATGTACGAGCGTTCGGCCTGTTATCAACACGCCGTTTGGAAACACGCCCTTTCATTTACACGCCGGATATTTCACCGTTCACATGTCAAACAAGAATATTCAACATTCACTTACTGACAATGCATTCATTTTTGCAATTTTTTTCTATTTATTATGTTTATTCCTGCCCAATATTATATTTCTTTTTTGTTCATCTTTCAAGCGCCATTTCATACAACGGAGCCGTTTGACTACTTCAAGCCTGGAATTCCTTCCGGCTGCTCGTGATACAACATCCTGCAATAGCAGGTATTCCGCATTTCAACCCCACGTGTCCTCGGGGAGACGCGCTCATTCTGCATCGCTGACTTCGCACCCGACTGGAGGTGTTTTTTCAGATCTGGCGGTTTCGCGCCGAAAAGCGGAACACGTAACCGCGTGCATCCGCGTCCCGCGAGCCGTGTGGAAATCGTTGCGGTCGACGCGGCAGATCCTGGAGGTCGGCGAGGATTAGATGGATGGACGCTCCCCCGGCGCTCGTGCACCGGCGTGGATCCACGCTCAAGCAAATATCTTATTTTGACAAATCTGCTGTCGCCGCAGAGAGCGCAGCGCCGGATTGTGTCGGACGTTTCGCAATGCAGCCACCCGAAGCAGCTGTGATCAGTTCTGGGCCTGGCGACCGCTCGCTTCGGGAGTTTACGTTTACGCACGCCGCTTTTTTGACGACTTCGAGGAAATTCCTTTCTTAACTCCGCGCCGTTCGTAACGCTCGGCGCGCCCGCCGTTTCTCCTTAAAAAAACATCGCCGTTGCTCAATGAGGGACGAGAGTCAATGGCTCCCGTGACTCTGTAAACGCCGTAGGCTCGACGGCGTTTATCGTCACTTTTTACGACTTGAAAATCTGTTTGTTGAAAGGGGAAAAAAAAACCAAACTGCCAATTATGAACTTTACGGGAAATATACTTCATGTCCTGGGTGTATTCGGGTGATTCGTGCTGCAAAGTCTGCACTGACGCTACTTCTCGACACTTAAAAACAGATCCCCCCCCCCTTTTTTTTGTTTTTTTCTACACTGCTCAAAAAAAAATAAAGGGAACACTTAAAAAACACATCCTAGATCTAACTGAATGGAATATTCTTATGAAATACTTTGCTCTTTACACAGTTGAATGTGCTGACAACAAAATCACACAAAAATGATCGATGGAAATCAATCGTATCAACCCATGGAGGTCTGGATTAGGAATCACACTCAAAATTAAAGTGTAAAAACAAACTCCAGGCTGATCCAACTTTGATGTAATGTCCTTAAAACAAGTCCAAATGAATCTGTGTTGCTTCCTGAGTGGACACTATGATTTCACACAAGTGTGATTGACTTGGAGTTACATTGTGTTGTTCAAGTGTTCCTTTTATTTTTTTGAGCAGTATGTAAAGAGAGGATATTAAAACGCTTGCAGTTGAAGGTTAGGATCAACCGTAAACAGAGAACTTACTGAGGAGGATGATAACACAGAGCAGGATGGCCACCAGGGCTCCGGTTGTGAGACCATCTGAGAAGGGCAGGACCTCGGGGTTACATGACTGCATGTTTCCACGGCTGTCACAAGCACACACACGCACAGTCAGTGTACTAGTGCTGCTCTGAATGGGGTAGTCATTGTCTGAGATCACTACCGGCAGGAAGTACATGCTCATCTCACGCCGGCTGAAACCTCCCCTTCGCGTCAGGATATTGGCAGTGTTATCTGCGAAGGGAGGTAAACGGGAGAAGCTGGTGAGCTACGAGACGGCAGTGAAGAACCTCATATATCATCGCCTCTTTCCGGCGCCTCGCGACCGGCTATTCAGACTCGACGTCGGCCCGGTCGACCGGATGATCCTCAACAATCTGACAAAAAAGAAAAAGTTTAATAACGGGAGGATCTTCGCTCCGGCGACAGATGGCGGGCCGAGACGGTCCGAGCGCAGAGGTCCTCGGCACGTAGCGTAGCGTGACACCCAAAGCTGTTCAAAAAAAAAAAACGGATACATTCACCAAGAGATTTGCTAAATAACAAGTGAATCTGCAACAAATCAAGCAAAAATTTTTGCTTATTCATTTTATTCAGTGCAATTTATTTCACATGTTATTTTATTTACGTCACGTGTTTGTTTAGTTGGTTGTGTGTTTTTCACCCCGACTGTTCCTTGATGTTACCAATTGGTATCCCTGATGTTGTTGTTGTTGCTATTTTCTGTCTTCTGCCTTTCTATTTATATTGATATTCATATTTATTTTCCGTTTTTTTTTCACATTTTAACTGCTGTGACAAAGCAATTTCTCCCAATGGGGATTAATGAAGTTTATCTTATGTTATGTTATCTTATGTTATCTTATGTTATCTTATCTTATCTTATCTTATCTTATCTTATCTTATCTTATCTTATCTTATCTTATCTTATCTTATCTTATCTTATCTTATCTTATCTTTATTGTAAATCGCTATTGTAAGTCGCTCATCTATTATAAGTCGCTTTGGATAAAAGCGTCTGCCAAATGCAATGTAATGTAATGCAATCTTATCTTATCTTATCTTATCTTATCTTATCTTATCTTATCTTATCTTATCTTATCTTATCTTATCTTATCTTATCTTATCTTAAATAAGCAATCACCTTCTTTAAATAGTGCATAAATTGAATTGTGATGACAACCAGATGCCGTGTCTCATTTGTTAATTGCAATTTTTTCACACAAGGGATTTAAAATGAATGTTATCGTTTTTTATTGATCGTATAAAAAGCCCCCTCGCATCGATCGTGTACAGATTCATACGGATACACGGCATAATGTCGCGCATCATCACATTTCAACGCAGGGCGCGACACCAGTGTGACAAATCAATTCAAAGTACGACACACAATCGGGTTGTTTAAAGCGAGCCTCGGCTGGGTGTTTTTCACCGTCAGGCCCGGTAAACGCTCTGTTCTTGTCTCCCCGGTCACCGGGTTTTAGAGAAACAGACTTTAAAATCCAACTCTACAATTGCCTGGAAAAGCGGCCGGCGTGACGTTTAATTCCAGCGCTTTAAATATAGACATAAACCAGGTGGCTCCTCCCTGACCTTGGGTTGCGTACACAGGAATACAACATTAACACATCAATGTTAATGTTTGTTAATGAATTTTTTATGCACATCTGGCCACAAGCGGCCCACGGAATCGGTGCATCGTGTGCAAACTCCTCATTCGCGTGAAAGACATCGCCGGACGTTCCAGATTCATCTTACCTTCTTTGTCAGCGATGGTGAAGTTTGGATTGTCTGCACTTATGCTAAAGACAAACTTGTGTCCAACTAGAGGTTCGTCCGTGTCGACGGCACTTATCGTCTGAATTAACTGAGGGGAAAAAGGGACACAAAATGTCAGTAAGTACAATCATGAATTGCTAAACGTCTCGCTGCAAGGTATGTATCTGTGCTCAGAAGCTCAGAGGGAGTGATAACTGTGGAGTGGGAAACTTGCTGTGTCAAAATATCCTCTCCATGGATGTATTCCCATCGCGATATACACAAAATGTAAAATTCAAATTCAAATTTGAAAGTGTTCAGTCTGGAAACGTGTTTCCCTGTAAAATGAAATTCTTCTTTTTATTGTCCACATTGAGGCCGGATAGGGAGCAACAAAAAACAAATAGGAGCTTTATTATTTCATTGTGATGTAAACAATGCGAAGTGTAAAGGGGAGAGAAATGTAAATGTTATTAGCAGGATGTGCGAGTTGAAATGTGTGTGTGTGTGTGTGTGTGTGTGTGTGTGAAGTACTTAGGGTCAGTCCATAGCAACTGTGATTGTGAAAAAGAGGTCAAGAAAAGGGTTCGAGCAGGTTGGAATGGGTGGAGATAAATGTCAGGTGTACAAAAAGATAGAAGACTATCAGCCAGAAGGAAAGGAAAGGTGGCAGAGAAGGTGGTGAGATTATCTTCAACACTGACAACGGCCAAAAGACAGGAGGCACAGTTGGAGGTAGCAGAGATGAAGATGCTGAGGTTCTTTTTGGGAGTGACCAGGATGGAAAGGATCAGGAATGAGTCCAGCAGAGGAACGACACATGGCAGATGTTTTGGAGAGAAAGTCAGAGAAGCAAGACTGAGATGTTTGGGTCATGTACAGAGGAGGGAGAGTATATATATTGGTAGACAGATGCTGGAATTGGAGGTCTAGAGGAAGACCAAAAAGAAGATCTCAGTCACAGAAAGTTGTTGTGAGAGATGAGGATCCAGATAATAGGGTTAGATGGAGAAGGTGGATTCACTGTGGAGACCTCTGAAGGGAAAAGCCCCAAAAAAGAAGAATGTATATATATATATATATATATATATATGTATATATATATATATATATATATATGTATATGTCTGTCTCAGAAAATTAGAATATTGTGATACAGTTCTTTATCATCTGTAATGCAATTAAAAAACAAAAATTACTTTTTCATTTTTCATTTCACATATATATATATATATATGTATGTGTGTGTGTGTGTGTGTGTGTGTGTGTGTGTATTTATGTGTATTTGTGTGTGTGTGTATGCATGCATTTAATTATACATAACCACTCTTTTAATTTAATCAATTTCAATTTATTTTGACCTTTATTTATTCCTTTATTTACTTTTTCTTGTATTTTATTTAAATTTGTGATTTCTGGAAAAGTGATGTTCTGCAAGGTTTTTCAGTTGCAGTTCCACGTTTCGCCACTAGGGGGCGGCGCGCTCCTTCCGCTCCCACTCTTCGAAGCCAGTCTCTACTTCCTGGTTCGGCTGTTGGCCCGCGATGACCGGGAGCTCCCGCTAGCCTAGCTGCTCTCTCTCTCCTTCCTCCTCAGGTTTGTGAAGGCTTAAAACTCACACAACAACAAACGCACTCGATTTGATATGAAACGTAAATAAAATCAAACCCCGAGAATGTCATCGCTGTATTTCTTTGGTTGGATTGAGAGAGATAAATGGGGTTTAATCACCGGTGTCGACGCTAGCTCAAGATGGCGCTAGCCTAATGTTAGTCTCCCGGGTCACATTAGCTCAAAATGGCGCTAGCTAAACGTTATTGTCAAGGTCAAGTCTGGGTTATAGCTTTTGTCAACAGCATGTTTCTATATTATTATTTAAATGCTGGTTGTAATTGTGTTAATCAGCAGTAATGCACTGCAACACCATTTATCAGCCGTGTTCGCTAAGCTGATGGGTTTGGTAGGCATTGTCATGCCCTGCTTTCTTTTCTTTTTTTTTGTCAACAACAATCTGCTTTACACATTAAATGTGTGTGTGTTTTTTTTTTATATTAATACAAAAAACACTGTCATATGCTCAGGGTATTCAGTTTTGTAATCTCATTTTTGCCCTTTGGAATGTTATAGGGATACGGCATATGGAGGAGTTGTTTTGTTGGACAGAAATGGCCTTTTTAATGAAACTAAACAAGCTAGGGTGAACGGAGACGTGAATCCTGGTCTTTCCCCCGGTTTGCAGGATCTGGTCCGTTAATGGGCTTCCCACCTTTGACCCGTCGCAGCAACACATTATGTTTTGCCGTGGGCTCGACCCCAAAGACTGGGCCTGCTCTCCCTTTCCATATTTGTCACTATCTGTACAACATTTGCACATTAACCTCAGAGCAGTGTCTGTATTAGGTCGGTGTTAAATTCACCATAAAATGAAACAAATGTTGATTTAAAAAAAAACTTTTACTGGAACATTGTTTTGATATTTACTGTTAAGTCACTTCCAAACAGAGCCACCACAGTAGATCATTTCTGGTATTTCCTAGAGAGTGTCAACATAGTTTGTTTAATTGTATTAATCCCTTGAGTGATAGAACAGCAATGTCTCTAAATGTATTTAGTTTCAAAGAAAAGGTAATTACCTGTCCCGCTTTAACGTTTTCACAGACAAATGTATCGTAGGACATTGCAAACTCTGGGGCATTGTCATTTACATCCAAGACCTTGATGAAGATGGGCACACGTGTTGTCTGTCGGGGATTGTCTGAAAACAAACAAAAGGAATTAAGAGGTTGATTTGAGCGTGGATGTTGACATAAAAGGCCACTGATTCATCGACTGCAACTTTGAGAAAAGCTTACTTATTTCAGTCGCCACCACAGATATGTTATGCCACTTGGACATTTCTCTGTCCAGGGCTTTCAGGGTTGTAATGGTGCCATTGACAGAGTCAATATTAAAAAGCCTCTCTAGATCTGTGTGCCGATCAATAGAGTATCTGCAAAAAACATCATCATCGTTACCAGCGAAAATGAATGATGAACACATACAGAATGAATGATGAACATGTACAGAGGGGCAAACAAGCTGCGTTTATAGAAGACTGTAAAAATGACTCATTTAAAAGTATTCTGCCTGTCAGCAGGTTATTTTCATTTTAAGCAGGGATGTAGTTGATAACAGATGTGCAGTGTATTTAGAAAAAATGGCCATTTATTTCAGGTTTAAGTCATGAATATGAACTATATCATATAAAAAAATGTTTTTTTCACTTGTAAATAAGTGAACATATGTAAGCTCCCATGAAAACATGGTGCCGTTTGCACTTTTTATTAATTCATGCCATTTCTGTTCTGCTGGAATTTGTATATGCAAAGCGGCGTGCACGGACAGAGCGTCGCAGGGCACCATATGTGCAGACTGGCATCACTTAGCCATGTGAATCTATACAGCGTATTAGGCCACTTTGACTTTGCATTTCCACAGAGGGCTTACATAATTCTGGGAAATAAACAGTGTCTGTATTCACTTCACAGGGCAACTGCCATCTTCCACTGGGAAATCATGGGGACCCGTGAATAATATCCTTTTCCCCCGTCCTCTGCACTGACACATGGCTCAGATGATGGATTAGATTCAACCAAATGGGCATATTTTCATTCTCACAATGAAAAACTGATTAGAGGAGACTGTATTTCCACCATGTGTTGCTTGTTTGTCTATTGATTTTATAACCGGAATGATTAAATCTGGAACAGTGAGTTTTATAGCAATCAAATTTGCACAATAAAGGATTTACTACCACTCGAGCGAGGGAACCTTTGCTTTATCCAGCCGCTGCGGGATACCAAATTGTAAATATTTCCACACTGAATAATTTTGCTTCTGACTGCGTCTTACTTGACTAGGTTGTTGTCGGCGTCGGGGTCCTTGGCGGACACCACGCCGACGAAGCTGCCAGCGGCTGTATCCTCGTGCACCTCGATGATGTAAGGGTTCCTGGAGAAGACCGGAGGCTCGTCCACATCCTCCACCGTTACTTTGACCGTGGCGAAGTCTTTGAATTGCAGGCCGTGGGTAAACCTTGCATCCAAGTATGTGTTTGTCACCTCCACTCTGAACTCATAGTCCCTCTTGCTTTCATAATCCAGTGCCTGGAGATGAAAGGGTATCACAAGTCAAGGATTAAACTTTTCCATAAAAAAAGGAAACAGTCCGCCTCCAGGATTTCGATAGGTTTTTTTTTCCGGTTTCATTTGTCTGTCGTTATCTTATCCGTATTTTAAATTAGGGGGGTATAATTCAAAGTGAGTGACTGATCTCGTAAGGTCTTCTGGGAAAACTAAAAAAAAAAAAAAAAAAAAAAAAAGAGTTTCTTGCAAATGCCGTTTGGAATTATTCATTTCAAAGGCTTAAGGTATCTGATTTTATACTGCAGCTGTTGAGTAAATTCTGTTACATATCCATTCTTATGTGAGTCAACGTTTTCAGCGAGCTGTTTCTAATCCAAAGCGGTTCTTTGCCTAAATGCCCTGTGTTAGATGTGGGAGAAAATAATATTAAGGTGGAACGACTCGGTGCGAGCAGTGATATTAAAGCGAAAAGTGCAGCTTGATTTTCAACCTTTACCACACTGCTTTGCTAAAGGCGAGAAGCATCTGCAGCATTTGTTGAAACTCTGGGTGATCACCGAAATGCATGTGCAAGGATACCTGCTCAACACCGAGAAAAAGCTGGTGCTTTTTTTGTAAAATGTCAACATAATTTCAGTTCGATATCACATTCAATCATTTGTTTTCTTCTCACGTCCTTATAAACAACCAAAGCTTCACCCCGGAGGGATGTGTCCCATCCCTTGGTCGTGTCAAACCCTGCATTTTCTTTCAACATTACAGTGTTTTGTCGTGTCTTTTCTTTATTCCTTAAGACACGAATGCATGAATTGCGTGAAATTAAGAGCATTTCGGAATTGATGGAATTTGCGTCTCATTACTTTTGACAGGTGGACGAACACGTTCAGAGATGCTGAAGTTGAGAACTCTGATGCCGAGAGAAAACTCCGCTCCTCGGGTGAGCTGACCAAAACATTGTATATTCCTTTTTAAGAACGTCTTAAATTCGGCTGAAAAACACGCTCTATAAGATGCAGATTATGTCAGACCGTCGCTTTCATGCAGCGTGCAGTCAACAGCAAACAAGGACATTATCTGAGGTTTTGGGAACATTTTAAGTTAAAGCTCCAGTGATGTTGACACCCTGCCTGTCACTGAGACAAAAATTACATTATAACATTAATTAGAATTGAACTTTTAGGAGATATTAAATGTTTATCCACGGGCCGCTTTGCTTTGTACCACCCTGTTACGGTGCCAGTGTTTTTTGGACTCGTTAAATTGCGGGGCTATGAAAATGCCAAGTGGCGTCCGTAACATTTAAAGAGTGACCTTAGGAACAGGAATGTCCACTGAATCTTTCTAAATATAATAACCCTTCCTAGAAAGAGATCCCGCCGCACGAGTCACCTTTTTGATGACGATGACGCCCTCCTGCGTGGTTTGATCCGTTATTATGTTGAAGATGTCGTGGTCGTTGACGATGCTGTACTCCATCTCGGCGTTGCGTCCCGTGTCCGGGTCGTCCGCTTTGATGCGGCCGATGGCGCCTCCGATGACCGTGGATTCCACGGCCGTCACGCGGAAGGAGTCTGCACGTGAGAGTGATGTGGAAAAAAGAAAATGTCAGGAGTACATTTAAAGGACGTACACGGGTAAAGAGAAAACAATCTTACGGTTGGCAAAGCGTGGCGGGCTGTCGTTGACGTCGGAGAGGGTGATGCTGATGGTGGTGGTCCCCGAAAGGCCGCCCATCTGTCCGGCCATGTCTTTGGCCTGGATCACAACCTGGTAGTTCTCCTTTATCTCCCTGTCCATGCCGGGCAGGGCTGTTTTGATGGTGCCTGCAAAAGAATCGCTTCGATCGTGTCCACGTTCTCCTTCGTAGGGCCGAGAGTAATTGACGTTTAATTTATTTGGACACTCGGATTATTTTATTTTATTTTTTCCCTCCTAAATTAATCTTTTACTGTCAAGCGCACTGGGTGACTTCCCCAGAGCCTTTTCCCTTAAAGGACCTTCCTGTTTTCACAGATTTCCCCCCGGACGTTTACACGGCCCTTAACAGTTTTAATGATGTAAAATGTAATATTTACAGCAGTATTTACAAATCGCGACGAGCGGCCTCATTCTGCTTATTTAATGTTCAGTTACCCGCCACCCGTCAAGGTCTGTTTCTCGGCGACTCAGAGGCTGGAAACGGGTGCCGGCTTACCGTTCTCGGAGTCCACAGAGAAATACGGCTGTCCCTGCAGAATGCTATATACAAGCTTGGCGCTGTTCCCGTATGTTTGATCATCCGCGTCGGTGGCAGTCACGGTGACAACGGATGTACCTGTGAGGGAAAACGTGCAGAGTCATTGCCGGGGAGATGCGAGATTATTTACGTGACACGTTCCTCTTAGCTCTCCTTTCATTTGGCCCGATATAATATGCCAGTTCGGCGCTGTGAAGTGCTCTCACACGCCGAGGACGCGTCTCATGAGTTAATTAGCTCTGATGTGTTTGTACAAAAGCAGGATTTAGTCGAATCATTAACCCATTCTCTGCTCGATTTGAACAATGAAACTGGTATAGGGTCGCAAAAAAAAAGAAAAACCATGATTGCTCCACTTCATTTATTTCTTTATTTACAGAAGTAATAAGTATTAGGTTAACTAAATGTAAATCATAAATGTATTTGTTAATAGCTGTGAGGAGCTCAGTGTGCATGTCTCACCTGTAAGAAGGGGAGGAACCATACCAGATAATTATTAAAAATCACCATTTTATCCATCTGACTCAAAGGGCTGAGCGGTTGTTGAACACGCTGTGTAATCCAGTTACACTTTACGTTAATAGGGCTTGAAGCCGTGTCATAAAACAAGAGAGTATTTGCTCTCTGAGCTGTCTAACCACGTAAATTAGATGTATCATTTTTTTTTTTTTTCCCTCAGAGAGTAAAAATGGTTATTTAATTTCAGGTTCTGCGTTAAAAAAAAAACAAACCCTCCAGTCTCTGAAAGCATACACGCCGGTGTGAGACATTAAAAGCCTGCTCACAAATGTTAGATGCACATAGAAGGTTGTGGTAAAATTCAAACCCGTGGGTTCCGGCGCACATGGAAGCGACGTGTGGTTCTCATCCCAGAAGAGGAGGGTGTGATTTTATTATGCATCAAATATGCCTTATTAGGACTCTCATGTAATTCTCCAATGGCTCAACTGCAGTGAATTTTCTTTGAAATAATTCATATGTCATATTTTTACGCATGCGAGTGTCTTGTTTATTTTTTATTTCCATCAGCGAATGATACGGCTCGCCTTTATGTACCCGACGGGGGTCATCACTCGCGCCACATAACAAATACTGTCCTTGGCATTAAGGGGACCTCTGCCGTGTCCTGTTCGGGTCCCACTGTCTCCATGCATACTAATGACCGCCCCGAACATCTGTCCCACTTAGTCCCAGAACTGATAGCATGAAAGGGGGGCCGCTGATTCTTCATGCCCGGCTGACTTGATTAACCGCCGTGTTCGGTTCTCGACACGCGAGGCGGTTTATTAGTCCAGAGATGAGCCGCGGTGACCCCTCCCCGGCCCACCTTTTACCTCCGTCCCTGCCGCCGAGAAAACCTAAGAGAGGCGCATTATGAATTTCAAATGGGATATTGTTATTTGTCATTTAGATAATTGGGTTTTGAATGACCTCTGACTGCTCACATGTATTAATTTGCAGGGCGGTAATTGAGAATTGATTTGAAGTTTCGGGCGTCGCTTTTTGTTGAGCTTTGTTTTCGTTCACCGCGTTCGGTACATTTATACGACTTGGATAGGAGTGCAATGAAGCAAATCCTTAATTGGGAACCAAAAAAAATGTGACGGCCTAAACATACGACATTTTACTGCCCATTAAAAAATGGAAAATTGTACGGTGGATTATGAATGCCCAATAAGCCTGACAAACAAATCAGAAAAATAACATATAACTCTAAAGGCTGTTTATTACTGTTTCATACATCTCTCGCGCTCTGTTTTTTGAACAGGAAAGATGTTCGCCATGATTCCTGATGGTGTCATTAATAATTCACTCATCAAACCAATTCAAGCAAACCACAGCTCAATATATTCAGTATCGAATAAGACAATTAGCATTTCTGGACACACCATTTTTTTTTCCCTTAAAAGTTTAAAAAGAAAGTAAACTGTATAATATTAATAGCTCAATTTGCTTCAGAAATCATCATCACTGTCCAATTAGCACTCCGGCAGGATAAAGTGATGTTAGTCCGATGCACGAACGTGTGCTACTCAGGTGTTTGCGGAGTGCCGCGCAAACGCAAGGTTATCATTGCTTGAGATTAGCATGCAAATCAACTGAAATGTGCAGGAGTCAGGAATCCTGAAGGTGTGGCTTGGAAGGGGGGAAACCTTGGGATTTTAGCATAAATGCATTATTGGGTTTGCCATCTTTTCTGTCGTCACTTGCGTCGCACTCTCGACACACTCCAACCTCCAAATTGCCATGATTGGCTCTCGAAAAAAGACCCTCCTCGTGTTTTCCTAAAAGAAATAGTTTTGCCTTGATCTATTTGGAGAGGCGACAGCTTAGGATGAACATTGAAGCCGCTAATTTGGTCCAGAGTTTTGTGAAGGTTCACGTTTCAGTCTCCCATGGAAGTACCATGGTAGCGTAGATCAATCCACGCCGGGGGAAAGAGAACCAGACTATGAGACACCTTGTCTAAATGAGGAAAATGTAGGTGAACAGTTAAAGTTTTTTTTTTTCCCATGCGACTGCAAAATGGTTTAAAGCAGAAAGCCTAGAAATCATTACGTCTTAAAAAGCTAAAGCCCTGTGAATGTTTGGCATCTTCCAATTGAGTCTGAATCTTTCAATTGACTAAAGTGCAACTTTAACAGGAACAACTTTGCTTTTCAGAGCAGTCATTACCTGCAAAAAAAAAAAACAAAACACTTGCACCTTTTCGGTCAGATTTCATAAAGTTGCCATCTTGAAGGACTGCAATGTCATTTGTTTGATTTTGAAATCAATACCAGACTCATTACTGATTTTTTTTTTTTTGTTGTTGTTTTTTCTTTGTTTGTTTTGTGGATGGAGGCAGTCGGGATTTCTCACGGTAACATAAAATGATTAAAGCAAGCTTTAATTTCTCTGCCAAAAACAAGGCAGCAGACAACCTGAGGTGCTATTTGACAGAAGCTGATTAATTATGAATCAGAATTAAATCTAGAATTGTTTGGTATTTTAAATTTAGCCTTTTTTAGTGCAGCAGCTCCTTTTTACTGTTTTTTTTTTTCAGTTTATCAATGTCAGGCTGTGTTAGAACCCAATTTCTTTGCCCACTTAAAAAACAAACAAACAGAAAACTCACCAACTTCAGACATTTCCGGCACGTTGGCGAAGTAGATCTCCTTGGCGAATCTAGGCGCGTTGTCATTGATGTCATGAATCTTTATGTTGAACTCCGTGTCGGGCTCCAGTTCGGCGTTGGTGTTCCTGTCCACGACCTTGGCGTGCAGCGTGTACATGGCCTTCTCCTCCCTGTCCAGCCTCTTGGTGGCGTGAATGTCCCCCGACTTCTCGTCGATCAAGAACAGGGTGCCGGCCCCGTCCCCCGTCAGGATGTACTTCACGTTGCCTTCGCCTTTGTCGATGTTGGAGTGCAACTGGAAGTCGAGAGACGCGTCGCATCAATACAGGTAAGAGAACAAGTGGCAGCCCCAGAAAAGAACTGATTGGAGACCTAATAATTATAAAACTTGAGGAATGTCAATCCATTGTGATGCTTAATGAGATGAAATGGCATGATTGTCTCAGTGCCAATACTAAATCAAGTGCCAGTCTTCTCAGAATACCCGGGGAGAATTACAAGTAGCCATTATGTCGGATGGCCTTTATTTTTCTGAGGTTGTAGGTGGTTCTATTCCTGGCAAAAAGGAAAAAAAAGAAAATCAATACTTGCTTCTGTTAATTCCAGAGGGCTTCTATTTTTTTATTTATTTACTTATTGGTTATTTTTTTCCTCCAAAAGCCAATGTTGGGAGATCTTGAGAACATACTTGCCGTGTTAGGATGGTGATCTTAAAGAACAGGTAGAAAACAAAGCACAAGACAATTCTCCCCCCACTCACAAACCGGATGAAACATAGCCACCCAGCACGTTTTACCTTCAAGTCCACAATTACAAGTAGATTTTGGATATCTTGTGTGCAGACTCGGTCCATGAGAGCTTCCGGAAAGCGCAGGAATGACGTGTGATGGGAGTTAGAATGTAAGAAGTAGAGTTACGCAAGGCTTCTTATCTGTCCTGTCACTTTGGCATTGTTACCGTTTTATGACTAATCTGACAGCGGCAGCAAAATTCAGTTGGGTCTTATCAGTGCCGTGGTAGAGAATATATGGGAGCAGGTGGTTCCAGCTTCTGCCACACAGCCAGAAGGTCCCTGGTTGGATTCCAGCCTTTCTGTTTGGGGTGTCCATGTGTTCCCCGAGTTTGCGTGGCGTTCCTCAGGGTTCTTGAAGACCCTAAATGTGTGAATGGGAGTGTTGATACTTCTATATCCATTTGACAATGTGAATGAGAGTTAATGGTCGCTGGTCTGCCTATGACGTGTGAATGAGAGAGTGAATAGTTGTATATCTTTTTATGACGTAATGAGGCCCCTGCGATCGATCCAGGCTGAACCCCTCCCTCCTTCGGCCACAGTGACAGCTGGGATCAGCTCCAGCGACTCCCGAGTGCAGATAGATGACGGAAAGAATAAGTGTTTAATTTCGTTGGCACACTAATCGCTATTTCAAAATTAAAATTGAGAGTTTGGTGGGAAGGAAGAAAAAAAACAAACGGCTACTTTTATTTTCCCCAAATCTCAGCGTCATTTTCAAGGAGCCATCAAATGTGTTGAGACCTAATTTTTATTCATAGACTTTTACCGCAGACGCATCCTTTCATAAATAAACGTCTCATTACCGGAATGGGTGAAATTAACCTTTCCTCTTAAGGTGACGTTAAGGCATTCTTAAGTGTAATGTATAATCATAGAGCCAGGCTTCTATTGGTGCGGTAGCCTTAATTTAAGGTCCTCTCTCTTCCTCCAGCTGATATAAGGTAATGAGCGTGAACTCTTAGCTCCTCTCTGCCCTCAGAGAACCGATAGGGGCGACAGCCTGGCTCTTTTTGATTTATGTCGGGTACCAAAAATATTTAATTGCCTTGACTTGCAGGCCCCCGTGCACGACTGCCGTTATCAACAAATTGCTTCAGTTACCTTGTCGGTGTATTTTGAGAGTGATGGATAGGCAGTAAATACGTCTCGCAAAAACAACAGCAACTTGAATTTTTTGAGTGGCAGAAGCCTTGCTGTGGCTGTAGTAAATATGAAAGAAGAAAGAGGGGAATTCAATATCTTCCATTAAGCAACACGCTTGGTGTAGGGAGGTGACCTGGATGAACGGCTGCGTCAGTAAAAACAACCCCGCGTCGGCCGTCTCCCCGCCCGTTCGAAAGCAAAGAGTTTCCGACAAACGACGCGACAAATCACAATGTTGCCACGTGATTATTACCCAATCCATGAAGGCGGTGGGAGCCTTCGCCATACTGCCTCTGCAAAAAGCTCTCATTTCAACCGCGGCTTTGTTCAAGTAGCACCCTTGTTTTCAAAGCTGGTGTTTGAATGCTCTTTTAAAAAAAAAAGAGATTCGTGATGTTTCAGAGAATTGACATCTTAAGCTGTTCAGTAGATTTTGTAAAGTATTGTGAGAGGTACTGTTACCGTGGTGATTTCTAGCAAATTGGTACTTTCAACTTCGCATCACAATGCACAATGCATGTTTTTTGGTTTGGTGTTTGCAAATACAAAGCCGAACTGTATGCTGGAAGACACGTGGTAGATCTTTATTGAGCACGACTGACTACACACACACACGCACACACTCACTCACACACACATATGTTTATATATATTCACATATAAGTATATATATATATATATATACACACACACACACACACAGGGCTGTCTCAGAAAATTAGAATTTTGTGATACAGTTCTTTATCTTCTGTAATGCAATTACAAAAACAAAAATGTCATACATTCTGGACTTATTACAAATCAACTGAACCATTGCAAGCCTTTTATTATTTTAATATTGCTGATTATGGCTTACATCTTAAGAAAACTCAAAAATCCTATCTCAAAATATTAGAAAATCATGAAAGTTTTTTTTATTTTTTCTTATTGCATTACAGAAAATAAAGAACTTTATCACAATATTCTAATTTTCTGAGACAGTCCTGTGTATATATCTGTATTTCTACCTATCTGGCTGTCTATATAGCACTCTAAATATATTTAAAATGTTGCTATAAATTTGGCTTAATTGTGGATGAACATCTGTCTTCCACCATACAGATAGGAAATATAAAAATAAGAATACGAGCAACTTTATTTATCCCGAAGGAAATTGTTGTGCCAGAGTTTCAAGTAAAACATAACAATAATAAATAGTAGTAGGAATAACACTAGTGAATAGTAGTGAATAACACTATAGATAGATAGATAGATAGATAGATAGATAGATAGATAGATAGATAGATAGATAGATAGATAGATAGATAGATAGATAGATAGATAGATAGATAGATAGATAGATAGATAGATAGATAGATAGATACATACATACATACATACATAAATAGATTGTTAAATTGCTGCTCTAAATTTGGCTTAATTATAGATTAATACCTGTCCGTGTGTGTGTGTGTGTGTGCCTCCCTGTACCACAACACATAATAAATCATTGTTCTGAAGTGAATGGGATCCTAAGAAGCTGCTGTCAGCGATGAGTCTTAAACAAAGATGAGTGGAATTAATTAAACCACAAAGGTGGTACGAGATGGACGCGTGAGTTTGGCAGCTGCGTCCGGAGCCACATTGTGCTCCCAAGTTATTAATGCCTCTCCTGATTTGGATTGGACCGGCAGTATTTTAGGGCGGCTGAAAAGTACCTCCCCGGAGCAGGCGCTGATTTCACCCCTCACAAAAATGCCCCCGGAGATCCTGTCGTCTCCTCACAAAAGACCACCCGTCTTAGCCGTAAAATTTGTCTTCCAAATTGCGGCTCTGAAAAATGATAAAAAAATTTGACCTGCAGCAACAATTGCTAAAATTAGTCACTTCTGACCTATCCATCACCTTGAAGCAGCTCTTAGTGTCACGGAGAAATAATGGCCGCGCTCCGTGACAGACACTTGATTCAAGCTCATTACGGAGCTGGATCTGTCACCAGATATATTTAGAGCACTATCTCATGGGTTCACGTTTTTAAATGACAAGTAGTTAGGGACACATAATGTACGTCAGCGGCTTATTAATATTAATGTCTGCATGCTGTGTGGAAACTCTTTTTTTTTTATTTTTCTTACAGTCGGGAGAGTCGTGTCAACAGTATAATTTCGGATGGCGCTCGGAAAGGGATTGCGGGGAAGCTACAGCTATTCTGTAGAATTAAAATGAAAAAAAAAAAAAAAAAAATGGGGGCACGTGAAAAAACAAGATTCTGACAAGTTCAAATGAAAAATATGCACAGCATTTGCCGATGTGTTTGAAAATATTTTCATGCAGATGAACTCCATTATTCCGAGTCGATTAAAGGGGAATATCACTCCGCTCGAATTTCCACATGTATTTGTGCTCAGGAATGGTCTATTCATTGTTTGTGAATATGAATTAACTCCCGAGCCGTAGACCGGTGAACCGTGAATTCATGACGTGTTACAGATGTGAAGGCTGCTCTCGCTATTTACCATGAATGACAGGCTAATGTTGGCACAGCGGAGTGTGTTTGTATGAATTTTTTGCATTCAAATGGGCTCATATTTTGCGGCGGCTATTATTCCCCTGAGACGAAATGCGACGCGTCGTCACAATACCTTTGCTCGGCTCTACATCTCTAATGTAAGAAAAACGGTGCTTATAGATGCTCCTCAGATGACGGCGTAAAGCGCAGGGATGCTATTTTGTCAACCCCTATATTATCAGGACAAGTTTTGGCCTCTTGCTACCACACAACCCCGATTCAGTCATAGTCATTTCAGAAGTTAGCATCATAAACTGACAAGGGAAGTGGAATTGTGTTTTGAATTGCGTTTCATCTGAGCCTTGTCGGTGACTCTTATTGTGCCTGGTTTCCTTTGCGCTTTGGATTCAGGGATTATTCAGTTGCTATTTTTCCGTGATTCTTACGTTTGGTTTCCGTCTGACAAATATTGTTTTTGCAGTTATCGGAAGATATGCGTTCCTCTAAATTATTGCTGGCTTATATTTCTCACCCCTATAAAGTTTGGGGAAAGACTTTTCTTTTTCCCCAGTCGCCATCCATTGGCCAACCTTTGTACTTTGTAATAATGATGAGCGAAGGGCTGCTTTATGGATTCCTGCAAGGTAAACCGGTCCTTTGAAAGTATGTGATTATGAATTCTTCAGCCGTACACCATGGAGGCAATCACTGTCCAATATATCGGCGCTAGAATGAATGAATGCAAGTATTCACATTAAATTCAGTCTATTCCAACACCAACCTGAAAAAACGATCCGTTTGAAATCCCCCTTTTTCAACTCTAAATCCCCCAAATTCTGCTTTTTTTACAAATGAAAATCACAGAGTGCAATTTTAGCTCAGAAAAGAAAATCCCCTGGTAACTTCCTGGTGTAACGTTCTGTAACGCCCACAGTGTTTTACCCAGGGTAACACCTTCGTGGACACCGGGGGTAACAACGTTAAAGATATGTGCGCGGAACTCAGTTTCCGGAATTCGTAGGAAAGAAAAGGGAAGGTAGACGTAAACAGCATTGTTACCTCAACACAACCTTAAAGAAAAAAATCAAAAAGTATGCACTACCACAATGTATTTGCTGAGATTTAGTGGCTCTCCTTTCAAGGCCTCGCTGCACAAAAACAGCCTTTTCAAGGCCTTACAACAGCAGCACAGAAGAGGGCCTTGATGAGTTAAATCGCCTTGCACAAACACTGAGGAATTGTCAGTAAGGCAAGGAAATCATTGGCAATTCTTGTCAGGTTTCTGGTGAGCATTGCTCGGTGCTGCAAAGAGGAGATAGCAAAATAGAGCTCTGGATGGATACAGAATAATTACTCTTCCATCCTCTCTCACTCTGTCTCTTAAACAGATTTTTTTAACCGCTAAATCCCCGTATAATGTGTTTTATGCAGGTTAAAGTAATACCTTACTGTATCTGTAGGGCGCTTTGTGTTTTTATTAGCCCTACAAGTTTAATGCAAAAAAAAAAAAAAATGTGGGCACGACCCCTGCGAAATCCTTGGTTTTAGTGGAACCCATTAACATGTTCCAAATCGAAATAATTGGAATTCTGGCATTGAGGGCAATATGTTTTGTTTATTAGGCACAGGGACCGAAATGGGATTTTGTTTGGTTTCAAACCGTCCGCTCACGCTCCGGGATGCAAAGTTTGTACATGTATTGCTCAGCGTTGCGAGTGCTCACAGCCCCTTCTGAAGAAGTAGGGCGCCGCAGCTGCACGCCGAGTGCTCGCACGTATTAATGGCCCTGAGAAAGTCATTTCAATTGGGATTTGATGGGTTCGGGCTTGATCCGTGCGCTTTACGTTTACAGCCGTAAAAATATAAGCACCTTTCTCGGCCATCCGAAAAAAAAAAAAGAGTAAGTGGCAATAAAAACCGCTAATGCAGTTATTTTTCCTTACTAATCATTTTGAGAGGTGTCAGTCTGCAGCACTTAGTATGTAAGCCTCACTGCACCGTCTGAACACCTTCTAGAAGCAGTGAGAAGCCGGTGTGTCACGCAGCTCAGCCGTGCACGCACTCCCTCCCCGCACAACGGCTAAGCAGCACAAGAGAGTCGTGCTTTACATTGTGTGCGATTGCCGTCGTCGGGAAGCAAACAGTGAGTGACAGTGTGTGTGTGTGTGTGTGTGTGTGTGTGTGGGCCGATTGAAAAAGGTTTGATTGAATGTGAAATAAACAAGGCCTCCCACAGTGCACCGCAAATGCCATTAAATGATCTTTATGAGGAAGAACGTCGAGGGTTTGATGGCTCTGTGGTGGGCATTAAAGTGCCTTTTTTTTTTTTTTGTTTTTCTTTTGTTTTTCTTGCATTATTTTGCCTCGGCTCTCTGTTTCCCGTCCCTCTGCGTGTCCCCGCCGCAGTCTTCCTCTGAGTCCTAAACGCCAAAGTAAAATTGATGGAATTAGCGATACGGATCGCCACGGCTTCCTCTGTAAAGCAAGAGTGTCAGCGTGTGGCCGCCCTGTTTCTGCCGCCCTCGGTAATTCATCACAGCCTCGGGTTTTCGTGTTTGTTTGCCTTTTTTTTTTTTTTTTTTTTTTTGTGTGTGGACAGTTTAATAATGAATGATATTGGACGGCGGAAAAGCGGAGAACCGGCGAACGCAATTGCTGACAGGCTGCAGGAGTCGGGCATCAAAGAGCCAAGAGAGAAAAAGCCACATGGCAACCGTCGGCGGCGGCTGCGGCACGTCAGCCGATAACCCCGTTTACAGTTAGCATTTTCTTTGCTGCTTCATCACATAGCAGCAGGTGCATTGCATTGGCCTTTTCCTGATTGATATGTTTTCCCTCTATCTCCTGCTTATCTCCCTATTCCATTTATTTTTGATGTTCCTTTCTCCTCACCGCGTCGGGATGATGGTTTCTGCAGAGGAAGTTGTCATTTCCCCCCTACTCCACCTCACGCGAGACACTTGTTTACTACGGAGAATGAAGTGCGTGATGAAAGCCGGCTTCCTCTGAGAAAATTGGCTGTCGACAGTCACCACGTTTCCTTCCCTCGAGTTGATAACTGTAGCGTTTCTTTCTCATCACACCTGTCTTTACAGTGCCGGCAGAGGTGAGCTGACAAGAACCTGTGATCGTGGAGGGTAGGGGGAAGGTGGGTCTTAACAAATCTCCTCATTCTGTTGAAGATTATTTGGTAAAGTGCGTCACGCGCGCCGCACGCGGCTGCACAATTTATCCCCAGAGCCGTTTCTCTGTCAGCCGGCGGGGCCCGTTTGGTCATATTTCTGTGACCGCGACCGACTTGTCTGGGCCTTGACCTGACGTTGATTGATTGAATTTCTTTTATAACCAATGGAGCTTTCTGAAGATTCACGTAGATAAAACACCTGTCATTGCAGAAACAGCTCCCATACAACTCTATTTGATGACGTGTCTTCATGTACAAACAGGCCAGACGTGAAACGGCCCGGTGAATTTTTAGTACTTTGTGAAAATGGCATGCCAGCTTAAATAATTGCAAAATATGTCGCGCAAATGTCTGTTGTTGAATTGTATACATAAGAGTGTTTAGATTTTATATACATGTTTATGTTCTTATATATATATATATATATATATATATATATATATATATATATATATATATATATATATATATATACATACACACACACACACGTGTATATATGTATGATGACTCAATTTGTTTAATGCATCAATAGAAATCGCTGCATTTTCCGTATAATAAACTCTCCATGTAAATGTTGCACCTCATTGGCAGCAGGTTATAAATATCCCAGCCCGGCGAGTCCGATAAGAAGCGATAGAACCTATAGATCTGAGGAGGCACTCCGAGCGGAGGCAGCGCTTTATGTGCCGCGTCTGAACGCGTCAATTAACTCAGCCCGTGGAGAAACCTGCACTTTTCTGTCAGACCATTTCTCTTCGGCCAATTACATCACTACTTTCAACAGCCCGGGCCCGGTGTAATTCGTCTGCAGGCGCACGTTACCTTGCCAACATACTGATGATCGTTTCCTGTGTATTCCTCCAGCAGAAAAAACTGGTTCCACATCCACCCTCGCTTGGAGCGCTGAAGGACCCCCCTGTCGCTCTCTGACCCAAACAGAGCACCCAAACTCCCAGGTGTGAAAGGCAGGGCGATGCCGGGCCACGGGATGTAGAGCATCAGGAGGAGCAGAGCCTGGCTGGTAAACATGGTATCCAATCAGCTGTGAAACGTCCCGGGCGACTGGTGATTTATTGTAATGAGCTTCTGGTTTGATGGTTTGACACCACAGCAGGCATTGTATTCCTCACACCGACGCCTTTTTGAGTCCCTGCGAAAAGAAAAAAAAAAAAAGAAAAGAAGATTCCTCCAGTCAAGAGATCGCCAAAGTCGTGACACGTATCTAATTGTGAACCTTAAATCCTGGCAGGCACTAAACCACCACGTGCACTAATGACTGCACCGACACATATGGAGGCTCAATAGGAATCTGCTCTGCCCGTTTTCGGCTAATGATACCATCGGGCCAAAGGGATTCTTCTGTGTGCTTTATGTAAGTAAACAACAATTGGACAGAGGGAAAAAAAAAAGAAATCAATATTCTTTGTTTGCCAAATAGCGCGCCACACGCGCACACACACACACACACAAACACAGACTCACACACACAGACAGCACAACCTTATATAATTATGCCACTAATTGCCAATTGATGGAGCCACATCCACCGTTGCAATGGCGCCGACACTATGAATTTTAAAATGTTTTGACACAGATTGATTGGTTTTACATCAAACGTCAATGTTTGACATTAGACCCGTATTGGATTTTTTTTTTTTTTTTCTCTTCTTTTTTCCCCCCACATCCTCCGATAAATTAAACTTCTCTCCATGATTAACAACTCCATGCCTTCTTTTTCCCCCCGATGAGCACCGTGACGGTTCCCGACATTGGGTTCAAGCCGAGGCGCCATCATTTGTCCAACATCGGATCTGACGTCACGTGGCCGTGGCATCCGTCCCTGACACGCGCCGTCTTCACAAAGTGAGTCGCTTATTCTTTTTTTTTTCTCTTTTCCAATTTGTTTTATAAATTGAATTTAACAGCGACTCGGGCTCGCGTGGTAGCAAATGATGAACGTCCACAAATGATTCAAGGGCATCTCCGGTTGCTCACCTCAAACTGTCACCGCCATAATCACGAGTACGCGCAGGTAATGCGAATCCCTCTCGACAGGACTCGGCTATACCGAGAACATACTCATCCTTTAGCCATCGGGAGATCACTCCGCCCATTCACCCGTCCTGCCCCGAATTTAACTTTAATTAGTCACTGCATCCAATAACCGCACAAACCCACCCCGCAGTCTAAATGACGATAATCCAAAGAGACACGTGGTTATGTCGGGTTCTGTGCGTCCATAAAGCGTTATGTAATACGAGCGGTCTCTTTTCTGATAGTTCAATGTTCCCAACAGGAATGGTCCTGATAGGTAATTTGGCCACACATGCATAATTTATGCTCTTTAGGAAGTTAATCCTAATAAATCTTGCCTGCGCTTCTTTTTTTTTTTTTTCTTACTGCTTATTTAGCACGGTCTCCTACTAAAGGCTGGACTCCCAGCCTTATCGTGGCAAGCGTTCATTGTGCACCCGGGGGAATGCCATGTAAAGACACATTAGCGCGGGCGGGATACTCTGTCTCCATTCAAACCTCTTCAGAAGGTCTAAAATGTCAATACAGGAATTAAAACAATGAGCCCGTTACTGTCTACATTAATTTAGTATCATGTTGTGGGGAAAGAGGAGTTGGGAATGTAAATGAACGTAATCCTTTGAACAGGCAATCATGTCACTAATGGGATCTGAAGCCGCGCCGCCGCTGTTTGGGCTCGTCCGCGCGCAGACTGCTGAGACTGTAAAACCGGCGTTCCTTTTCAAATTCTCCGACCACCGAAGCGCTTACAGTATCTCCCGATAGCTCCCGTCAAATAGCAAACGGTCGCAGCACCGAAAGAAAAGCTTGGCCTCGGAATCGGGGCGGCGCTCGCGGGTCACCAAGTTCCCGGACGGCCGGTCTCGCGGGTCACCGAGTTCCCGGACGGCCGGTCGGCACGAGCGACCCTGTAGGGTTTCGTGCTGAGTCGCTGGCTCTTCACCCACAACCATCCCCCGTTCTTACCCTTCAACACTTCCATTAAATCCTCACGTAACTGTCGCGCGGTTTATCGCAGTATCTTGGCGGTATTATGACTTGAGCACAGAAGTGGTGCCCGGGCACGGCTGAGTCATTCACAGGAAGATGGTAACGATCCAACCGCGACCGTTTTGGTCAATAGTTCAACACTTAAGGAAAAAAAAAAACAGCATTTATCAATGTAGAGTGAGAAAGAGTTTAAACGCAAAAGCTGAAATGGCAAAGCGGTGAGAAATAAAAAAAAAAAAACTGCCTCACAAAGGGTTCACGATGAACATATCTCGCCATTTCCAGATTTTTTTGGGCTAACGAGCTTCACGCCGCCAAAACATTTAGCCTCGTCACATCGGACCGACGAAATGACCGCGAAATTCTGAGGCCGTTCAGTTCCGACACCGAAGACGACGACTTTAACGGTTTTAGTGCGCAGAAGGAAGACCGGGAACGCCGTCAGCTAGAGTAGGACAAAACAGGGATAGAAAGTGGATGGATAGATGGACTTTTCCTTGTACCATTTATTATTCATCTTTTTCATCAGCTGTGTTCCAGGCGCTGTTTGGAAAAAAGCTTTTCAAATATGTATTTGTGGATGTTACCCTATGGATTTAATTAAAAGTTTTTGTGCAAATATCTCCTGTTACAACAGGGACACCTGCGGCTTGTGGACAAGTACACAAGATTTATTTAGTTATTTTTTAGCCAATGCGGCTTACGTTCAGGTGCGCTAAACAGTCTGGGAATGACGTTAATGTCACATGTAATACTTGTATTATACTAAATTGGATGCAAGATGGGAAACAGCCCCAGATTTACAATCCACTTTGAGTTTTGTCTAGCGTAGCATTGTGTCTTGTCTGGCCAAGGTGTCGTACCCTGGGATCGGGCAGAGCTGTGAATTCCTTTCAGGAAGTTCATCACAACAGCAGATGGATCTCCAAAGTCTGAACCCCCGGTTAAACTTTTCAGATTTGAACTTCCGATGGTACTTGTCGTGAACTTAAGCGGCATCTTTACACGAATCGCATCGCACAGCCGCGGCATACGAGCCGCAGAGCTGCCGAACACAAAAGATTTGCACCGAGCGACAAAGGCGGCTCAGCGTATAGCATCTAAAGGCAGGGGTTTGTGTTTATGTTCCTTTACAATCCGTGTACCCATAACTCCGATTACATACAGTCGGGGGAACATAAGGATGACCCCAGATGGAGCTATCAAACCCTGGATTACATCGACACCGCCAAGATAAGGAAGGGGACTAGCGGTATTTCGAGGGAGATCCCGTCTGAACTACAGCCATCTGGCAAAGGCTTCGGGACAATCAAGGAAATGAATAAACGTCTTCTTACCGGGAAATATGACCTCAACGCTGCAAATCTCAACAACCAGTCCATCACTATTGGTCTTTGTGAGAGTGTGTGTGTGTGTGTGCTTTATATCATTTTTGAGTGGAAACATGTTGACGCAGTGGCTAGCGCTGATGCCTCGGTGCAAAAAGGTCACTGGTTTCGACCACGACAGAGTTCTTCTGCAGGCCGAAAACATGCAGAAGGTTCATTGGAGGCTAAACTGGCCTTTCAATAAGAATGATGGTTGTTTGTCTGTGATTGGCTGGTGACCATGGTGAACCCCGCACTGGAAGATAAGCCATATGGATCACGGATTAATGAATTATTTTTTAAATTTAAATAACTCGTGTCATGCTAGAGGTCCTCCTCCTCCTCCGCGTTAGGGTGGTTCTTGAGGTCGCTTGAGCCTGCGAGATGGTCCGCTACCAATGGCCAGCCCGTGAATAATCCACAATTCAAGACCTCCTTGTGAGGGAGGGAGATACTTGTGGCCTTCAGGTCCATAAATAGTTTCGACTACGTTGGGAAAAGATGTAAACGGCTTAACACTCTACATCTCTAATTGCATTTCACTTTAATTCATGTTTTTTTTCCTTGTGCATGCCAATGATGCACCGTGACACGTGCATTCCCAGAATGGTGAAGCGCCGCTTTGCAATTAATCTGGTCTGATGCTTGTTATTGCATTTTCTAATTATCATTCCAGCCTGTCCTTGAGTTTTAATAGCATTCTGGATATTAATCTTTGATGTTGTGCGCCTATTAAGCGACTGGCCAGTGTGTCTTCTCAGAATTTCCTCCAAACACTCCATTAAGGGATGAGCGAGCGCGCTGAATCCCAGCCAGATCCTATAGACTGCCGCTGAATTATTTTAACCCATCCGGCCTATTAAATTGTGGGGTGTATTAAAAAGTTGTTTACAGCGTGATCAGATTAAGTTGTAGGCGGCCCTGCATGGCTCGGAAGCCCGGATGCGAAGGGGCAAAATTGTTAAATTTGCTCTTACAGTGTTGTCTGGGGTTGTTATCCTTAATCTTGGCCGAGAGACTCTCTGGCAGGAGCCGGGCCCTGCTCCCATTTCTGTAATCTGCAAAATTATACATTCTTGTTTTGCTGAATAAGACCGTCTTTGATCAGATATACAAGAGCGGCTCATCAGACCACGCTTCCTAGCAAAGTACGGTGTTGCACATTGGTTTTCTAGAAGTGTGTGTGTCTGTACGACACTTTAATGGTTTCTTTTGACTCCAGCGGGACGAGATCGGAAAATGCAGCAGACCCGCATGTGTCATAAATCCATATACACAACTCTGCTGATCATATTGTGGAAAAATGAAGACATGTTCTTGTATATGACAATGCTTTCCGTGTGCTGCAGAGGCATTCTCTCTTTCTGAGGATGTTTAAACTCATCGAGATGATGAGATACTTTGAAATGTCAAAGCTGAAAGTTCACCGGAAAACCAGTGTTTATCATCAAATATTTTATTCACACGAAACGAGTCAAACGACGAAGAAAAAACACTCTAATGGACCGACAGCGTTGCAAGATATAATCAATCATTGGCCACTAAAACCTCTACAAATAACAACTGATGCCACTGAGAAAAGGCCTCACTCATAATGCACCCATATGAATATGTGTGTATATATATACACACACACACACACATATATATATATATATATATATACATTTATATATATATGTGTGTATATGTAGAGGTCAAATCATGACAATGCTCGTAAATCAAAACCTCAAAAACACTGCATTTTAGCGTAACATTGTAGTGCCCAACAAAAAACTAGTCCGTTATAAACCATCAGAAACGTGTGCAGCGGCTCTGGAGTGCATCATAATATATTTGCTGTGAGGCCACAAATTGCTGCGCAAACCAAAAAACTGTTCAATGAATGCATATCGACCGTCGTAACCTGCCGTGAGGAAATTAATATGTTGCAAGATCGCTTCAAACCAAATATGAATATCTTATCATTGTTAGTGGGCACGTATTTGATTGCGGCGTTCGTTTCCAGGAAGAAAGTGCGTTACACTTGTCTGTGTGCGTTGTGTGTAAAGCGCCCAGAGGGGTGCTCGCTCAAATCACCCAGATAACATGAATCATTCTCATTTATTTGGTCATTAAAGGTGTGTGTGTTTTTTTTTTTTTTTTCCCCCCAAATATGGAGATATTAAATCAGATAAATGCTTCCGAGGAGGATCCAAGGGACATTATAGTTTCCACCGCTTCATTTTCAGAGAGCGCGGTTTCGGCCTCCAGATTGAATTCTCCATGTAAAATAAATAAATAAACATTGAAAGTTGGCTGTGCGCGGCGAATAGAAATTCACAGATTGAATCGGCCGCAGGGCAGTCTTGAAGGAACCGTTGCTGCGGGTGAAGTTTTGCTACATCGAGACGAGACGTAAAAAGCACTGTTTCAGCTCCATAATGGACACGGGGTGTAAATAGACGCCAATCCCGGCCGCAAGGTGTGTGTTATAAACTCCCCCCGGTAGTGGACGCACCTCCTTGGAATCCGACTACAATGTACACTGTTTACATATGTGCGTGCGTGTGTGTGTGGAGGTGCGGGTAAACTTGTTCAGAGATGGGAGATGCTGGCGAGGAGGCCCGGTGACAGGTCTGGGCCGTACGGCCGCATTGTGATTGGCACTTTGAGTAGCTGCAGTGATTGCTTGCTGATATTGACAGCCCACCGCGGACGGGGTATAAATCCAACATGAGGGGTATCGACGCGCCGAGGAGAGGCGTCTCTGAGCGAACCTCCACTTGGTGGAGCCCTAGACCTTCCCGAGTCTGCAGCCGTTGCCGCCGAGCTGAGCCGCCGCCGCCGCCGCCGCCGCCGCAGCCGCAGCAGCAGCCTGGACCGGCGAACCTCAGCAAGCTTTAACTCATGTTCTGAAATCCTCTAAGCAATTTTGTGATACAATGCACACTTCCTTGTTGAAAAGGAAAGGGGGGGTCTCTCCCTCTCTCCCTCTCTCTCTCTCAGAGGAGAATTTTGATAACATAAGATAAAAATCCACAGAGGAATGCATTTTCTAAGGAGGAAACACAAAACCCATGAAAATGATTGTTAGTCTCATTGCTTTGGCCTTTTTACTGTATTATTTCCTCACTTGTTATTTTTCCTTTTTCCGCCCCTAAATAAATATTCATGTTTAATCCTTTTAGCCCGGCTTGGTGTGGATGCCCCTGAGAGCCTGTGTGCTCGCGTGGGAGAGCAGATTTTCACCTCTTTTCATTCCAGCCGGAAAGGTCACCCTCATATAGCTGACAATAATTCAGGGAGCTTGTTAGCGGCTAATTCGCGCTAAACAATAACGGCGTTGCACGCGTGTGACCTGACGTACGCCGCAACATCTCAATGTATCACTCGGGTGACGGCGAAGCTGCCTGGTCAATTTGAGAGGGTGGGGGTGGTGGAGGTGGAGGGGGGGGGGGGGGGGTGGAGTTGGGAGTTGCTTTATTATTTATTTTTTTTATTTTTTATCAAAACCCTGCAATAAACAGCCCCCCTCCCTTCCCCGTGCAGAATTTTTTGAGATATGAACGCTACAATGCCTCTCTATCTCCTCTCCCTGCTGCACATCACAAGTATCCCCTCAGTGCTTGTCAGCCAGCAGATGCACGCTGCAGAGGTCTGATATAAAGTGCACGTACAAAAAACAGCGCTCATACGTGCGTTCCAGCCCTCTCCCGCCGGTCCAGGGACCGGCTCTCGGCGTGATGAAGCACTCGAGATGAACGGGTGAAGTTAATGCTTATGAATTTGCGGCGTGACCCCGAGCGGTCACCCCTCTCGCTCACCGCGAGTTATACGTGCACGGTGTGACAGGTGTCATCAAGCAGCCGTCGAAAGGAGTGATGCATTTCGCGTTCAAATCCCAGTGCGGGTGTTACCCGCATCAAAGTTGCAAAGTGTCAGCGTTGGAAAAAAAATGCATTTTAATGAGAACTTATTGAAGTTAGTTTCGTTTCCCACCTCCCGCCTCCTTATTTCCTGACATTTATCAATCCCTTTGAAGTTGAATCACTTTTTTTTTTTTTTTTTTTCCCCTCTCCCCCCCCCCCCCCCCCCCGCACGAGGCTCAGTGCTGCACGAGTTGCCGCACCGCCGTGCAAGGCGGCGATCGTGGCGGAGGAAAACACCAACACGTCCTTAAAACGTTAACGTGAAAAAGCCCTTACCTCTGGTTCTCACAGCTTAGCATCCATCTGTGTCGGGGAGTGTGCGGTGCTGCGCCGCCGCTCCTCAGCAGCGCTCGGCGGCGGAGAATCTGACTCCTCACGGCAGTGCTTACATTCCAAGACTGACAACAGCACAGCTGGTGTGACTGTGTATCCAAGTGTGTGTATATGTGTGTGTGTGTGTGTGTGAGGAGAGTGAGAGAGTCTCCTGCCTGCCTCCCTCCCTCGCTCTATGCTCCTCTATTCCTCTCTGCCCTCCCTCGCTACGTTTTTTTTTTTTCGCTCCCAGCTCTCTGGCTTCTCTCCCTTTTTTACTCCCCTACACTTTCTTTCTATCATCTTCTCTCTGTCTCCGTCTTTCTCTATCTCCCCACCGCCCACCCCGCCCCCCCCTTCTCTAGCAGTGCATCACTTCTGGCGGTGGATGTCACCCAGGCTGAAGCAGAGGCGACTCTGCCCCTGATTGGCTGCCATTCACAAGTTGCCGATAAAGAGGGAAGAAAAGAGGGGGAGGAAGAGGAGGGGGGGGGGGGTGGAAAAAATAAAGAAAAAGAGTAGGAAGGCAGAGGGAGTGTGTGCGTGTGTGTGTGTGTGTGTGTGTGTGGGGGGGGGGGGGGGGGGGGTTGTGCCCTTACATTCCAGTGAGCATCAGTTGACTGTAGAATGCAGGAGGCGGGTAGGCTGGAGGCTGAGGAAGGAAGAGGGTGGACTTGTGGGAAGGCGAAAAGAGCCTTTTTTTTATTTTCCCCCCTCTCTCTCTCTCTCTCTCTCTCTCTCTCTCTCTCGTTCTGAATGCATCCTCCACCCGGATCGACTGCGCGATATTTAATGTTCAAACCAACCGCCCCCCCCATCTAATCTCCTCTCAATGACGGTGGTCTGAAGGAGAAAAAGGCCATCATGTGTAAATCAACAGTGCATGAAGGGGCGAGGGGCCGGTCCATCTTCATCTTTTGTCTCGTAGACTCAGCCGGCTCCATCCGGAAGGTGCTCACCAGCACTCCGTCATTTTAATGTCGTTACTCGCTCCTCGCCAACGGCATCCGGACGCGGCCCGCGAACGAACGGGCGATTCCGAGAGAGTTTGTGCACCTTTAAAAAGACGAACTCCTTTTAAATGCAGGGGACGCCACTCCGATGCCGCGTCGGCCATGAATAATTAAGGAGCAGCGGCGAATTGGCAGGCCGACCTCTCATCTGAGCCGAAGTTTTTATCTCCCGGTCGTAAGCGCGAGTGGATTAACGGCGGAAGAAAAACAAAAAACAAAAAACCTCCGTCCCGAACCTCGGCGCGTCCTCGCATTTGACAGTTTGCATTGAGATTAAGCCGCAAGACTGCGATATCTCCTGCTCGACGGCGTGTTTACTCACGTGTGTCGCGTTGACATTCGCGTGTGTTTGGTGTGCCTAGCTAACAAGCGGCTGAGGAAAAAAAAGGGGGCTATTTTGTATACCTCTGCGTAGAATTAGTATTAATTTCCTTGCTATTTACACCCCTGCGACGTTAATTACGCTGCTGTTACCCGGCGCAAACAACCCTCTGCAAACATCAGAGAGCGAGCCGTGATCGCCGGCGTTTTCCAGGAACTCATTTCTCACAACAAGACTCCCGGTTACTACAAACGCAAATCCATCTTTCTCGTTTTCTCATCTCAGAAGATATCTGGATAGCTGTTGTTTTTTTTTTTTTAACATATATTTTTCTTCCCCTCCACTCCTGATGAGGACTCCATTAAATAAAATCAAAGTTTTCCAGGCTGAGGAAACAGCTTCCTTAAGTAAGGACGTCTCCTGATCTTCTCCCAATTCCCAGTGTCAGCTTCTATCAGCGTCACTTTGCCCGCTGCACTTGCATTCACCTCGCCGCTCCCGCTCGCCGCTGATTAGCTCGCTGATTCCCCCCCGCCTCCCCTCGCGCGCCCAGAGGAGCCCTCCGACGCCGACGCCTGCACACTCTTTTCCAGCTCCTCTATCGCTGCTGCAGCCGCGGGCGGGGGGGTTATTGATAGGACGGCGACAAGACCACACCGGTGCGTATCGGGCCCCTCCAGAATTTTGCACATGATGAACGAGTGATGACGAAGTCGTGGCGGCGCGAGCCTTTCCTTTTCCTCCATCGGGGGCTGCAGAGGTATCACTTCCACCTCGGCCTTTGTCCCCGATAGCTACGATAAAAAAAAAAACAAAGTTCTCGCTGATTTCATCCATGTGATGCTCGAGCCCGGCAGACCACAAACGCCCCGTCAGGCAATGCACTTTTCAGAATTTATTTGATTTTATATGTATATTTTTTTTGAACAAGAAATGCTTTCTTTTAATATCTTAATTTTGAGTCATGCGAGTCATTGATTTACTTTGACTTCCCATTGGTAAACGGTTTTCATATTACTGAAAACATCATCAGTGAATTGTTATAATTGTGTTATAATTTTATAAATCTTTCATCGGTTTATTCATTATTTATACTGCTTGTCCTGCAGTCATTGTGGCGATGGAGGTGGTGACTTTCCCCAGCTGTTATTGGCCGAGAGGTGGGGTTCCCCCTGGATCCATCACAGGCCCACCGATTCACGCTTTTTATAGCGACATTTAACCCGTCAGTCACTCATTTAGATCATCTAAGGGCTCCCAATGAACCTCCTGCAGGTGTTTGGACCGTGGAGACGCTCAACCAGCGACCCTCTGGCTGTGACAGGGTGGCGCCGCCCAAATCAGATCTTGTCCGGTAGAAAAGCCATCAGGTGTTACACTGTTAAGGGAGTCCGTAGTTTCACCACAAACAAAATGTAATTTCCCGTTTACCCCCCTCGCCCTCCCAGCCTCTTATAAAATTATATTGAATTAAGCAGTGGACAAAACTTAACAAAATAACCCCTGGATCAAAACACTGTTTCAGTTTAATTCCATACTATTTAAATACAATTTCACAGCTTAATTCTCATTGCAATGTACATTAATTTGAACAATCTTAAAACATAAGTCGGCTATACGCGTCCGGGTCCCTGGGAGCCCAGCCGTGTCGAGTGGATGAGAAAAAAAGTGGATTTTTTTTTTTTTTAAGAGGAATCTGTACTGGAAGCCTCTCAGCCCTGAGCCGTTTGTTTGCAAACTTGCAGATACCCTGATTTCTGACCGCAGAAACACGAGCTCCCGCTGTAGAAACAGCCGGAGCGATAATAAGATCAGCAAGACCCCCGTAATATCTGCGGACCTCCGCGCTGCTCGTCCCTGCTTCCAACACGCTGTTCATTTTTTTTTTTTTTTTTTTTCGATTCGGCTCAGTTTTTCAGAGGTTTTGGATAACATCAGACGAGCCGTGAGGTAGGCGTCCTCCGCTTCGGAAAAAAAACCAGCCACCTTTGGACTCCAGTTGTTTTTTTTTTTTTTTTTCAGGTGGTGGGCTGCCGGACCTCCGCGGACTCAAACCCTCTCCTCGTCAAATCTGATGGTCAACTGAAGAACGAGGCTCATTCTAACTCTGTAAATATTTCCATTGAGTGGGGTTGGCGTCCCTCTGGTGTGTGTGTGTGTGTGTGTGTGTGTATGCGTGTCTTATTTATAGACAAGCGATTATGAGCCCGCGCTTATTATTTTACAAATGAGAAGTTTCACTGAATGACTGCCTGCCGCTTCCAGTGTAATTAATACCTCTTTATTCCCACGCGATTTAAAATAGATTACCTTCTTTCATGTCTCGTCAGAGCCCAACTGTATTTATATATATATATTTGTGTGTGTGTGTGTGTGTGTGTATATATATATATATATACACACACACAATGTGGCTAAGGAATAAATAAGGGATTTACAAAAAGGCCATTTGCATGAAAGTTCGACGATTGCCTGCAGCTCTATGACGTTTGCACGCACGCCGTGTGCTGATTGGTCACTGGGAATAACATGGCAATAAAGGCATATTCTGACCTTTTATATTATTGCGTGGCAAAAAAGTGACGAATATTTGTTTGCGGACTTCTAACAGAATATAAACTAAAGTGAAACAGAAAGTTTGACGGCTGAGACAATATATTGTTCGCCACACCTGCTTGCAGATGCAGATCACTTTGGGGGATGAAGAAGGATTCGACTGCAGACGCTGACACGGCTATCTTTCTCAATTATACTTTTACTTTCTTGTCTTGTTGCCACATAAATTTCAGTTTCCATAATTCTTCCATTCATTATCTACACCGCTCAGCCACTCAGGGTTGGAGGTGGAGTCCCGGCTATCGTTGGGCGAGAGGTGGGGTTCACCCTGGATTATCACTGGACACATCTAGAGACATACATTAACTCTGCTCGCAAGATGACCAAGTCAAAATATATATATATATGTATAAATATATACATCTTCTGCCGCTTATCCTGCACTAAGGGTCGTGGGGTACGCTGGAGTCCATCCCGGCTGTCGTAAGGCAGGGACAGAAGTGGGGTTCACCCTGTTCTGGTCTCCACTCAATGGCTGGGCACATTTATAGACACACAACCTTTCACTCACTCTGTCATTCGGGGCAATTTTACCAATTTTTTTCACATGAACCTGCATGTTTTGGGCTCTGGGAGGAAACCGGAGAACCTGAAGGAAACCTTGTAGACACGGGGAGAAATTGCAAACTCCACACATGAAGGACCCTGGTTGGACTCCAACCAGGGTCCTTCATGCTGAGAGGCATATATACATATATATACATATATATTTATCTATATATATAGATACCATCTTCTCCTTTGGACTTCTCCCTTCAGGGTCTCCACAGCGAATCCACCTTCTCCATCAAACCCTATTCTCTGGATCTTCCTCTCTTACACCAACTAACATCATATCCTCTCTCACTACGTCCATTGATCTTCTCTGATCTACTGATAGACCTCCAATTCCAGCATCGATCTTCCAATATATTCTCTATCCCTCCTCTGTCCATCACCCAACCATCTCAGTCTGGCTTCTCTGACCTTCTCTCCAGAACATCTAGCATGTGTCGTCCCTCTAATGGACTCATTCCTGATCCTCTCCATCCTGGTCACTCCCAAAGAGAACCTCAGCATCTTCATCTCTGCAACCTCCAGCTCTGCCTGCTGTCTTTTGATCATCCTCACTGTTTGTAGATCATCTCACCACCTTCTCCTCCACCTTTCCTTTCATTCTGGCTGATGGTCTTCTATCTTTTCGTACGCCTGACATTTATCTCCGCCCATTGCAACCTGCTTGAACCTGTTTCTTCAGTCCTTTTCCACATTCTCCGTTGTTCTGGACTGTTGACCCAAAGTACTTGAAATCCTCCCAACTTCTTGATCTCCTTGTAGCCTCACCGTTTCAGCTGGGCTCCTCTCATTCACACACACACATTTACATGCATTTATATAAATATAAGCCAAGTATGCTTAATATTCCAAATATGTATTGTTTCTCTTGCCTAACAGCTTGAGCATGTATGTCCGTCAGTCATGGTGGAACGGTTTTCGGATCAAGATCTGGTTATGGCTTCACTGTATGTCAGTCAAGGGCGTCAGTGTTGCCGTGGGGATGGATGCTAGGCTAACAGCTATTTTTGATGACATGCGTTCTTCCCACACTACCTGTACTGAAGTGTATTTTGTAGGTGGCGGTGGAGTTTTCATGCGGTGGAGTTTATTTTGTAAAGGCAGGGCTCCGCCATCGACCCTCGTCGCTTTTGTGATCGAGCGTCCCTGCGCTAGCTCATGTACGGCAGGTTGCTCCTCACGGCGTTCCACGTTTCTCCACGTTCTTCCTTGATACCAAAGCAATGGTTCTTTGTTATATTTGGGCGCCGAATGGAGCTTCTGTTTTTCCTCCTGCCGCTGCTCCACCCTCAGGTGTTTGTTACCGGGAACCTCATTTCTGAGCCTGTTTGAACTTTTAAGCTCTGAATGTCTCGTGCCGGAAACAACGATTTCCGATTATTTTATCTTTTTTCCTATAAAAGAGATTCCGAGTACTAATTATTGTTCCAAATCCTTTGTCTAACTGAAGCTAAAAAGAAAAAAAGAAACGGTATTTGCTTGTTTGTTTTCTAATTGGGGGGCTGGATTTGTAGCTCGCTTGAAAAATTTATTTTCAAAAAATACAACAGCATCGCAGAAGACTTTGACCTCATTGTGCTCAGCGTCAAACAAAGAAATAAAGACGTGAACTTGAAGGGACTCTTCACTTCTCGAGCAAAATAAATTTGATAAATACAGGTAGATTGATCGATTAAATAAATTGGATGAATAGATTGATCAATTAACTTAAAAGTGCTTCATTATTGTGGCGACCACATTGTGGTTCGGTACTTCTGCCTCACAGCAGAAGGTCCCCGGTTGGATTCCCTCAGGAGGTCTTTCCATGTGGAGTCTCCATGTTCTCCACATGTCTGCATGGGGTTCCTCAGGGTTCTCCGGGTTCCTCCCACATGCAGGAGGTTCAGTGGAGACCCCACGTTGCCTGGAAAATGTCTCTATACGTAATGATTGCAAATGAATGAAGGGAATCATCACTGCGAGCAAGAAAGAGCTGTATATTAATATAGATGGCTCTGTAAATAATGAAAAGATAAATTAATGAATAAAACAAATTCAATTATTTTTCAAGATTGTGCAGAACCGAAGAAATGTTTACAAGCCACAAATAACCTCTAATTATTTTTTACATTAATTCAATTTCCCATTTCAGAAAATGAACAACAAAAGGATAATGAGTGTGAGCCGGTCGTCCGTAGAACACCTGGATTAACGCTGACCCGGCCCGGGACGGCGGCGTCGCTCACTTTGGAAATTGAGACGGGCGCCGAATTAACCCTCGGAGCGGCTTCTCGTGCTCGTGAGCTTATTTTGGTGTTTTTTCAGACGTCGCTCGGGGGCAGAGTAAACGATTGCCATCATTTATATACACTGCAAATGAGCGCTTTGCTGTGCACGAAGCACATCTACATCTGTTGGGTTGGGGCTCGTCTTCCTGCAGGACTCGTATGAATAAGGAGAAAAAAAAAAAAAGCAGTGAAAGCGTAGAGAATGACTCAGTGCTGCTGTGCGGCTCCGGCAGACGTGGTCGTGTTCGAGGCGGCTTCGTGTTTGACAACTCCGTGTGCCAGTAAGGTAGAGAAAGAAAGAAACAAACTAAAAAACATATCGCTTGAAGAGCAGAAACATCAACAAGACTGACTGTCGGCAGAAAATTCTTTTTGTCAAGGCCGAACTGAGGGTGTAAGAGACGGCGCCGTGGAACATGAGTGACATCCGACGCCGATAAAGCATCAGACGTAAAGCAGAATTGTCAGATCTGCTTGTTATTTCAATCTAGATGCATTTCACCCCCGTTAGCACCCATATAACCTCTTTGTTAAACACCGCGATATCATCCCAATTGCAAGGCAGTCCATTAATAATGAAGCCATGCGTTTGACAGAAATCTAGCATTTGGAGAACCGTACGCTGTGGCGAGTGACAGGATGTTGTATCGCAAATGGCCATTAAAAACCACAGAGTGCAGAAACAGTGACGTTTGGTTTCTAAAACCTCTGAGCTCCAAGATGGAGGTGCCGAAAAACTCCAAAGTCCAGACACAAAACTCGGGCCGATGGATGGATGGATGGATGGATGGATGGATGGATGGATGGATGGATGGATAGATGGATGGATGGATAGATTGTTGGATGGCTGGACGGACAGATAGATAGATATATAGATGGATGGATCAATGGATCGATCGATAGGTAGATAGATAGATGGGTAGAAAGATAGATAGATAGATAGATAGATAGATAGACGTACGGACAGAAATATAGATGAATTGATGGCTAGATAGATAGATTGTTGGATGGCTGGACGGACAGATAGATAGATATATAGATGGATGGATCAATGGATCGATCGATAGGTAGATAGATAGATGGGTAGATAGATAGATAGATGGGTAGATAGATAGATGGATGGATGGATGGATGGATGGATGGATGGATGGATGGATCGATCGATCGATCGATCGATGGATGGATGTAGCAGACACCCTGTATCTTCACTGCAAATCAACAATTCCGGTGCTTCCTGGCCTCCAGAATCCACAATGAATGCATGAATGAATGATTTTCCAGTTAGTGTTCCTTTCTTTCCTAATCTCTTTTGTGCAGCTCTTGGATGAAAAGCACTATATAGATGTATTTATCGTTATTATTTATCACTACTCAGGTAGACAGTCATCAAAGTCATTGAATCACGAACGGATATTTGTGAAGAGAAGAGCAACAGACATAGCTGTAATTGACACCTATTTATTTTTCCATATTACACTGAAGAACTATTTTCTTAGTTGCATTTGCCCTTGAAGTCGGCTCTCTGATGTATTGCTTATTTTTAGATATAAATATTCAGTGACAGCTCCACACACCAGGTGTGTGTAGAGGCATGGAAAAATAGCCTTTACCAGTCGTAAAATAAAAAGTGACTGCCCAAACACACACCACCGCCACCACCGCCCGCCCGAACATCCACTCTTGTTACAAATCACTGCCTTCATAGCGAGTCTGAATAATCGTGCGATAACATCCCTCACCACTAGGTGTCGCTGTGGACCCGACTCCGGCCGAAAGCCGGCAGGTATGTGAAAAAATACGTGAAATTCGTGTTCAGTGTCGCAGTTTAAGTTGTCATCTGGTTTATTAATGTGTGAAATAAGTACTCGAGTGGTCATTTTGCTTGATTGTTTACCGATCTTTTAAGCATCTTCCGCAGAGCTAGCGGTTGGTTAAGCTGTGATGCTAGCATAGGCCTGCTTAAGTACTTAGGTGAGAATCATTGTTGAGTGATAGTCGCTAAATGTTCATAGATAAAAAGAGTGAATCATACAAATATTGTCTCTTTCTTTTTTTGTCTTTCAAGTCGATGCAAATACAAATTTGAATACAAATTTGGCCGCAATTGTCGAACTCAAGGCGCGTCTTTTTATGTGGCCTGCGACAGCATCTTAAAAGGTCTGATTGTCTTCAAATGAATAAGTCAACCACGTGCATTAACCGTACACTACATTCCCCACAATTCATCCCGGTCACGTTACCCGCCAAGTGACGGCGTCCCGCCATCAGATCGCAGTGCATTGACATCGATGCCCTTTTCAACAAGTGGAATTGAGAAATACCAATGATCCCTAAATGTCCAGGATGAGAAAAGTTGATGCAGATGGAAGGCTGTTTCAGGAAAGATGAGAGGGAAGATACATGTTTGTGCTTCAAGGAGAAAGAGCGGTATGTCTTTTGTGTTACGAGGCAGCGTCGCTTAATAAAGAGTACAAGCTACATCGGCATTTGGACACCAAACATGGAGTTTGGGGTCTGCTTCAAGGACAGAGAGCCCATACACTGTATGGGCTTCTAGAAAAACAAATTGATATTGATATAAAATGATATTTGTTTTCATTCACCTGGATAGTTTGATCATTGATTGATGGGGAAATGTGGGTTTCTTAAGCTGGCAATATAAAAGTATTGAAGTTTTTTACATCTTTGCAAATGCATATGTAACACTTTGGATTATTTAACATTACATCAGGTTATATTTAGTTACATTTGTACTGTTACCGTTACATGTGGCCCTTTGAGAGCGAGTGTTATGCTGATGTGCTCCTCTGTGAAAATGAGTTTGACACCCCTGTCATAAGCTAAAGCGGCTTTTGTCAGTTATCTGCATTTGTGACTGAAGTGTGATTTGATGTGAATCTGCGGCTGGCGCGTGAGAACAAAACGTGACAAACAATGACGGAGGGCGGCGGTTGAACGAAATGGCGATAATGTTGCACATAAGAGCATTTCGATGTGGTATCATAGGATGAATAGAGCACCCGAGGGGGGGGGAGTGGTACCCAAAATAAATTAAAATGTTCCTAACCGCCCCGAACAGGCTGGAAAGCGTGCAGCAGAAAGCGCTCCCGGCGCAGGTTCCCCCCTCGGCTGGAGGTGAGTAACACCGCCGTATTTGCATACACATGATTTCAAATATTGATGTGTTTTCTAAGCGAGTCACTGTCAATTTGTGGAAGAAAGAGTGTAACATAATCGTCTTTTTTTTTTTTTTTTTTTTTTCCACGACGCTCTGCCACTGTTGAGCCTGTTCGGTTTCTTTTGACTGTGTGTGCATGCGTGTTTTAATGCCAAGGTTTACAAACACACACACAAATGTTTTGAAAAGAAACTGAATGGACAACCTTAACAATAAATGTCTGTGTCACCGGGCAAATGTGGGATATTTTCAATTAGCAGTAACATTTTTCATATTTGTTACGATGAACTTATTATTACGAATGGGTTCAGACCTCACCTGGTTAGTATGATTAATAGCTTGCGCGTGTTTGTGTGTCTGGCCAAGGGTGAATATCTTTACATGTTTCTGACACTGTGAACTGCTTGAAATTGGCACTTCTTTTATTACCTTTATTTATTTGATCAGAATTATTATTTTAACCCGACAGTTCCGGGCCTGCAAGCGCCACGCGCGCGCCCTTGCCGTATGAGCGCGCTAACTTATTCAAGCGGGTTAACCTTGAAGGCGCGCGGTCGGACCGGCCGAGGAACGCGAGCCATTTGAAGAATTTTTTCCTCAACGCAACGTAGCAGCTGCTGGCTTACGGAGACCGAGCGACCTTGACTTTAAAGGATGAACAAAAACAAGACATTAAGCTTTGGCCGAGATCACAGATAAGCTAGCTGTACTTCCAATGGGATTTGATGAGCAGCACGGAGTCGGTTAATTTCTTTTCTTCAGGCTCTGCACGACATCGCACATTCCTATCCGGAAGTTGCATTCTCTACGGATCCCTCGCAAGGAAAATGACGCTTCGTAGCGGGTCTGAAATTTACTTGTGAATACGCGCAAACAATAAACGTGCTTCAATGGAAAGGCGACGGTGAGCAGAGCAGGGGTTCTTATTCAAGACGTAGCTCCGCGCTCCGTATTTCACGGCCTAAAGAAGCCTTGAACCCGCGACCTTCTGAGTCCCAATGGACCAGAGTCCTTCTGGTCTCCAGTCTGGAGATTAATGTCTGGTTGTTGTCTTTTTACCCCCTGGGAAAACCGGATGAAATGAGAGACATAGCCTGCCTTGCCTGGCTCGTGACCGAGGCAATTTAGATGACATCTGCACAAAGCCAGAACGTCTCATTAAGTTACATGAGCGGGTCAAACAATGCAGTCATGTTTTGGACATGACGGGCCGATGCTGTCAGGGATAGCCGGATAATAGATTTAATTTCCTTATTAGATTTACAAAACGCATTTGTCCATGAAGAGGAAGTCATTTTTACCTTGTTCAGCTCTCTAATTCCCATCTTTGAGCCGCCACATATTCTCATCAGAAACCGAGTTTTGTGGAGAGAATCGACAAAATCGTATGAAATATCGACAGAATATCCAACCTTGAGTTTTAGAAGTCGCGGTCCAGATACGACGCCGTGGTATTCGTCGACATCGGCGTCCGAGAAGAACCCGGCCGAAGCGTATTCTCAGCAGAACGCCATGAAAACCAGTCGGTGGATGATGAAAATTAATCCTGTCTCTTTTCTTTTCTCTTTCTTAAAACCAAAATCAATACGACATGCTGGCAAAACAACTCAAGGTGTCAAAATGAGTTAGTAGTGACAAAGAATGTTCAACCCGATGCAAGTGGCTAACGCATCGCCGTCGCGCTTCCACGTAGCTCCGTGTTTGTCGGAGCGTTTTGTAAACCAGACCGGATGACGTTCTTGTTTCGTGACCCTCCTGACCCAGTCTAATTGCTCCCGTGAAATAGGCACCTCTTGTCCTGAAAATCCTTATTTTTTTTAAAGAGAATAGCAAAGAGCAGCCGCTAAAACGTGTTGCATTGTTTCCCGGGGAAGGACGGTTATTGTTGAGCGGCCTTGATCCGCGCAATCCACAGCGTCGTGATCGGAATAGATAGAAAAACCCAGCGAGGCTCTGGGTTTCAGATGATTTCAAAAATATACTTTGCTGATGATTAGTCAGATATTATCCAACCGAGGCCTCTAAGAAGAATGTGCAATATATTTTATGATACGGCGTATATGTACCTTATTTTCCGGACTATTGAGCGCACCTGAATATAAGCCACAATAGTCGGGAATAATCAAATAAATCTGTGTCCATAGAAAGGTCACACTTGTCTACAAGCTGCAGGTGTCTACGTTTTAAAATGAGATATTTACACAGGAACTTTGAATTAAATACATACGTGTACATTTACAAATACATACCGGAAATGCATTTTTTCCAAACAGTGGCTGTAACACAGCTGACGAAAAAGATGAATAATAAAAAAGACCAGGAAAAGTTCATCTATGTATCCATTTTCTTTGTCCTCCTCCAGCCGATGGCGAACTTGTTCTTCCTCCTGCGCATTAAAACCGTTAGTCGTTTTCTTCCGCGCGGCAGAATTTCGATGTGACGAGGCGAAATGTTTCGGCGGCGTGAAGCTCCTTAGCACAAAAAAAAAAAAAAAATCCATAAATTAGCCGCATGGAAAAACGTAGCGGCTTATAGTCGGGAAATGACTGTATATCAATAGATGTAAACCGAGTGAGTGGAACAAAAAAAAATAAGCTTGCCTCACTCACAACCATTGATTCGACTTCACGGCACGAGGTATTTGGAAAAAATAAAAACTTTCAATGCCTGTTGGAATACAAATCCCCGCCGGTACACGGTGACATTTGTGTGCAGTGAGGTGGTGCGTAGGAAAAAAGTGCCGGATGATGGTTTCACAAGAAAAGCCCCGAGGAGGCTCCTGTCCCGGCTCAAGTGATAACACTTTACTCAGTCTGTGGACACTTACTTATGGGAGTGCTTGGCAGGCGCCACATCTGCTTTTATTGACTAAATTGGTGCTATAATAGAAAGAAAAATTTTTTTTTTTTACTCCAACCTCAGAGACATGGGCCGTATTCTGTAATGCAGCACTCATGTGACTGAATAATACATTTATTACTAGATAAATAATTATGCTGAGTGGTTGGGTGAGGCAGCTTGAAATAAAATGGACATTTATGTTAAACGCATTTCCGACAAATTCATAAAAGTTGACAGCGATGGATGATTTAATGTAATTATGAATCACTTATTTATGGAGTTATTTTACATGACGCAGAATAAAAGAAATGAAAATAGAGGTGAATGAATTATGCGGAAATTCTGAAACTTTGCTCTGTAAATATGACGTACGTTTTTCGTTGTACGTTGTATATTAACTGATATTTTAAATTAAGCTTTATGGAGCATCATTGAGCCAGCGGGATAATTATATTATCTGTTAATGTGAAAGTAATCTATTAGGATATGGTAATTAGAAAGACGGGAACATCGTTTTATCTTAATACATAAACATGTTTAAAAATTGATGAATGAGTATGTTTTTGATTAAATAGAGAAGTACACCATTTAAATGATCATAAACTCAAGAGAAAAAAGAAATTAGGTTAAGTTGCGTATTTTATGAACGTACTTTCTCAAATTCAATTTTGAATTGATTTATTTTTCAGATTTTGCATTGATATTATTCGCCCGTGTGCCGCTAATAAGATTTCTTTCCTTTAACAAAACTTCCACACGGCTCTAAAATAGCGCTGATATCTTTGTTTACGTCTGTGAACGGACTCATTTATTACAACCCAACTCCCTTTCAGTAAACCGAAGAGACCGAAACGACCGCGGTTTGAAAGCAGCAGCTACCGACGCCTCTCTTTTCCCAAACGCCTGGATTTGAACCCGCCTCCATTTGCTTCTTGCAAGCCGAAGCAGAAAGTCGACCTTATAGCATTTAAAAAGTGGCCGTTATAGTTTTACTTTTACAGTTCTGTGTCACTGCTTCCACAAAGTTTGGGTTGTGACAGTTTGCAGATGTTAAGAGGTGAAAAGAATCCCGTCATTTCCGGACGAAAAGACGCTACTTTTTCCCCCCGCGCTTTGAACGCTGCGTCCTAAACCAACATGTAGCTAATTTATTGATTTTTTGGCGGGCTTACAAGCTTCACGCCGCCAAAACATTGAGCCTCGTCAGACCAATGAAACGGCCGTGGAATTTATGAGGCACAGAAGACGACGACTTTAACGGTTTTAGTTTGCAGAAGAAAGACCGAGACAGACGTCAGCTGGAGTCGGACAAAGCAGGGATGGAAATGAATGGACTTTTCCTTATTTTATTCATCTTTTTCATCAAAAAAAGCATTTCCAGCACCTATTCCTGGATGTTACCGCTATGGATTTAATTAAAATTTTCGGTGTAAATTTCTCATGTTACAACATGGACACCTGCGGCTTATAGACAAGTACACATAGATTTATTTAGATATTTTTAACCGGTGCGGCTTCTATTCACATGCGCTCAGTCGTCTGGAAAATACAGTGGGGCAATCTTTTATATATATATATATATATATATATAAATGTGTGTGTGTGCTCAATCTGTGTGTTCTTACAACCCATTTGGGAATGTGGGAATCGCAGTTTCTGTTCAAGTCTGTTATTATTAAAGTGTGACCAGGGGGCAGTGATTAAAAAACCAAAAACCCCTTTTGATTTTTTTTTTTTTTTTTTTTCGGTTTGCTGGATGAGCCAACGCTGACGAGGGACGGCGTCCAGGTCGGATGCTTTCGACCGCACACTTTACCGACCGAAAGCTCATAAGTGTGCGAGGGAGAGAGCGAAAGAAGAGGCGGTAACGTCAACGCCGTTAGACAACAGGCCTTCGAGATACAAGCACACAAAATTGTAGATTAAACACAATCTCATCTCGTGTGGTCTCAAACTGCGGTATTTAGAGGTTTCCGCTCACACGACGACACCGACACCGCAGAGAAATGAAGGGCCGGGTAAAAGAAACGCTCGGCCAGAAACGACATAAAGCAGAAAACAAATGACGCGGATGTAAACGGAACGAAAGGTTGAGATAGTCATTAGCGATAAATATTTAATTAGTCATAACGGCACTTATGAATGATTGCATCGACGTTTCTTCCCGTTCTCTCCGGTCCTGATTGTAAAAGCATTGATATATCCTGGATGGACTCTGGCTCGCAACCCCCTCGCAATCTTGAAAACCGCAGAAATGTTTCATTATTTATCGCGTTTAATGTTCTCCATGTAAATCCAGGTCTTTCCGACACGGAAGGAGACCTTGAATGTAAAACCGGAGATTGCGTGTCGAGTCAGGTGTTTGTGCGTGAGAGGCGATGCATCGTCCGGGCCGTGGACGCCGCGTCCTCTGTTAATGTGAGCCGAGCCCGCGGATGCTTATCAAACTGTCAGTGGACCCCGGCACCAGTTGTTTTATTATATTTATGTCTGTGTCTGGCTCTTTGCCTTCCCAATATTAAATTGTGTTTGTTGGCCCATAGATTTTAGGAGCCTTAAATGTGTTATCTGTGTCCAACACGATTTAATGTAATGTAGTTTCTAATCATTTTAGCCTAGTTTACAGCCCCTGTAACCCCGATAACACATTTTTCTCCGATATGCGGTGGACTCTCGCCAAAGTTCCCTCAAAATCGGGGAGGACCGCAATAAAACCCACCCTCATCATCATGGTTTTCTGTAAAATGCGGGTTGGCATCAAATATGTGTAAAAAGGGCTAGGTTAAAAGAACACTGTGCATCAACACAACGCTTTCACAACAACTGCCCCAGATAGACCGCCGTTACTGACGGGGCAGCTTGATTTCATAGTTTAATTGAAAATAATGAGAATGTTTTGTGCTTTAATAGAGAAATGATTAATGATAAAGCAAAATAAATGAAGTGGGATGCACCTTTTATTTGTTTCCGCGCCGTCAACATAAATACAAGTAATTGTCTCTCTCTTCCTCATACTTTTATTTTTCCCAACAGGGAACACATTTTTTATCACCGCTATTTTTAAAACGTAATTATGGTTATTAAAAAAAAAAAAAAAACCTCTACTGCTCCTATTATTTTTTTAAATTATATAATTTATTTCTAATTTTCTGAGATTAGTTTTTCCTCCTCTTCTTTTGCTGTTTTTTTTTTTTTTTTTTTTCCCCCACAACCCTCACGGCCACATTCACGCACTTTCCAGAAGATAGTCGATTAACTGTTGATTAATGTTACCAAATGTTAGCGCGATTCCATTTGTTTTCATCTAATGTGTCTTAAGTCTTTTCCTATCCCTCAGAAGTTTCTAACTCTTTTTTTTTTTTTGTTTTATTTTATCCGTTTTTAGAGCCGACACCAGACACCGTAATGGCCCCATGCAGGCATGTGTCTAGTCGTGCTGTCAGAGGAGGAGAACAGATCTGTTCTGACAGAGTGCTGCAGTAATACAGGTACTGGAAATCACAACCGCTTCGAAGGCATTGAGAGAAAAAAAAAAAAAAAAAAGAAAAAACGCATTGTCACCGGGCAGCGCTGGGCAACGCTGAGAAATAATATGTTTGCCTCCTACCTCCTACCGCAGACATCTGATTTTCCCAGACTTGAATATGATGAATGGGTCTTCGGGGATGATAAAAAGACCACACAATAACCCACTTTGCAAGTGGGTTCTTAAAATGGGACATTTGGAGGATAACTTGTCACAAGTACACTTCATTTGTTCTCACGGGTCTTTATTGCATTTTTTGGTGTCGTACGGCAATACTTTGACTTAGGAGTCGAATGTTGCCGCGCTCAGAACTCCGTTTGCTCGTACATTAAATTCAATTTCCCCGTTGAAAGGCGTTGAAACGTTCATCATTTGTTCCAGATCCCTTGGTACATGTTTTAAAATAAGAAAAATGTACTTCATATACTGTCATATCCCGACACTAAGCCGCTACTTTTTCCCCACGCTTTGAACGCTCGGGCTTAAACAACCCTGCGGCTAATTTATGGATTTTTTCGGGCTAACGAGCTTCACGCCGCCGAAACGTTTGGCCTCGTCGCGTCGGACCGATGAGATGACCGGGAAATTCTGAGGCCGCTCGATTCCGACGCCGAAGAAAGACGACCTCGATGGTTGCAGTGCGCAGGAGGAAGACCAAGATGGTGACCAGCTGGAGAAATGGATGGACTTTTCCTTATTTGTACACTGATCGGAAAAAAGCATTTCCAGTTCGTATTTGCAGATGTTACTGGGATGGATTTAATTTAACGGAAAAAAAAAAAAAAAAACGGTATCCATATCTTATGTTACAACGTGGGCACCTGCGGCTTAAAGACAAATGCGTAAATATAATTATAGACATCTATTTATTCCTTTTTAGCCGGTGTGGGTCCGGAAATTACGGTCTGTGTGTATTCATGTACCCATGTGTATTTATGAGTGTGTACGCATTTACGTGTACTGAAATATCTCATGTTACAACATGGACACCTGCGGCTTTTATATGTAATCATAGATTTATTGACTTATTTTTAGCCGCTGCGGCTAATATTTGGCTGCGCTTCATAGTCCGGAAATATCGGTATATCAAATACTGTATAAAAATAGGGAATAAAAGAGGGCTAGCTAGCGGCGGGCGGTGCGTCCCACTTTAAACACTCATCCCACTCGCTCCCAGCTCAGATCCGGCCTCCGATCACAAAGCGAAAAATCCACCGATTGACGGCTGGGATCTGGGAGAACTCCTGAGTTGATGCCTTCGGAAGTCAGGCTTCCTCTGCAGTTTACTAAAAAACCCAGAGCTGTTCTGTAAGCCGGCGTTGGAGTTCTGCGTGCGGAGCTCCCATCGTCAGGGCCAAGTTAGTGTTACATCACATAAAAATACTGCGCTATAATTGGTCTGGCACATTGAATGCTAATGCGGATTAATACGCAACATGACTTTTTCAACAGGATGAGGAGAAATGTTGGTAAATTTTTCAAACCGGGCTCTCAGCCGCTGCCACCACCTTAGTTTAGCGGATTTAAATCACCCTTCATCCGCGGCTCAGTTGTTGTTGGTAAACCACTCATGTACCTTTTATCCCCCATCACAGGCTGGAGGCCGGCGGCCGCCCCCGATGACTTTCCACCGGAGGAGGCTCGCCGGTTCATCGTGGGCCAGGTGTTCACTCACCCGTGCCGATCCGTCGGTTAACCTGCGACGCACGACCGACACGGAAATGTGGAAGTGGTAGATCCACCGGAAAAACCCTCTGTAAGTGAATCACGGCCGCTAAACAAACAACGGGCGTCGCTCTTTGTTGAGCTGATTTGGAGTCAGGGAGACTCAGACCTGGCGTGGCTTATTACCCTTTCTTAAAAAGGCATTTTTGCTCCTGAAAGGCGACGGCGCTTTCCGCACTTTCTCAAAACTCAGCGGAGTCTTTCGCCGCCGTCTCTGCCTGGTCTGAGATCGTATTCTCCCAACGGGTCTGGTCCTGGTAATTATTATTAATTACATTATATTAAATATTATTTAATATGTATTATTCAATACATATATACACTGTATAGGTGTATAATTATCTCACTCTTGGTTTGATTTGTATTCAATTCAATTCAATAAACCAAATCCACTTACAGTTTACCAAGCAAAAACCTTGTCAAATAAAATAAAATGGTTTCTTACTTTGTGCCACACGCCTTGCGACGAGCTAGCTAGCTTTCAGTGCACTTTTAGAGTTGCCAGTCAGCGACACGATGGATCTTTTCTGCATCTGCATCTTCTTTTCTCTTGAAAAATTCCACCGGCTTTCCCACAAGCGTCGGATGCTCGGTCTCCGGGTGCCGCTGTAGTTTTGACGGCTCAAGTGCTTCGTCAGACAGCGTTAACACACACTCCACACACTGGGCTCTCGCTACCTCCGTTTACAAAGCCGTACTTAATGAAGTCGGGATTGTACTTGCGCAAAAATTTCCTTTTTGGCGGGGGGGGGGGGTCGTCTTCATTTTTTCATTTTAAATATTTCTCCATCTTGTTTGTTTCCAGCTCGCTGAGCGTCTTCTCCTTATTTATGGAGCTGGTTAAAGTAACAAGTGACTGATGCATCAGCGCCGCTACATGGTCGGGAGTTGTTATTGCGTCTCGCGGCCTCGCGGCCCACACGGACAAAACAGTTTGTTTTTTTTTTGCGGCCCGCTAGGTGGAGATTTGTATTTTTGATAGCGCGCCGCTGTAAGCAACAATAAACAGCACGGAGCAGGAAAACATCACGCGGTCTATTGTTGCGCTTTCTATCAGCTAGAAAGTTTGGTAGAAACCAAATGTTACGAAACCAACGACGCATTGGTTCATTTTTCAATCGTTGCCATGCCTCCGGCTATTTATGAAACATTTTTATCACAGTCCGTGTTGAACAGGTTATCGTCGTTCGGCGAGGAATCGTATTCATTGTTAGGATTAACAATCCACTCGGAGGTTCATCAGTCGTTTTCTCTTGTGAGACCTTTGGAGTGCATTTAAACACTTTTCACACGAATACCGGGATTCACTGTTGACTCGAGTAGATCGACGACGCCGACCTTAATTTTCCGCAAATTAAGAAAAAGCAAGATGTATTATAATGTGAATATTCTTTTGTCCCCCCAGTGTGTTTCCATGCGTGGTGTTCATCCATGTCAGTCATTGGAAGCGAATATCTTTGTCAGGAATTTAAAAAAAAAAAACAAATGTACAAGCGATTCACTTTGAATGTGTGATAAACAGATGCGTGTAAAATTTGGTACATAGAAGTCATTTAGAATGGGGATTTTAGTGTAAGTTAAATCACAACAATTGGAATAACGAGCCGTTGACATCAACAGGGGTTTGATTATTCCTGGATTCCAGAATTCGAAGGAGTCCTGGTTGAGGACTGATCTCTCCGTCAGCTGATGTTTACACAACTCTTTGTGTCGACTTAATTCACGTCTGTTGGCCCTCATGTTCACTGTCTTTTGTTTCGTAATTAGTCGGATTCTACATTTCGGTCTCGGTCTCGGCGCTTTCTGCCTGCTTGTTTATTCAGCCCATCTGTAAATCTCTTGAGCCTTAGTCTGCCTATCCAGCCTCTTTGCCCCGCTCCCCCCGAATAAATAAACCTGATTAGTCGATCATCTGCCTGCTGTCTGATTTTGGTTCATCTGTCCTTGACATATATCACAGAAGGATCTGACCGGCTTGGAAGCGGCAGACTCGACATTCTGGCTTCCGGAACAGAACGGGTCGGGTTTTGTCATCGAGTGTTTGATAACAAACAGTCCTAATACCTCTGACCCAGCCAAGAAAGATTTCTGCACCATCTTTGATTATTTGTATAATAAAGGCCAGGCGGTGGGTTTTCTCAGATCCGCGCCCGGGCTGGAAGACAAAATGGCTACCACCCCTATTGTTTGCTCGAAACTTTCATCTGAGCCGTCTCAACTGTTGTCGAGCGGAATCTAGATGCAGGGCGGAGGTCTTCGGAGCGCAAAGCCACACAAAAATGGCCGCGGTCTCGCCAGTTATGGCCGTCTGGAAAGCGACAGCGAGGCCAGGATATGGAAGCCGGGTTGCCCTTTATAATAAAACGAGCGGTATGACTTAGACTCAGCGAGGTCGGGGGGCGCCGGCGTGGCGTTACCGGGCATACCGGAGTCGGACCGCTCTGGGGTCGAAGGTTGCGAGAGAGGTGAAAGCCTCGTGTAGGATGTGGGACTGATCTGCGACCATCTTTTTGCTTGTAACGCATCTTTAGACACATGACATCCTGCAATCTTGCAGTTCTGATTGGTTCCTGCTGTTTATCTTGTAACCAAACAATCACGGGGCCATTGAGGCACGGACTCTGAGGGTGCTGAGGAATATCTTTAATATCTGGCGTTCACTGCTGATCGCCATGTCCTGGAGGTGGTTTTGATGGAGCCCCGTGGATCAGACTAGCTTGTCTAGAAAAATGGGGACAAAATAGCTGAATGCGACTGAGATAAGGAGAATTTAAAGGCCGTTTAAAAGCTCAATTTTGTCATGTGATCCTCAAACCATCCCGTATCCCTTTTTTTTTTTTAATTCTACAAGGTAACAACCACCGAGCAGGACAAGAGCAGCGGTTTGGGAAATGCTCCCATTCAGCACACATACCTTATAACACAGACCATAAGGGGCTTTAAGGTGCACGATAAGACGTACGGTATATAAAGCCAAACAAAACAGTCAGTTTAGTTGAACTTTATTCAAGTCATTCAATAACCCGATGTTTAATTTTGTCCTCTACCTGTTTACGTCTCGCTTTTGTTCCCTCAGAAACCGTTTGGTCTTCTTTACTCGGCGCCCGTCACCTGCTCGCATTGATTCATTCATGTGGAATTGTTTGGCGGCTGCTCTGTTCCGTCTTCTCCTGCGTGACGGATAGCGTTGAGTTTGAGTCCAGCTTCGTCAGCATGTTTCTGAACAGCTGCCATGTTTGGGGGTCCTCAGTAATATTGTGTTGAAGCGCAGTATTACGTACTATGTTCCGTTCTCTGATTGGTTCATGGTTGCCAGCGACGGTGGACACCTGGAGTTACTGTGAGGTTGGAACAGCGTTGTATTCCAGCACGACACTGTATTTTTCTTGTAACTCTGGCACAACAATTTCCTTCGGGATGAATAAAGTTGTTCTTATTCTTATTATTCTTACCACAACAAGAATTCATATATAAGGCGCACTGGATTATAAGGCGCACGGACGATTTTTGAGATAATCTAAAGATTTTAAGTGTGCCTTATAGTGCGAAAAATAGGGTAAATGCATTCACACACACATAAAATATGCACATACCGTAGTTTCCGGACTATTGACATATTTACACCGATTTTTTTTTTTTTTAACATCAATAAATCCATAGCGGTAACATCCACAAATATGTAGTGGAAATGCTTTTTCCCAAATATTGCCTGTAACACGGCTTCTGAAAGAGATGAATAATAAATAATCCGAGGAAAAGTCCATCCACCCGTGCGTCCATGTTCTTTGTCCTCCTCCGGCTGATGCCTGTCTCGGTCGTCTTCCTCGCTGTCGGAATTGAACGGCCTCAGTATTTCAGGCTCATCTCGTCGGTCCGACGTGACGAGGCTAAACGTGTTGGCGGCGTGAAGCTCGTTAGCGCACAAAAATCCATAAAAGCCGCAGTGTTCAAAGCGTGTGAAAAAAGTAGCGGCTTATAGTCTGAACATAGCGGTATATGCATACATAAATACATACATGCCGTATTTTCCGGACTGTAAGTCGCCTTTTTTTCATAGTTCTGCCGGGGGTGCGACTTATACTCTGGAGTGACATATGTGTGAAATAATTGAGCTCTCTCGTTCTGATGTGTGTGTGTGTGTGTGTGTGTGTGTGTGTGTGTGTGTGTGTCTGCGTGCGTGTCTTTAATATAACAGCGATTGTCACACACACACGCCAACCAATCAAAATTCAGCGTGGGGCGGGTCATGGCAGAAGTGTTTTGTGAGAAAAGAAGCTACTAGCGACTTCTGTACCTATGAAAATTCAACATTGGCGGTAACTTCTAAAAACAGCTGAGAAGGGCTGAACAAACATGGCACCGAAAAGAAAATCATATTCTGCAGGTTACAAGCTGGAAGGAGTGAAATCTGCAGCCGAAAACGGCGATCGAGCAGCAGAGAGAAAGTTTGAAGTTAGTGAGAAACTTGTAAGGGACTGGCGAAAAGCAGAGGTTACTCTTACTGAAATGAAGAAAGCTACGAAAGCTAATCGCGGGCTAAAAGCTAGCTGGCCGTGGCTAAAGGAACGAGTTCACACTTGGTGCTTGAACAAGGTGCTGCCGGGAGAGGCTTGTCAACAGGACGGTTGCGTCTTCACACCCAGGTAGTTGCCAAGGAGATGAATAGAAATGAGTTTGCGGGAGGAGCTTCCTGGTGTTACCGCTTCATGCGACGCCATCGCCTCTCTATCAAAACAAGGACGCCGTCCTGTCAGGATCCAGAAAGGCTGGAATAATTGGAACTGCAAGTGACAATGACTCTGACGTAAGAAACGTACCGGTAGATGAGGAAGTGGCGCGTTGTCTACCTTCGAAGTTGGCGAAGTTGTTCAGAAGTGACACCGAAGAAGAAGATTTCGTCGGATTTAGTGATTAAGAGTGACACAGATTGTTTGGTCGTAGCATGTGCTATATGCCATCGTTATTTGAATGACTCTTACCGTAATATGTTACGTTAGCATAGCCTTCATTGTTTATGCGTCATATAAGCTATACCTGTTCAGCCTGTTGTTCTCTATTTTTATCTTAAATTGCCTTTCAAGAGGAAATGTCTATTCTTGGTGTTGGATTTTATCAAATAAATTTCCCCCCCCAAAAAAATGCGACTTATACTCCAGTGCGACTTATAGATGTTTGTTCCTTCTTTATTACGCATTTTATGGCTGGTGCGACTTGTACTCCGGAGCGACGTATAGTCCGGAAAATACGGCACACACACATTTGTCTGTATTTTTTCCATTCTCCTGTTGTCTTTGCTGCTCCTCCCACACTCGGGTTGCACGAGTTGCTGGAGTCTGTCCCCGCCGGGCACTTTAGGTTCCCCAACGGGAGGAAAGCGTGGGAATTAATGAATCGCGGGTTTGGTTGTTACATTTTGTAGAAGTGAAATAACCTGATGTTGATTTGATTACCCTCTCGTCAACTTCACTTTTTATTGCTTTGGTTTGGTTTAGTTTGGCTGTCTGAAAGCAGGATTATGCAAATCCACCAGCCTGTTTTCTTTAATATTTCGTTCTCGGGGCCAGAACATGGCGAACGCGGGGCATCGCAGTTTGCGGTTTTGCTCCACTACCAAGAATATTGAGGAGGTTGAGCTGGAACTGGTTCTGGTGGAAGGTCCGCCTAGCAGCGGACTGGCTGCAGGCGTAGCATGGAACACGCCATCAGTCGCGTACGCAAGCATTATCAGCTCAGCATGGCCGTGGTGATTCCTGATCGGGCAGATTGAACCTCGCCGATGAGTTACTCCAAATTATCCGAGGGGAGATGCTAATTACGACAAGGGCGAAAATTGTGAATGATACCCCCGTCGGGATTTTAAAGAAACCGCAGAACCTGACGAACCTTAGCCGAGGCTGTATTGGATTTACAATTTTCTTTTTTTTTTTTTTTTTCCCCTCTCATTGATCAGTCTTAACTGCCAGGTGGGGGGTGTCCATGATTTGATGGATCCGGGAGCTCTAGGAAGCTGTTGTTTTCTTCTTTTTTTTTTTTTTCTTTTTTTTCCTCAATATTTTTCCCCCACATTGTGGATGAGAGCTCAGCCAATAATCCGGTAAAATCACAGAGAAATATCGGCGCCGTCGCTGCAGCAAAACCCTCAAGCGCCAATAAACATCTTTGTCATTTTGCGCTAGACGGAGACACGATAGATGCAGTGTGTTGCCTGAGCATCCGTACTTGTCATCCGGCAGACATAAAAACATATACAGTAACTGATATCTCCCTTTTGTCTTTTCATTCCGAGCGTGAGCGAGACTCGCGGGCCGACATCCTGCTCGGTCGGAATAATACGGGTTCTGTTTGCGGTGTCTTGGATGTCGCTCTCGGTGAAGTGGCACTTTAACACATCACTAAAACCGTTGTCATCTTTTATTTCCCTGTTAGAATTGGCTTTGCCGATCAATAAATATATATTTAACTATATATATATATATATATATACAGATAAATAGATATATATCTATATATATATTCATCAAATGGCTGCAAAGAGCCACTAAGTGAGGCATGCAGCTCTAATGCCTCACCGATGCCACATAAATAGATTGCTCGGCACAAGAAGCGAGTAACACGCATACGGTTGTTGACAAAAAACTCTGTACATTGGAAATATAGTGGATATGGCAAAATTGTTGAAACGTTTTTATAGCGTCATACATAGACAGCAACAGTACGGTGTTCGTGCAGAGCACGCCAGCAGTCGGTCGTTATTGCAGAATCTTAAGTTGAGGCTCGGCAGTCGGCGGCCTCACAGCACGTAGTATTCTTCGTATTTGAACAGTCAATGTGAAAATTGTATTCATTGTATTCTTATTCTTCCTCCTTTCTACTATTATCTATTACTGTTATGTTTTTTACTTGAAACTCTGGCACAACAATTTCCTTCGGGATGAATAAAGTTGTTCTCATCTCAATTGAGCCATTTTTGAATAATAAACAATGAAAAATACCTTTATTGTGCAAATTAATATAAAACCATTTAATTCTTTTTCGCATTTTACATTTTTTTCTTTCCAAGATTGGCAAGTGAGGCACGGCCTCTCCTGCCTCCCCTGGATGGATGGATGGATGGATGGATGGATGGATGGATGGATGGATGGATGGACGGACGGACGGACGGACGGACGGACACTGCTCAAAACAATAAAGGGAACTCTAAAATAACACATCCTAGATGTGAATCTGATTAAATAGTTTGTTCTTTACTTAGTTGACAGTAAAATCATTCAAAAATGATCAATGGAAATCAAATGTATGAGCCCATGGAGGTCTGGAGTCACACTCCAAATGAAAGTGTGTTGTTGAAGTGTGTATAAATACCTTTATTGTGCAAATTAATATAAAACCATTTAATTCTTTTTCGCATTTTACATTTTTTTCTTTCCAAGATTGGCAAGTGAGGCACGGCCTCTCCTGCCTCCCCTGACTGCACCTCGCGGATGGATGGATGGATGGATAGATGGATAGGTAGATAGATAGATAGATAGATAGATAGATAGATAGATAGATAGATAGATAGATAGATAGATAGATAGATAGATAGATAGACACTGTTCAAAAAATAAAGGGAACTCTAAAATAACACATCCTAGATGCGAATGAATAAAATATTCTGATTAAATATTTTGTTCTTTACAAAGTTGACAACAAAATCAAAATGGAAATCAAATGTATGAGCCCATGGAGGTCAGGAGTCACACTCCAAATGAAAGTTTGTTTTTTAAGTGTGTATAGCAGTATATATATATATATATGTATATATCTGTATATACATATATATATATCTCCTCCTCAGATCTCGGCCTTTTGCTACAAAGCCGGCTGGTAGTAACTTTCAGTCTTGTGTCGCATCCAGATCATTTCCACGTACGCTTCGCTCCCCTCCTGCTCTGGACCCGCCGAGATAAGATATTGTAACGTGTGACGACGCAGTTGACGGATCAATTCTCTTAAAAAGAACAAGATTAGCATGCAGGGGGGGGAAGCGCTGACCCGACCGTGTGGATGCATTTAAGCTACGGTGGCTTTCGTTGGAGAGTTATTATCTCTGGACTGTGTCATATTGACGTGTCTATAAAAGTCTATAAAATGAATTATCTGTCTTTTCAGAACAGCTTTCTCTCTGTGGCGCTCGCCGCGCTTTAGGTCTTTGTTTTTATTTCCAAAGGGTTCGGCAGGTCTAGGAAATAGATGAAACAATAACACCGTCAGACAAATACAGTTTGATTCCTTTCCGATTCAAGCCCTGTAGTAATATGAAAGTTCCATTATTTTAGTTACATTTTGAAGTTGTTTCTCTGTAGAATAAGCGACCACAGCGCCCGTCGGCCAGATTAGAAATGCAGAGTCATACCCGCATTAGCGCGCTAATCATCGGTAGAGGAATAGCACGATCCCGCTCTCGTCAACTCATTATCTGGCTCCGTAGATCGGGCGACTTCCCAGCCGCCGGCCAAAGTCACGGCTCAGAAGCCGCAAAACAGCATCGTAGGAAAAGCGGACGCCTTGACGTTTTAGCAGGAAAGCGTCGCGCGACGACCCGATGCCGAAAGCCTCGTCCCTAAACCTGGAGCGCTCAGGTGGTCGGCCTTCCTGAATAATGAGACGGCGGGCACGTTCGTGAGCAACCGTCTCCGTCTTCCGGTACAGTCGGTGCGTGAGTCGGGAGTATTTACTTCTATTCTCGAGAAAAAAAACAAAGTCTCACACCGTCTGCCCTTAAGAGAATCCTCGGGGCTCATTACCCGAGGAGAAGTGGCTCCGACTTACACGAGTAGCAAACCTCGGGTTCGCAGTAAAACAGAGACGCCGCAGAATTTCCCCACAGAGACCGTGTACCTGTTACAGAAAATCCTCTGATTCAAAGGAGGCTAAGTCAAGCCTGAAATATGACTCGGCACCGGTCCAGTCCGCTCGCCGCTCCGACCGGCCTGCGGTCTGACAATATTAAAAGTGACCTACGGCCTAAACCCGAGTAAACAAACTCATAAAAATGAGCCGCGGCTAGATAAAGTGAACATTGCTTGCACCGGTGAAAAGAAAAAAACGGACCAACTGTCAAAATGTCTAAGGTAAATAACGTACGGTCCAAGTTGAAAAGCAAAGGAAAGCCCGCGTTTCTCCCTTTGGCTAATTAGAGTCCAAATCGTCGAGGTCTCCCGAACGTAGCGTACGATTTATGAGTCGGTCATCGCCGTCGTATCTCCTGCGGGATAAGACAACCGGAAAATGCGAAAGCGTGTCGTCCGTGTTGAGAACAGCTTCGACCAGCTCCTCCCGGTCGATGCCGGCGAGGCTTCACGCCGCGTTACAGCCGAGCGGCAAAACCGCCTGCAGTCGCACCGCCGATAAAACCGAAATAGTCACCGAACGATCGTGTTTCTGTCAGAAGGCGAGGACGGCGAGCGGTACGGATGCACGTCCGACGAAACATCGCGGGAAATCAGGGGGACATCATGCGGTGGTTTTCCGAGCAAGTTGGCCGCTTGGAAGGCCGGCACAAGAGGCGTTTGGAAAGAAAAAACAGGGGTTTGAACCGTTTAGGTGACTAAGATAAGGCCGACGAGTTCTATCCGCCGGCGACCCGACAACCGCTGCCGTCGGGAACTTATCCTCCGAGCTCCGATGAACTTGGAGGCGAGTATCTCATTTGGCAAAAGAACACGGGGTGACAAACGGAGCGGAGGACGTGCTGAGCGAGAGGTCGATTACAACGGGGACCTACCGGAGGAGGAGCGTGTCGTTTCCCCCTCTTCCACGCCGGCGGCGCGAGATAGGTGAACGGGAGCGTCGGCGGTCGAGATGACAGGCCGGGCGACCTCAGGTCTTCACATATTATACACCCACCAGCTGGTCACAAGCTGAGGATTTTAAGGTGTCACGGTCGCACACTGTGTGGCGGCGCTACCACCAGTAACCTTGGACACGGGAGGTCCAGGCGTTTCCATCGAGGGCGCCTGAAAGTCAGAAACACTTTCAGGTCGCGGTTAAAACCCGACACGTCTCCGAGACATCATGCGGTTCCGGGATGTCGTTTCCACCTTTTCGTGCACGGTGTTGCACCAACACGACCGCGTTTCTAGGAAGTGAAAGTCCCCGTATATAAATGCGTACGGTTGGCGGTTGACCTGCCGGAACGCAGGTATTCACCTGCGTATAATAACGCGTTAAAAAAAAAAAAAAACTGATAAAATTGCACCTATGGAAGAGTCACAACTGCGGCGGTGACGCTCCTGTGCTGCCGCGGCATGTATTTATTGACGGCCGATGGTAAAGCCTATCATTTACGCTGAAGGTCAAACCCCAGGATATGGGGGCGCACATCTAATTTAAAGGGAGCGTACGTGGCAGATGAGAGGAATCCAGTCGTCCTCCACCTTTTATTTCACAGCAATTCATTCTCCGAGGAGAAATCCAGGATAGGGATGTTCAATCTGTTATGTGGAGTTATTAAATTGCTATCCAGCGGCGTCCAACAGATTACCCCGGTGGTTCTTTAAGACGCCCCGCCTCGACCCGGGACGGGACGCTGCTCCATCGATGATGGCCGTGTTTAGATTGTGAAACGCAATTTAAAGTTTGTCGAAATGTCGCTTATTTAACCCTGTTCTACTAGTATCCTTAAGATAACCTCGCGATCCCATCCTTCTTTTTTTAGTCGTATTTCAGATCCCTGGATCTGTGTTTACCAACCGTGTTCACGTGAAAGAATTGAGCTAATCTGGAGTTTTGCTTTTTTTGCTTGCTTTTGCTGTTGAATCTGCTTTTTATGACTTTTGCATCAAAAGTGATTCATCTCCAATCTTAATATGATTTGGTTTGACTCGATGATGTGAAACTGCAGCGGCGACCCTTGCATCAAGCACTCTTAGGGGACTTTGATATTCTAGCATCCCAATTTTGCAAGTAATCACTTGCAAACCCCCCCACCTTGTGATTTGGTTTATCCTCGCCGGAATGGAACCTTCCGGGTTGGTAAATTCGTAGCCGCGACGGGTGACGGACGCTGTCCTCTCCCTGCGGGTCAATCATCTTTTTAATTAATGAATGAATGGTTGTTGATCACCCTGCGATCACAGAACAGGCATTTTGATGTTGAAGGTAAAACACACGTTGTTACTCATTCATTCATTATCTGCGCCGCTCACCGTGCACCCGGTACGACCGTCATGGGGCGAGAGGGTCGACCTTGGACGGCTCGCCGGTCACATGGAAAGATAAACAACCGTTCACCCTCTCATTCAAACGTCATAGGCAGACACGCAATCCGTCACCCTTTCATTCATGTCACAAAGCGACATCATTTGCTTGTCGTATAAAGACTAACAAGCGGCACGTTGCGCTTCGGCCTCACAGAAAAAAAGACCCTGGTTCTTTCTTCCCATGTCGGCGTGGATTTACTCCGGGTTCTCAAAAACACACACATATAAAGAACATCCATCCATCCATCCATCCATCCATCCATCCATCCATCCATCCATCCATCCATCCATCCATCTTCTGCTGCTTGTCCTGCATCAGGGTTGCAGAGAGATGCTCGAGTCCGTCCCGGCTGTCATCGGCGAGAGGCTTCACCTTGGACTGATCTCCAGTCAGTCACAGAGCCACATATATAGACAAACAACCATTCATTCGGGGCAATTTTTCCATTTTTTTCCAATTAACCTGCTATATTTGGACTGCGGGAGGAAACCGGAGAACCAGGAGAAAACCCAGAAGATGCAAGGATCCAACCAGGGTTCTTCTGTGAGGCCGAAGCGCTGACCCCTGAACTTAACAGTGCGATAATCTCATGATGATTATTAAATTAAAATGAACATGACGACCTTTGTGTGGGGAGTTTGCATGTTCTCCCCGTGTCTGCGTGGGTTTTCTCGGGTCTCCTCCCACAGTCCAAAAATGGGAAAATTGGCCCCGAATGAGCGAGTGAATGGTTGGCCGTCAGTAGATGTGACCCAGGTGAACCCTGACTCGACAAATAAACACAACTATTCATCCTCTCATCTCCGCTTCTCAGCAATGTAGGGCCTCCGGTGAAGCTCCTGCAGGTGTTTGGACTGTGAGAGGAACCGTGAGGAACCCCAAGCAGACACAGGAGGAACACGGAGACGCCACACGGAAAGGTAGCCCGTCGGAATCGGACCTTCTGGCCGCACCCGTGCTGTTGCTGCACATCCACAACGCCATCTGTTCCCGTCCGTTGTTTACAGCGTCACGTCGTAAACGCGTCGCCATGGCAGGACTTTATAGAGGTCAGAGGTCAGAGGACACCAAATCAAATTCTTGTGAATTCAGAGGCCTTTTTTTTTTTATTTTTTTGTTTTATATATCTGTTCACGAGAGGCCGTCTTATCGCACGACAAAACCGCACATTGAGGCTCATATTGGATTTCCCAATCTGACCTTCAAAAAATAATAAACAGAACTGAATGAGAAACACTGACGTAAGTTTATTGTCGTTAAACAATACATGAGGTCCCTTCATACAGCGTCGTTTTTTTTTCAATTGTTAAAAACGACGGAAATAAAAGCGCACCGACGGAAGGCTTTGCGACGAAGGCCGGGTATCCGGCGATTGGACGCGGACAAGAGTAATGGCTCACGCTATTCACTCGTGATGACCTTTTCGACAAACACTCAAGAACTCCTGTCTTTTTTAGATATTTCTTCCCGGCGTCACCTCGCCCCCCGACCGAGACAGGAAGAGAAAACAGATAATTCTGTCGTCCAGCCATGCTATCATCGCTTGAAACGCTGATAAATTACTTGGGCGCTCGGCGGTAATTGAAGGCGCTCGCGGTCGTAAGAGGCGGCGCATTTCTGATTTACCATCGCATCTCGCCGGATAATGTTAAAGCGAAACGTTTCACCCTCGGCCATTAGTGTCATCTCTGCTCGCGTAAAGTCATCGGGAACCCGCGGTGACCCAAAACACCGAAGATAAGTTATGACGCAAGGCATAAAGCGGAATAAAAAGGGGACACCGACGTAAGGTCGAGACGGTGACGCGGCTATTTGTACGGAACGCTATCAAAGGTGGATTTCCAAGATCATCCCGAACGCGATTCGTCGAATTCTACCTTCATCACGCAGGCGCGAAGAAACGAAACAATCGTAACGGGACAATTTTTGGAATTATCTCCACGCCACGGTAGCATCATTAGTTCCCAGTGGGGATAAAGCGGGAGCCGGTGGCTGCCAGATGGCTAAAATTACCTTTTAAATTTGGTAATTATCAATAAAGCCGTAGGTGATGACCGTGATATTAGCTCAGATCGACTCCGCCGTCGTAGCCGGGATAATCGTACATTTCACTCGGGAAAGCCTCGGTGGAGACGATGACACTTTGAAATACCGTAAAAGGTCAAAACGGAATAAGATGCTCTTTCTCAAATCATAAACAATCGGTAAAATAGAACAGATATATATATATATCTACAGGACTGTCTCAGAAAATTAAAATATTGTGATAAAGTTCTTTATCTTCTGCAATGCAATTAAATAAACAAAAATTACTTTTCCATGATATTCTAATATTTTGAGATAGGATTTTTGAGTTTTCTTAAGATGTGAGCCATAATCAGCAATATTATAATAATGAAAGGTTTGCAATATTTCAGTTGATTTGTGATGAATCCAGAATGTATGACATTTTTGTTTTAGTAATTTATCACAATATTCTAATTTTCTGAGACAGTCCTGTATATATATTTATATATATACTGCTCAAAAAAATAAAGGGATGTGAATAAATGAAAATATTCTGATTAAATACTTTGTTCTTGACATAGTTGAATATGCTGGTTATAAAATCACACAAAAATGATCAGTGGAAATCAAACGTATGAACCCACAGAGATCTGGACGTGGGGTCACACTCAAAATGAAAGTTTAAAAACACACAACGTCGATGTAACGTCCTTAAAACAAATCCAAATGAATCCGTGTTGCTTCCAAAGTGGACACTTTGATTTCACACAAGCGTGAATGACTTGTGTTGTTTAATTATTCCATTTATTTATGTGAGCAGTATACAGGACCGTCTCACAAAATTAGAATACCGTGATAAAGTTCTTTATCCGATCCGACGTTGACGTCCAAACGAATCCGTGTTGCTTCCAAAGTGGACACTTTGATTTCACACAAGTGTGACTGACTTGGAGTCACATTGTGTTGTTAAAGTGTTCCCTTTATTTTTCGGAGCAGAATATATACATATTTATATATGCAGGTCTCGTAGCAACACGTGAGAGATTGATTTAAGACTCTAAATCGTCCAATCGTATGACCGAGAGGGCGAATAGTTTTATGTCGAATGATTTCACGTAGCTTTGCTTCTGCCGCTTCGCCTCACCAATATATTTTCGCAGCAAAATGCCACGAAAATCTGGAACTCTGCCACTTCGGCGGGACATCCGGAACCCCGGCCGGAGCCTCGGCTCGTGCATTTGAACGCCAGTCGTCCCGAGCGCACGTGTCCTGCTGAAATGCACGTGTCGCGATCCCGCAGGAATGTTGCTCCTTCGGCATAAAGGTCTAATCTAACCTTTCTGGCTGATTTGCTCAGGAGGGAGTTTGGGCGATAGATCACGGAGTGATTGAAGAGCGTCTCCTTGTACTTCCTCCTCTCGGGCGTCTCATGGCAGGGAACCAATCAGAGCGTCTCTTCCCTGAAGTATGACGTCGGAGCTTTTTTAATCGAAGTGTATTTTATTTGCGTTAGTTCCTCTCGAAATATTAAAATAAAATTAAATTTATTATTTTTCCACGCTCAAAATAACGTCACACTGCGCAGAAGTTCAGGAGCAGAAGTCCCATTAACCGGGTGAAATAAATATTTATGAAGATATTTTGCAAATAATTATTTTTTATTGTTTACTGACACAGCGATTTTTTTTTCCCCATTTATTTTTAAAATTCAGGTCAAGGCTCGGCTTCACGCTCCGAAAGCCCAAAATGTTCATTACATAAATTTTAATTTTCTCTGTAGCACTTTGTGGATTTCAGAAGCAACACACTACACACTTGTTTATACAAAGTGTAAAGGTAACAAAAAGCAATATATACAGTGGTACCTTTATTTTAAATGTCAAAAAGTGTTTTCTTTGGTCGCCGACCCCCGGCCTAGCTTGTCCAAGTGTTGTTGAGCTTGTGGTTCATAAGATCAATTTTATTGATCCCCAGAGGGGAAATTCCTTTGTCACAGCAGCGTAACAGTTATAATGTCAAAAAAAAAAGTAAAAGAAATAGAAATAAAAAGGCAGAAGCTAGCAAGGCATCCATGAATAAATAGACAGCAGCAGCAAAAACATCAGGGATGACAACATCGAGGAACAGCGAGGGTGAAAAATACCCAACCGGAACTAAACGACAATATAAATAGAGAGAGAATAGCAATGACAAGAATTAAAATGAATAAATAAAAACATGCAGGATGTGTGTGGGCTTTGACAAACATAAGAAAGGCAGCAGAGTTAAAGCATGAATGGGTGAAATTTCACCAAACTCTATGTGACAATAAGATAAGATAAGATAAGATAAGAACAACTTTATTAATCCCGAAGGAAATTGTTGTGCCTGAGTTACAGAAAATATAACAGTAATAAATAATAAAAAAAAAAAAGGCAGAATTAGAAATAAAATAAACTATAAACTATAAAGTGTCTCCGTGAAACTATAAAGTGTCTTAGTAACAAGTGAGGTAAGGAGTGCACAATAAAGGCATTTATGATAATACTAATAATTTAGACTTCTTTAATCCCTCATAGGGGAGTTGGTCGTCAGACGGCGTCGGTTTCTTGTCCGACATTTCTTCTTCTTCAGAATCCGGTTGACGTTTCTTCCAAAAGCGAAGCAGAAACATCGGGTATTTCCGTCGTCGTTGTGTTTTTTTGTTTTTTTCCAGTATTTGCAAGACATCCCGGGGCCTTCGGGCGAGAGCCGAATGGAGATTTTTTATTCCGCGCCGACACAAAGCGTCGCGAGGGGAAGTTGCACGTCGCGGGGTTGAGCTATGTTTTCGCCGTGCACGGACCCCGGTTGAGCGTTTAACCCCCCGGTTAGCGCAGAGGATTGATACATCCTATTCCAAATGAGCGCCCCGGCTTTTAATCTGCAGCCCCGGCCAATAGACTGCATCCTTTATTGAACTCCTTCTTCCTCCCAGCGTTTCTCAGACAGCTCTCAGACACTCGGGTGTAAAACAACTTTCAGAGCAACTCAGACTCGGCGGTATACCTCCACTCCTCCTCCTGACAAGCCGTGACACAGTAACTGTCGATCTTTCCTCCCCCATTAAGGAGGAGGTTTCACATTCTACCGCTCCGGGCTGCCTACGTTCTCCTCCGTCTCGGTTTTTCTTCTCGTAGGAACTTGCCACATTCAGGGAAATCAAAATGTGACGTATGGAACGGCGCTGTTCTCTCCATTTTTTTTTTTTTTTTTGTCATCGCTGGAGACAACTTTAGATATTTCATACAGAGTGTTATTACTTGTGCACGTTGCCTCTTACAGGCGGATTTGTGGCCAAGAGCTGCAGCTTTCTAACCCATGGATGACACGTGAAAGGGTTTATATATTTTAAAAAGCAGTCGCTACGTCACGCTTCTGGAGTTGAACGAACGATCCGTCCAGCATGGATGATTTATGGGCGACATGCATTTAACCCGTTGAGGGATTAAAACAAAATTAAAAGCGGATATCCGGCATGGAGGTGGGGTTGTTAGCGCATCGGCTACGCGGCGAGACGGTTCCTGGTTCGGTTCTGAACCTGGAGAGGCTCCGCGATCTCCACGTGTCTCCAGCTTCGGTCCTAAAACATGCAAACAATCTTCTTCTTCTTTGGGCTTTTCCCTTCAGGTGTCGCCACAGCGAGTCAACCATCTCCATCTAACCCTATTCTCTGGATCCTCCTCTCTCACACCAACTACCTTCATATCTTCTCTCACGACGTCCATAAATCTTCTCTTTGGTCTTCCTCCAGACCTCCTGCCTGGCAGCTCCAATTCCAGCATCCGTCTACCAATATAGTCTCTATCCCTCCTCTGTCCATGACCCAACCATCTCCGTCTGGCTTCTCTGACCTTCTCTCCAAAACATCCAACATGTGCTGTTCCTCTGATGGACTCATCCCTGATCCTCTCCATCCTGGTCACTCCCAAAGAGAACCTCAACATCTTCATCTCTGCAACCTCTAGTTCTGCCTGCTGTCTTTTGGTCATTGGAACAGTTTCTAGTCCAAACATCATCTCTGGTCTCTTTCTGGCTGATGTTCTTCTATCTCTTGGTACCCCTGACACTTTTCTCCACCCATTCCAACCTGCTTGGACCGTCTCTTCACCTCTTCTCCACACTCTCCTACGCTCTGGACTGTTGACCCTAAGTACCTGAAATCCTCCAGCTTCTTGATCTCCACTCCCTGTAGCCTCACCGTTCCACCCGAGTTCCTCTCATTCACACACATATATTCTGTCTTGCTGCGACTAACTTTCATTCCTCTCCTTTCCAGAGCATACCTCCACCTCTCTAGATGTTCCTCTACCTGTTGTCTGCTCTCACTGCAGATCACAATGTCATCCGCAAACATCATGGTCCATGGAGATTCCTGTCTAACCTCATCTGTCAGCCTGTTCATCACCATTGCCACCTCCACCTTGAACTTCTCTGTTACCCCTACAGCACACCAAAACATACAAACAACGGCGTCACTAAATTGTCCACATGCGTGTTTGAGACGGTGCGAGAGGGAATTCTTGCATGTAAATAGAATCGAATGTCCAGTGGCTCCACCGCCTTGCAATCCCGAATCAGTCGGTTTTATTATCAGTTTCTCCACATGTGCAAGACATACATGTTTCTCGCCTTCTTCTCGTGATATGAAATTAATTAAATAGTAATAAGCACAGTGAATAGAAAAGCGCTCATTAAATATTGAAATTAAAAAAACGATTAAGAATAAAGTGCACGCAGATACAGTCTACCGGTTCTGAGGTGGAAGCATGTCGGGATTTTAACGGCATAAAAACGTAAATGTTTAAGTGTATGATTTGAATGTCGAGGTTTGTTTACAGTTCAGTGTCATTTAATAAAACCGTACAATTACAGCATGATGAGAGCAGGTGAGGAAGTTATGTATTAATGAGATTAAAAAGATGCTCAAAAAGATGGTTCCTTTAAGATACAAATTTAATTCATTCCAGAAGTGGGTTTGTGTGTTAATTTTTTTTGGATCTCTAATGACTTCTTCATTTAAAATAACAATAAATAAATAAAAACTCACAAAATATGGATATTAATATAGAAAAACCCTAAAAAAGATGGATATTAATAATATAAGGTACCTCAAAAAGAAAAATCATGGTTATCGTAAACTTACAACTCCTGAGCTCAGACTCAGAAAAGCGCAGTTATGATGAACTTGAAGATTATTAAATTAAAATTAACATTACAAAGACAGGAACACGACATGAGATCTGCGCACTGTAGCAACTCCCAAGTACCATTGCAGCAAGCGTCCGAGGTGATGCTGGAAGCTGCGAGGCGTTCTTCAAGGTGAGAGCGACGAGCGGCGCCAATTCAGAAGAAGCGGCGGCGTCATTTGTCATTTGAAGGACGAAATTTGCTGGAATCGTCCTTCGTATCTTCAAAAATCAAGTGATTCGTATCCTAAGGGGCCGCGGTATATGTATTGTGTATTTGGGGAGAATAGAATAGGTTTAAGTAGAGTTCAGCTCAAAGTAGCCAGTATGTAGTGTACACTACAATAGCAGCATGATGGATTTCACTGTAACTCTGCAAAATAACACTCGCTCACGATGGAGGACACTTTGCGGATGAGGCGGGTGGAGCGCTGGATCCTTGGAGCTGTTTTCACGATGCACTGCAGAGCTTTTCCGTTGCAGTCTGTGGAGCTCTTGGTGATACGGCTGGTCTGGATGCTTTTTGATGGTGCGGGGGTTTTCGCTCGCTTGAGTTTGAGAAGGAAGTCGAGGTGCCGCTTCTTGGCCAGTGATGTAGTGTTGGTGGCCCAGGAGAGGTCCTCGCTGATGTGGTCCTCGCAGGAATGAGGTGCTGCTCCCTCTCTGGACAGCAGCTCCGTTGATGGTCAGATACGGGTGCCTTACGTGGCCTCTCTGGACGACAACAACAGTTTCCTTGGTCTTGCTGGCGCTCAGCGGGAGGTTGTTATCCCGAGGCTGTCCTCCTTCCGGTAGCGGGTCTCGTCGTCTTCGCCAATGAGACCCACCAGAATTTTGCCGACAACAAACTTCACCATGTGTTCGCTGCTCTAGGTTGGTCTACAGTCGTGAGTCAGCAGGGTGAAGGGTCCTGGAGGCCTCTGGTCTGGGTGTGATGCTGCTCCAAGATGTAGCTGCTAAACTTGTGGAACTCTAGCAGCCAATTGCAGAGGGAGGCTTTGACCTCCGGCCGTTGTAGTTTGTTGACTAGCTGTTTCGGGATTATGGTGTTGAACGCTGAGCTGACGTCCAGGAACAGCTTTCTCACATAGAAGTCTTTGGTGTCCTGGTGGGTGAGGGCTCTGTGGAGAGCCGAGCAGACTGGGTCCTCTGTTGAGCCTTTGCCTGGTATGCTCACTTGGTATCCAAGGTATGCTAGTCCAGGGTCAGGGGGAGGATGGATTTGATATGTGCCATGACTAGTTGTCCAAAGCACTTCATGATGACTGGGGTCAATGCAATTAGGCCATGGTCATTGTAGCTGGATGGAACAAGTATCTTTGGCACAGGTCCCATGATGGTGGATTCGAAGCATGACAGAATGGCCGCCTGCCTCAAGGAAGTGTTAAAAACGTCCTTAGGCTCCTCTGCTTAGTCCTTCAACACCCAACCAAGGATGTTGTCTGGACCTGTTAATGGGGTAGACTGTTCCCTTCATGCTGGTATCTTAGAGGCGTAGGGATGGGTCATGGGATCTTCAGCGGATGTAAGTTGTTTTGTACTTCGAACCGTGCAAAGAAGCTGTTGAGGTTGTTTAGCAGAGAGATATTGTCCCGAGCTAAGGCACAGGTTTGTAGTCCCTGATGATCTGCATGCCCTGCCGCATGCGTCTCTGGTGTACTTGGGTTATCTTGTTGGCGGAGTTGCGTTTGGCTTCCCCGATGTCACACGACAGGTTTGCCCTTTGCTGCTCTTCAGGCCAGTTTCATCTCTGGCTCTGAAGGCTTTGTCTCTGACCTTGAGCCGCCACGGACGTCCCCTGTCAGCAATGGCTCCCAGTTTGCTCGGGTGATGATGTTTCAATGCATTTGCTGATATAAGAAGTCCGCATCTTTGTACTCCTCAATGTCTGTGCGGTCATTCTCGGTGGCTGCCTGCTTGAACATTTCCCAGTCGGTCGTGTCGAAGCAGAGGCGACACCATCTGGCCATTCTCATGTCACTCGGGGTCTAGAGGCCGGCGTTAGCATCGCAGCGGTGTGGTCAGAGTCCAAGTCGGGGAAGGGGGCAAGCCTTGTATGCTCCTTTGTGGGGGGTGTAGACGAGGTCCTCGGTGTTGTCCCCTCTTGTCGGGAAATCAACATGCTGGTGAAGTTTTGGGAGGAAAGCTTTGAGATCAGCATGATTAAAATCTCTGGCTGGCGAGGATGATGAATCCATCTAGATGTGCTGTCTGTTGCTCACTGATGACCTGGTACAGTTCACTGAGAGCCAGATTCTTGTCACTGTTGTTGTACGTGGGAGGCCTGTAAAAAGCAACTAGCCAAGTCTCGGTGAGTTTCCTCGCCAGAGAGAAAGGACGGCACCTACTGATCATAAACTCTGCCAGAGGTGTTTGCATACAACCACAGCGTCACAGATGTAAACACAGATTCCACCGCCGCGAGTCCACCCTCCCTTTACGAGAGCTCCGTCCGATCATTAGCGTGTTAGCTGCTCCAGTTGTACAGCGGCGTTCGGGATGTTGTCCTTTAGCCGAGTTTCCGTGAAGACAAGCACACAGCAGTTACTCGTGTTTTGATTGGCTGTCCTCAGCAGCCTTACGTGATCCATTTTACGGTCCGCATTTGCTAGCCTAGCTCGGACATATCCTCGCTCCCCCCTCTTCTGCTTCCTCGCACTCCCCTTGCGGCACCTCCTTCCCGAGGGAGAGGATGCCGTCCAGTCCAATGCAGCCGGAGGAGTCCGAGCAGCTCTTTGATTACCTTGGTTTGTAGATGATCCGTGGTGTCGCGAGGCTTCTGCAGATGTTTAGCAAATCCAGTCAACTGCACTTGCAATTTTGGCTCAAAAGACAAACGGGACGAACGCGAAAAACTAGTACAAAACAGCATCCGGTCAGGAGAGCGAGGGGCCGATGAGCAACGTAATAATTGAATCGATGATTCATTCAGGAATTTAAATGATAAAGAAGTTGAACATGAAGACACTGATGAGACACTATCAGGGCCTGTCGATCTTAAATCAGCTGTTTGTACAAATATCTGCTCTCTGATGTGGCGGATTCTCCAGAGGAAACCGGCCGTGGTATTTGTGCCGCATCTCCACCGTGCACAGCGCGTGACGATGTGGGAAAGTCACGTTTGACAAAAAGAAATAAATACAATCTATTTGTGGTACGGCGGGAAGAGCTCAGGTGGAACGATTAATGGAGGTGAGCAGAGAAAATACAGATTCAAAAGCTTTTTTTTTTTTTGCTGAAATGGTGACACAAATAGCCAAAGGCCACGAAGGTGGAACGCATCATGAAACGCCGGTGTGGAAATGTTACGGCGGCACGCTGTTACGGCTGCTCGGAGATTCAAAGCTGTTTGGGTTCAGACGCTTAGAAACACCAGTTATGCAGAAACTTTTTATTTTCTGGTCCCAGATCAACCTTTGCTTGAAAGAGTTCTTCTTGTCGCAGTGGCTGCTCCCTTCTGGGTCACTGCAGAACCGCTCCTCTTCTTCTACTTTTGGCTTTTCCCTTCTGGGTCTCCACAGCGGATCCACCTTCTCCATCCAACCCTGCTCTCTGTAACATCTCTCACACCATTGACCTTCATCTCCTCTCAAGACGTCCACCCATCTTCTCTGGTCTTCCTCTACACCTCCAATTCCGGCATCCGTCTACCAATATATCCACCCTCCCTCCTCTGTCCATGACCCAACCATCTCTGACCTTCTCTCCAGAACATCTACCACGTGTCGTCCCTCTGACGGACTCCTTCCTGATCCTCTCCATCCTGGTCGCTCCCGAAGAGAACCTCAGCATCTTCATCTCTGGGACCTCCAGCTCTGCCTGGTTGCTGCAACAGTTTCCAGTCCAACAGTGTCCAGTCCTTCTACGCCTTTCCTTCGGTTCTGGACGATAGTCCTCCATCTTTTTTCCTCCCTGACACTTTCCTCCACCCATTCCAACTAGTTGACCCCGTCTCTTCAGCTCTCTTCCACCCTCTCCTAGACTCCCACCTTCTCGATCTCCACTCTCTGAATCCTCACCGTTCCAGCCTGGTCCCTCTCTTTCACACACATATTCTGTCTCGCTGCCACCGACCTTCATTCCTCTCCTTTCCATTCATTCCATCATTCAAGCAAGATGAAGTTGGACCAGATGAGGAGATGCCGTCCAGCTCCGGGTTTAGTTTTTAGGAACTGGCCTCCTCCTTTTGGTTCTGATGTGAATAATAACCATGAACTCTCAGATGTGTCGACGTGCCAAAATGGCCAAAATGCTGAGGTTCCTCGGCGAGCCCCTGAAGCTCCTCCGAGGCGTCGCAAGGCCTCGGTCTTCTCGATGGCTCCGTCTCTCCCTGCTTCTCGTCGGAAAACCTCGACTTCTTCATCTCTGCGACCTCCGGCTCTGCCTTCTGTTCTCTGTTTCCTTCAATGTCAGTGTCTCCAAACCACACGGCGTCTCTGGTCCAACCACTTCTCCGCACTCTCCATTCTTCTGGACTGTTGACCCTTGAAATCCTCCACCTTCTTCATCTCCACTCCCTGTATTCACTCCGTTCCACCCAAGTTCCTCTCGTTCAAACACAAATATTTTGTCTCGCTGCGACTAACCTTCATTGCTCTCCTTATCCAGAGCATACCTCCACCTCTCTAGATGTTCCTCCTCCTCTTCTCTGCTCTCACTACAGATCACAATGTCGTCCCTCTGCTGGACTCCTTCTCCTGATCCTCTCCGACCTTCTCACTCCCAAAGAGGAACCTCCACATCTTCATCCCTATCTTCTCCAAATCATCGATCGCAAGCATTCACTCGGAATCCAAAGCACTTTTCTGCACAAATTTCAAAAGTAGAAAAAGTCATTTTAATATCAGAACCAAAATATGCAATTTGAAATGAAAATTTTTATTATTAAAAATGAAAATCCCCCCCCCCCTACGGCAGGAGTTCCTTCATACCTGGTGATTCCAGGAGCTCCTCGAGTGGATTTGTTGACGCTGCCATTAATAGTTTAATAATGTGAACCTTCAGGAGATGTTTCACGCGGCTCGGGATGCGTAATTGCTACGAATGACCCGTTTTACGCAAACTCAACTTTTCCCAGTCGGCCATTAGTGGGGAATTAGTCTCGGGACGGGACGGGTTGAGTGACGCTGCTCGGAGGCGAAGGGGGATTATTTTGAAACGGACCTTCGCCACTGAAATGAGAAGGTCACGGCTGGAGGTCAAAGCAATCAGGTGTGCGGTTTAATAATGAGCAGAAAGGAAAAGGACTGGACGGAGAATGAGATTTACTGGAAGAACTTTTTATTTTCTTTGCAACGTAAACACACAGATGACAATGTCACGTTAACATTAGCTCACTGGTTATTATTGCATTTTCCAGATGGAAATTACACATCGATCAGAAGTGATGTTTCCACAAGTACGTCGGAGGTCCTGGTCGGATCCCCACTGGAGGTCTTTCTGTGTGGTGTCTCCATGTTCTCCCCGTGGGGTTCCTCCAGGTTCTCCGTGTTCCTCCCACAGTCCAAACACATGCAGGAGGTTCATTGGAGACCCTAAATTTCCCAGATGCTCGAATGATCGTTGGTCTCTTGTTGCGTCCCGAGTGGTGGTTATTTGTTTGGGGTGTCGTCTTCTGTGTCACTGTTTTCCCTCTCGCTGGTGGTTCAGAGCAGCTGAGAGCGTTTGGGTTATTGATCGCCGTCCCCTTTTGGTCCTTTTATACTGCCCATGACGTCATTCCAGAGAGATACATTCACTGACTTTACACTTTCTGTTGTGGTTTTTGCACTTCAAAAATACACACTTTATCTCCGTACGCCGTGTCTGCAGACTTTCATCGGAAGACAAAAAACTGTAAGGCAAAAACTAAAGTGCCAACGTTGCGAACACGGAAGCGAACGCCGCAGCCGCAAGAACTCTGGACCCTGGTTAACGTCCTCCAAACTAAGAAAAACCTCAAATGTCTTCATTGAAGGTGTACAAGACACCTCGCCCCGGGTTTTCTTCAGCAAACCAACTTCCCAAACTGAAAAACAAGCAAAACACGAACTCACCAGAGATGGGGGGCCACAAGCGCCTAACGAATGCGTCGGATCTGAGAGGAAGCGTTGACGGCACGACAAAGACAAAAATCGGGAAAATGAGAAAAAGATTTGAACCAGACCCCGATTTTGTTCGGTCCTTATCTAGGGCCGTGAGACCAAACAAAAAGTTGGGAATGAAAATATGCAGACGTGAGTTACAGAGACATAGCGTGGATTTATTGAGTGTGAAAACCACGATAGAACGTGTAAAGTCCCGTATTAAATCGGTATTAAATCGGTTAAATCGGTATTAAATCGACAGCGATCAATTACCGAAACGCTGGAAGCTGCTCGGAACTGTCAGCAACGTACGGAGCAGCGGTCAGGAACCTGTGGCTCGCCAGCCTTATATGGCTTTTTTGGTGCATTTTAAAATACTTTTGATATTTCTTCATAATTCGGTGTGATTTTAAAGTAAACAAAAATTTGTTTTGACGATAAATTTCACGGGTCACCCGTTGGTCGGGAACCAATAGCACGTCCGGGTCATTGTAAAGGTCAAGACATTAATTTTATCTGATAGCCAACTAGTTTATCCGCATTGATAAATGGAATATACAAGACTGTCTCGGAAAATTAGAAGATTATGATACAGCAATTAAAAAAAAAAAGAATTACTTTTTCATGATATTCTAATATTTTGAGATAGGATTTTTGAGTTTTCTAAAGATTCTAGTCATAATCAGCAATATTAAAACAATAAAAGGCTTCCAATATTTGAATTGGTTTGCAATGAATCCAGAATGTATGACATTTTTGTTTTTGTAATTGCATCACAGAAGATAAAGAACTGAAAGAACCACAATATTCTAATTTTCTGAGACAGTCCTGTACGATGATAAGATTTCGACGCATCGACGAAACCGTCAAATATGAAGCGGCACTTTGAACAAATCCATGCAGCACCAGAGGTCGCAGTAAAAGTAAGACATATTTAATTTATCGCGGAGGGCGAATGGTTCCAGAGTTGGAAAACGGTGAAAGCCTCTCGTGTGGTTGTTTGTGTTAAAAACCTGGAGATCTTAAAATGTCGCCTCATTTACTAAACGCAGATGATTACCGGAGAAAGCGCGGGAGAAAAAGCATCTTAAGACACATTACTTTTTAAACAAACACTCAACAGCGCGAGGCAGAATTAGGTTTATTTTTCTATCGAGGGGAGAAATCGTAAGTGCACTTTGAATCTTTTCTAAGAGGCGGTTCGTACGCCTTGTTATTTTTATTCACTCGTTCATTATCGACGTCGCTTATCGAGCACGGGTGGGTGGAGGCGGGGCTGCGGCTCATCCAACCCGTCATTGGCCGAGAGGTGGCCTTCACTCTGGACGATGTAGGGTTTCTGATGAACCTCCTGCATGAGAACCCTGAGGAACTCCACGCAGATACAAGGAGAACATGGAGACTCCATGGAGAAAGATCTCCTGAGGGAAGCCAACCTGGGACCTTCTTGCAGAAATGCAGAAGTCCTAACCACTTTGCTGACAATTATTATTATTATTGTTATCATTATAATAAGTAGATGATGAAGATTATGGCTATTATTATCATTATTATTTGTATTATCATTGTAATTCAAAGTGTACAATAATAGTATTTATTTATTTGTTTGTTTATTTATGTATTTATTTATTAATTATATTCATAATAATGAAAAAAAATATGATTATTATTATTATTGTTGTTATTATTATTATAAGTAGATGATGAAGATTATGGTTATTGTTATCATTATTTTTTGTATTCAAAGTGTACCATTATAATATTATTTATTTATGTATTTATTTATTTATTCATTTATTTATTATTATTATTATTATTATTGTTATTATTATAAGGAGATGATGAAGATTATGGTTTTTGTTATCATTATTATTTGTATTCAAAGTATACAATAATATTATTTATTTGTGTGTTTATTTATTTATTCATTTATTATTATTATTTTCTTATTTATTATTATTATCATTATTATTAATATTATTGATGTTTTATTATTATTATTAGTAGTAGTAGTAGTATTACCATTATTATTATTATTATTATTATTATTAGTATCATTATTATTATGAGCTTGGTGCAGGAGACAGCGTAGGTTGCTGAATGCTCAGATAAAAATTGTTATTAATCAAAAGTATTTTCATGCACCTCCAGAGCCGGACCGATGCAAAGATCAACAAATGGTCGTTTGCGAGCGAATCGACCTGAGAAGACCGAGAACTGCGTGGTTTAATCCGAGCAGAAAACACACCCGTCACCGTGTTGCATTTGAAGAAAGAAAAACGTCTTCTTTTAACTCCTCGGAGCCACAATGTAGATGCTAATAAGGAGAAATCCTTATTAACTTGTAAAGATCAGCCATGTTTGAGCCTCCTTGGCAACCACAGGTCAGTGTTTGCTTCAGCGGAAACTTTAAATCACCTGAGCTGGTCAGAAAACGTCATCCTTGAGCTATTTTCCGCCGTTTTTTTTTTTTTTTCACAAACGGAAGACGATATATTTAAAGAGAGACGGCATGGAAACAAATCACCGCAAACGTGACGTTTATGTTGTTGAGCGATTCAAAGCGAGTGAAAAGCACTCGGAGGTGCAGTGATTCACGCTTCCGCCTCCAACGTTGGGTTCCCGCTGGAGGTCTTTCTGTGTGGACTCTCCATCTTGTCTGCTCGGGGTTCCTCAGGGTTCTCCGGGTTCCTCCCACAGTCCAAAAACCTGCAGGACCTTCATTGGAGCCTCTATTTTCCAGCCGTGTGAACGAGCGAGAGAACGGTTGCGTGTCTTTCCGTGGCGTGTGATCCTCGGAAACTGTAAATGATCAGGTTTTTGGGAATGAAAAACAGAGACCTTCTTGCTGGAGGTGGAAGCTCTGACCGCTGCACCGCCTTGGAACTGATCACTTCATAAATGAGTTCACTTTCAGGACTTCCTGACATTAAGAACAGCAATTAGGCGCGAGAGCTGGCCGCGCTAATAAAATGCCAAGTCTTATTACGAAGGTCGACCCGTCCTTGTTGGAGCTTCTCGCTCTCAAAGTGGAACATGAGCGTCCCTCTAAGAACAAACTAGCAAACCCAAATAAATAAATGCATGATCATCTGACAAGTCAGTCCGAAAGTATGTCTCACAAACTACAACTCACCCATGTTTTATCTGAATACACTGGACGCTCGCTACTTTGTGGATTTTTTTCGAATTAATTTCTTGTGATTTTGTCGTTCTTTTGCGTTTTTTTTTTTTTTTTGCAGTATTTGATTTTTTTGGTGATGAAAAAGCCATATTCTGCCCCCCCCCCCCAAAAAAAAAAACACAATTAATTAATTAATTTAGAAAAAAAAATTAAAATGTAAAATTAAACAAAAAAATAATTTTATAGAATAAATAGAATACAAGATCTCCTTTGCTAAACAAAGAAACCCAACATCGCACCAACGCCAGATCTCACAGGGAATAACGACGCGCTCTACGGTGCCTCCTAAACGCCCAACATCCACCAAAAAGTCTGCTGGAGATCCCAAGCCATGCAGGAAGATGCCGACCACTTCTGGGAAGATAGAACTTCTCGAGATGTTAAAGGAAGGCAGAAGTTTCTCTGAAGTTACGGCGTTAAAGAATCTACCGTTCGTAACATTAAGAAGGACGAAGCTGACAGGAGGAAGACAGCGACCTCACACTTGACAAGGTAATGACCAGACAAAATGAATTAATTGTTAAAAATAGCACCCTATAAAATGATTTAGTAAAAATATAAAATTTGATTTCTTTCATAAATTCCTACTATTTCATACTTTTCCTACTATTATTTATTATTGTTACGTTATACTTGAAACTCTGGCACAACAATTTCCTTCAGGATAAATCAAGTTGCTCTTATTCTTATAAATAATTTCTATTTACATTTAATATGATTTTGAATTGACTCATTTACTGTACATTTTGTATTGTATTTTAATGCTTATTTCGCGTTACAATTATTATATAATCCAGTCGGAGGGTCGATAACAGTTTGCGGGATGTCGGCACAGGGTCGAGTGAGGGTTGATATGTCTGAAAATACCATGAAAAAGATCACGTCTTGCAGAAATTCACTTTTTGCGGAAAAGTGGAGGGTTCACTGTACATTCTCAAAACATGGACGGATTCCATGCTAATTAGCATCACGCTAGAGCCGTGCTAACCCAGCTTCATTCGTAATCAGCAGGACATTAAACTCAACGGAGCAGGCTGAGGTACGGGCGAGGTCTGTCAAAATAAGTCCGCAAAGTCCATTAAGAAAAGACATTTTGCAAACGCACCATCTGCATTCTGTTTATTTTCAATCACAAAAAGAGTATTTACTTCCCGGCAAAACGCGCCGCAATCATCCGCCTGTCAGACGCTGCCAGTTCGCACAATGAGGCTTTCCAGCTCATGACTCCGGAAAGGAGACATTCAGTCCCAGGAATTGATTGACTTGAGTATCGAGACGTTGGAGTGTCTGAGGAGACAAAGGGAAGAGCCGAGACAATTCGACGACGTTACTCCGCAGCTTCTACATCTGTATGCAGCCAAGGAGTGGCAGGAGGCAGAGATGAAGATGTGGAGGTTCTCTTTAGGAGCGAGGAAGATGGAGAGGATCGGGAGGGAGGGATGGAACCTGTTCGACCTTCTGGAGATAATGTCATACCGTCATGTGCGGAGGACGGATGATGAAGATCTGGGTGGAAGCAAGCTGAGGTTGGAGCTTCCAGGCAAGAGGAAGCCCAGAGAGGAATCTGTCGAGGTACTCGGTCATCCAGGCCGGGGTGAATTCTTGTCAAAATCTTCTTGTCTCGGCAGCCGGATTCGAATTTCTTCACTCGAAGACGTTTCATCCCGGAGAATCTTCAGTTCTAATGACCATTTGGGAAGTTTCCGAATAGAACTGGCAGGTTTTCGGGCGCGTCCAGGTTATGGGGGCTTGTTGTGTAAGTGGAAGAGTTGATCTGCAGAAAATAGGTGCAAGGGGGTTGTCATGCCGACCGGGGTGTCGTTCGTTCATTCGAGCAAAAGACTAGTGGGGTGACCTGGATTGGAACGTGAAAAGGTAAAGCTAAACAAAAGAGCGAAACCTGTTGGATCGCATGAACAGGGGCTCCTTCCGGGGCTGAACGTCTTCAAGTGAAGTCATACAAGTCCAGTTGCCAAGACAAGACGAAGTCAACAAGAATTCACCAGACATGAGGTTTATGACTGGAGAGCAAGAGGACAGGAAGTGAGAAGAGGCGGGCGGTGACCTCTGAAAGGAAACGGTTTTGTCTACTTCCCCTGTCCGTCAGGGTTCTAGCAGGAGTTCGTGCCAGCTGACATACCAGGGTGGAGGATCGGAAGTGACGATATTGAACACCGAGGACTTTTGAAATCCGAGGTGTCGAAAGGGTCACCAAATGCTTTTTGCCCAAAAAGGCCAAAGCTATCGGGCTCTTGGGTCGGACAGCAGCCTTGTTGTGAGGGCAGATCATCAAGTCGAGCAGTTCCAAGGACTTTAAAACCAGGAAGTCATACTTGAGTCCGATGTACGGAGGCCACCTTACATCTCCTGGGCAAATGAAGAATCACTCTGGCTTCTACTTCGTCCACACTCTGTAATAACTCCCTTTACGACAGCGTACGACATTTAGTGTTTTGGAGTCATCGACGCTCAGTGGAAGGGTGGGCGATCATCCCCACTTGGTGGGATTTAGGCCTAATTTCTCCCAGATGCTTTTTGGTTCTTGCATTTTTTTTTTTTTTCACCTGTAAAGACCTTCCAATTACAGCCTGTGTTTTCAGACAAAAACATGATGATTGATGTCGCGGCGCTTATTGCCCGGCTCGGAGCACATCAGTCATCCCCGGGTCCACCTCACTGGGCCGCAGATTGATGGTTTGCAGGTCCGCCGGCCGTCTCGAGCAGCCGGAGGGATGGGACGGGAGGAGTGACGTTCCAGACGTTCATGACTCTTTAGGTCATACTTCTTAGTCATCCGTTTATTTACTGCAATCGGGGTTGCGGGAGGGACTGATGTCGGGCGGAAGAAAGCGGGGTTCGCCCTGAACCGCTCGATCTCCAGTCGCTCACCGGCCACAAAAAAATGGAGGGTAAATGTAACTATTACACCTCTGATGCATTTTTAATAGCTATTAGATGATGGTGGCACCACTTATCTTCTTCTTCTTCTTCTTCTTCTTCTTCTTCTTCTTCTTCCTCTTCTTCTTCTTCTTCTTCTTCTTCTTCTTCTTCTTTGGGCTTTTCCCTTCAGGTGTCGCCACAGCGAGTCAACTTTCTCCATCTAACCCTGTTCTCTGGATCCTCCTCTCTCACACCAACTACCTTCATATCTTCTCTCACGACGTCCATAAACCTTCTCTTTGGTCTTCCTCCAGACCTCTTGCCTGGCAGCTCCAATTCCAGCATCCGTCCACCAATATATTCTCTATCCCTGGTCTGTCCATGACCCAACCATCTCTGACCTTCTCTCCAAAACATCTAACATGTGCCATCCCTCCGTTGGACTCATTCCTGATCCTCTCCATCCTGGTCACTCCCAAAGAGAACCTCAACATCTTCATCTCTGCAACCTCTAGTTCTGCCTGCTGTCTTTTGGTCATTGGAACAGTTTCTAGTCCAAACATCATCGCTGGTCTCACCACTGTCTTGTACACCTTTCCTTTCATTCTGGCTGATGTTCTTCTATCTCTTCGTACCCCTGACACTTTTCTCCACCCATTCCAACCTGCTTGAACCCGTCTCTTCACCTCTTTTCCACACTCTCCTACGCTCTGGACTGTTGACCCTAAGTACCTGAAATCCTCCAGCTTCTTGATCTCCACTCCCTGTAGCCTCACCGTTCCACCTGAGTTCCTCTCATTCACACACATATATTCTGTCTTGCTGCGACTAACTTTCATTCCTCTCCTTTCCAGAGCATACCTCCACCACTTATCTGTGGTAAGTGGTGGAGGTATCTCAAAAAAGATGGAGGACTGTCGTCCAGAACCAAAGGAAAGGCGTAGAAGACGGTGGTGAGACCAGCGATGCTGTTGGACTGGAAACTGTTACAGCAACCAGGCAGAGCTGGAGGTCCCAGAGATGAAGATGCTGAGGTTCTCTTTGGGGGTGACCAGGATGGAGAGGATCAGGAATGAGTCCAACGGAGGGACGGCACATGTTAGATGTTTTGGAGAGAAGGTCAGAGATGGTTGGGTCCTGGACAGAAGAGGGAGAGTCAATATGTTGGCAGACAGAAGCTGGAATCGGAGGTCCACATCAGGGGTCGGGAACCTTTTTGACCGGGAGAGCCATAAAAGCCAAATATTTCTCGATATATTTCATCGAAAGCCATGTAGTATTTTTAACGCACAAAAAATGAAATACGTCTTACTTTTAATCCGACCTCTGGTGCCGCATGGATTTGCTCGAAGTGCCGCTTTATATTTGACCGTTTCATCGACGCGATTTTATCGAAGCATGTCAGACAAACCGCAGATCCAAATGTAAATCCCTCCGTCCTCGCAGCCTGGAACGCACGGTAATCATCGCCTTTTTTTTCTTTGTCGCCATCTTTTCCGTTACGAGGGTTGATGCGGATAAACTATTCGGCTATTTGATAAAATTAATTTCTTCACCTTTACAACGACCCGGACGTGCTCGGAAGCCGACGGTTCCCGACCCGACCGACGGGTGACCCGTGAAATTTATCTTCAAAACTAATTTCTGTTTACTTTAAAATGACACGGTACTATGAAGAAATCTGGGAGAAGGTGGATCTGCTGTGGAGACCCAGAATCTGCTCAGCATGATCCAGAATCAGCTTGGAACCGACTTCCTTGCAACTCCATCACCTTTGTTTTTGTCGCTGTCAGTGTTGGAAACCCTGCTTCCCAAAGGTCTGACGTCGGACGGCTGGCGAAGAACTTCAGAAGCTTCATTGTCAGCTGGTCAGCACATTTTATGCAGAGTAATGAATCACCCGCCATCAACCCGGAGTAAGTAGGACTCTCGGTATTTACTTTGAAACGCAGCTCTGTTTGCTCGGTGTTTCCTTCTGGTGTTTCCTCGTTCGCGATTCGTTCGCGGGCCGCTTTAGCGAAGGTTACCTCGGCGACGTACCCACGCGTGGAAAAACCCTGTGAGGAAGTCGAGTGCAAGAGTGAGACACCAGCAGACGTGGCAAATTTTCTAAATAAAATACTCGGACATCTAATGAAAATGACATACCGTATTTTCCGGACTGTTAATTCGCTCCGGAGTATTAAGTCTCACCGGCCGAAAAATGCATAATGAAGAAGAAAAAAAACATATATAAGTCGTACTAGACAATAAGTCGCAATTTTGGGGGGGTATTTATTTGATAACGACGGACATTTGACCTTGAAAGTTACAGTGTCGACGTGTCCGACCGTGACCATGTGCTGCTCAACAAACCTTATCTTTATCAGAACAATTAGAACAATGAAGCAACAGCGGCGCCACTTCATCTTAATCTCCTCCAATCCCAAAACACATTCACAGCCGGCAGGAAATAGCAGAACTCTGAACATTCCTCTACACGGTACCGCAGAGTCGCTGCAAAAGTAACAACAATAGAGAAGCGCAGCCGCTGCTAACAGTTACTTAGCATAAACAACATCGCATGACAAGTTTAGCAAACTCCCCATCTCGCTCTAAATCACTAAATCCATCGAATTCTTCATCTTCAGTGTCACTTCTGAGGGACTCCGTCCACTTAGACGGCCCACAACTTGCTCTTCTGCTGTTTCTGGACGTGGTCGTCCATGCTCTGGTCAGGAAGCGGTAGCGTAGCCTAGCATGAAGCCTCTCCTGGCAGCACGTTGTTCGAGCAACCGTTTGTGCACGGCTCGCTTTTAGCGCCCGATTAGCTTCTTCTTGTTTTCTTCACTGCAGTTCGAGTATCCTCCACTTTTCTGCGTTTCTCGCTCGCTCCGATCTTCCTTTCTGCTGCTCGATGACCATTTTGGGCGGCATATTTCGCTTCTTGGAGCTTGTAATCTGAAGAATATGATTTTCTTTTTGGGGGCGTTTGTGTTCAGTCTTTGTTTTTTTTTTTTCCTTTTCAGTGGTTCAGGAGTGACAGGATTCTGGCACACAAGAGCCCACTTTCGCTGCCGTCGGTGTGAAAATAACAAACATGTGAAATTATATATTTTAAGTGGCACCTGAGTATAAGAGGCAGGACTCATAGTCCCCAAAATGTGGTGCATGTAACTTTAAGAAACTTAATTCTTTCTCTGCGGGCCGATAACAAACGCTGACACGGAGATAAAACATTCACTCTTCCATTAACACGTCATTGGTCACATGACGCCAGAACGTCTCAAAAAGCTCTGATTGTCTTAAAATAAACTACATATAAACTACAAATAAAACTACATTTCCCACAATTCATATTAACCATCAACCGTCAGCGATCAAAGTTGATGGTTTTGAACAAAGTTAATGTCATGACTGGAGTCGGATGATATTTTTCTTTATGTGGGTTTTCTCAAGCTGACCATGAAAGGATTTGTGTTGCAACAGAGCAACTAGTAAACAGATTTGTTTAATACTTCTTATTTAACATTATTTTAAATTGCATTCGGTTGCATTTCTGGTGATATCGTTCCCTGTGGCCCTTTGAGGGCAAGCCTGGCCCTCGGTGAAGATGAGTTTGACGCCTCCTCATCACATGTCTGGGAGATTCCGGGTCTCCAGTGAACCTCCTGCGTGATGAGGACCGTGGAAGGAACCCGGAGAACCCAAGGAACCCAGGAGGAACCAAGGAGGAACCCAGGAGGAACCAAGGAGGAACCCGGGAGGAACGCCGTTAATTTCATCGTCAATTCCAGATGGTTTGAAGCGATTGGCTCAATCGTTGGATTGCAGATTCCCGGTGGATTCGCGGCCCGGACGCTCGCGTCTCGCTCCGCATCCATGACCGAACTGACCCGAAATCCAAATGCTGCAAACACCTTTGGACAAAAAAAAAAAACCAACTTTTTTTGACAATTTTCCCCAACGATAACCAAGACGTGTTTGATGAGAATCTCCCGCGGAGCTCCTGGTCGAACCCCTCCAATCACTCTTCTGTATTGTTTTTATGTTAATGACATCATTTCCTGCCTTCTCCTCTCAGCGCCGTTTATATACCGGCTGTCATTGAGGGACTGATTTGTTTTTATTTACATTAAAATGAAATCACAAACCAGAAAATAAAGCAGAGGATGCCCTGCATGGCAGCGCAAACACCTGCCAACGGAAAATGCAAAATACCCTCATTAGTTTTCATGAGTTGGTGCGGAGGACCTTTTTTTTTTTCTTTCTTTTTTTTTTCATAATTAAAAAAAGATAAAGACATATTGTCTCGCACCAAAATTAAAAAAAAAAAAAAAAGAATCGTATCGGCGAGGGTGTGACGACGGTTCAAAGTTTACCGGCGCCGCGAGCCGATGGCGGCTCCGATAGACCAGAACATCGATATCAAATCTGGTTTCCTGTCGTTGGGCTTCCCAGACCGCCATCCATCAGCGGCCCGACGTCTCCTCTTAATAAACTGTCGGCCTTCGACGCGACGACATCAACATCACAAACAAACACAGCGGCGCTCCACGCTGCGTATTCAAAATCAGACGCAATAAATACAGACGTGCTAATTGCTATTATATTGGATATGAGTGTGTTGTGTGTAAAGTGCACAATGTGGCAGATGTCACCCGCCGCCATCCTCCCACAACTGATGCCTCAAACTCGCGGCCTTTGGAGCACGTCCAATTAGAATTTCAAAAAAAAAAAAAAAAAAAACCCTGTTCCCACAGGTACTTCTAAAAATATCTCCTGGACTTCATCGTCACCCTTTTGAATGCAGATCCGAAAAGGTTTCATGACAATTTGTTCACGTTAAATAATGTCTTCTCTTAGACGGAGCTTTCAGCGGATCTTCTTTTCCTTTGGGATTTTCTCAGCATCATCTCCTCTCTCACGACGTCCATCCATCTTCTCTGGTCTTCTTCTAGACCTCCAATTCCAGCATCCGTCTACCAATATATCCACCTTCCCTCCTCTGTCCGTCACCCGACCATCTCCGACCTTCTCTCCAGAACATCTACCATCCGTTGTCCTCCTGATGGACTCTTTCCTGATCCTCTCCATCCTGGTCGCTCCCAAAGAGAACCTCAGCATCTTCATCTCTGGGACCTCCAGCTCCGCCTGGTCGCTGTAACAGTTTCCAGTCCAACAGCCTCACTGGTCTCACCACCGTCTTCTACGCCTTTCCTTCAGTTCTGGACGATAGTTGAAGATGAAGTTGGACCAGATAAGGAGATACTGTCCAGCTTCGGTTTAGTTTTTAGGAACTGGCCTCCTCCTTTTGGTTCTGATGTGAATAATAACCATGAACTCTCAGATGCGCCGACGTGCCATTAGCGAACTCCGCGCTTCTTCTGGCCAAAATGCTGACGTTCCCTCTTGAGGCGTCGCAAGGGCTCGGTCTTCTCGGCGGCCACGCTCGTTTTTCAGAATAATGGGTTTGCAAGAACTAACTGGTAATGGGCTTAGGAGTTCCACCAATCACCGACGTCAGACCCGACCCAGGAGCTCAACGGGTTCCTGGAACAGCCTCGTCCAGGAAAAAGTTCTGGGAAGCGCAAAAAGCGGCTAAAGCTAATGGTTCTTTCCAAGATGGCGCTGGAAGCCTCTTAACTTAAAACGTCCCTCGTGCATGTGAATAAAGATCTCATGAAGGTGCTGGCTGATCCTGCAGGTCTTGGTGTTTGGATGTAGGACCTCCTGGTCTCGGAAACTTCTCTTCGACGGTGACGTTTTTAATCCGTTGGGTTTCTGGGCGGCTCGTCTGCGATGAGCAACAATTCGCACAGGTGTGTTTTCTTAGATTCTCCCGTTCTTCCTGCACAGCCTTCATTCCTGATTGACATCCCGTCCTATCCTTTGCTGCATTGACGTAATGAACACACACACACACACACACACACACACACAGTTAGATGGATTTATGTGTTAATTCCCCCCCTTGGAAGGCTCACCTGTCGGCGCCGGTTTCTGAAATGACAGTTGAATGACCGGCCTCGGCGGAATCAGAGGAGGGTGTGTTTTTTCCTGTTAGCTTCCTGGATCCGAGTCGCTCGCCTAACCTTGATGTAGCGTCTTAGCCGCCACGCGTCCGCGTCGCCGTGACGACCTTTCATTCGTGAACGTCTTCAAAACCCTCCATCGGTGGGCCGAAGTTCCCGTCAGCGACGCGAACGACACCTATGAATCTCAACCCTCCTTTTCTTTTTCCTCAGTTTGATAAAAAAAAGCGGCGGAAATGTTTAAGTGAAACAGAAATAAAGAGCCTATCGGAGTTATTGTCTCAGAACTTAACATCCCCTCGCTCCTTAATCCACACCGGCCGTGGCAGTTTGCAACAATATTTTAACAAGCGCAGCGGGATATTAAAAGTATCTGTTGGTTGTTTCTGATTAGCTGCCACTGAACCCTGACTGTAATCCCATAAGCTCGGCCTCACGGCCTCTGAACAAGCCCGCAGATGGGAGGCGCCGCCGACGACTTGTTCTTCTAACCGCTTCTTCTAATCCATCATACCCAGTTTATCGCACATAACCTCGGACGGAGTAATCCACGCGTGGCCCAGTTGCACGAGCGACTGCGCCGCAACCTCCCGGTTCGCGCCGGCGCGTTGCAAGTCTTTCCTTTAAGGAGAGCTGGAAATTAATTTGGGTGTAGCGGAGTGAACGGGGCTGAGATGGCATCGGCCAATCGGACGCCGCCGCAAATTAATTGCACTCGGTGGAAGAAAAGCGCTGCGGTTGCTTCTGGGAGAATAAAGTGACTGGAATTATTATATGTAAATCTCATAATTTTGCTGATGCTGAGTTTTGTTGTGGAATTAACAGAATATATACTGCTCAAAAAAATAAAGGGAACACTTGAACAACACAATGTAACTCCAAGTCAATCCCACTTGTGTGAAATCATAGTGTCCACTCAGGAAGCAACACAGATTCATTTGGACTTGTTTTAAGGACATTACATCAAAGTTGGATCAGCCTGGAGTTTGTTTTTACACTTTAATTTGGAGTGTGATTCCTAATCCAGACCTCCATGGGTTGATACAATTGATTTCCATTGATCATTTTGGTGTGATTTTGTTGTCGGCACATTCAACTGTGTAAAGAGCAAAGTATTTCATAAGAATATTTCATTCATTTAGATCTAGGATGTGTTTTTTTAAGTGTTCCCTTTATTTTTTTGAGCAGTGTATGTGATATAGTATAATCCGGTGGTCTTCCTTTGTGGCGTCTCCATGTTTGTGCGTGGGGTTCATCACGGCACAGCTATTGGTTCAGGCCATGTTCATCTCCCGCCTGGACGACTGCGATTCCCTCCTCGCTGGACGACCTGCTCGTGCAATAAAACCTCTGCAGATGGTTCAGAATGCTGCGGCACGGTTGGTATTCACTCAACCCAAAAGGGCTCATGTTACACCTCTGTTCATCCAGTAGCTGCCAGGATCGAGCACAAGGTCCTGACCCTGGCCTTCAAAACCACCTCAGGAGCAGGTCCAGCATATCTGAACCAAATGATAAGACCTTATGTTCCCGGCAGAGAGCTGCGTTCCTCTAATACAAACCTACTAGCAGTACCTTCTGCTCGCTCGAAGCGATCTCAGGCAAAACTGTTCTCAGTTCTACTACCTCAGTGGTGGAACAAACTTCCGGAAGCAACAAGACGAGCATCATCTCTCTCAACCTTCAAGAAACAGGTAAAAACATTTCTCTTTCAGGACTTTTTACTGCTGATGCCCCAGATCAGGTTAGGCAGCAAGTTAGGCTATGCAGTGTGTGTGTGTGTGTGTGTGTACGTTTGTGTACGTCTTTGTCAAAAAAAAACCCCAAACTTACTGTTCTGTATATTTCCTGTGCATCTTGTATTTGTAAGTGTATTTGCAGTCCTTATGTCCGCTATTGTAAGTCGCTTTGGATAAAAGCGTCTGCCAAATGCGATGTAATAATAATGTAATAATGTAATCACGGATCTCCAATGCACGGCCAAAAACATGCATCGGAGTCCCAAAAAAACGTGAATGAGAGTTGCAAACGTCCAGAGGAGGTTTGTGGACGGAGGGAAAGAGGACAGGAAGTTAGAGGAGGAGGATCAGATGGAGGCAGGTGATTGGCTGCGGACCAACCACCGGCTAATATGCATCCTGCTCTGCGAGTGTTATAAAGATGAGGACGCCGCATGCAGTAGTGTCCTCTTGGCTGCTGAGGGTAAATCATCTCCCCATAAATCCCCGCCCGGTCTGAAGGACCGGTCGCCTTGGTTTCCGTCACACATTATTGGTTGTCGGGGGTTTGATGTCAGATGTAAACAAAGGATTTGGCCGCTGTTTATCTCCGAAATTACCATTTTTCTTCATTCTTTTTATTTTCATTGTCGGAGAATAATCAGAGCGGCACAGTGTTAGCGCCTCCGCCTCACAGCCAGAAGGTCCCCGGTTGGATTCCCTCGGCGTGGAGTCCCCATGTTCTTCCCCATGAGGTTCCTCTGGGTTCTCCGGGTTCCTCCCACGGTCCGAACACATGCGGGAGCTTCACTGGAGACCCTCCGTTGTCCGGACGGGTGAACGAGATGTTTTGAGTCTCTGTATGAGGCCCTGTGATGGATCCGGGGGGAACTCCACCTCCAGCCCCTCCACCCAGCGCAGGAAAATTGCTATAAATGATGAACCAGTGAATAATTGTGAAGGCACGGTCTGCAGAACACATCCTATTTTGAAGGTGGGCAGGGTCTCCATGTGGCCCGTCCATCAGAAACTGTTGTCTCTGGTGCTTTTGCTTGCTATCACTTTCAGTCCCAAGATTCAAGCTAGGCTACCTTATAGGGAAAACTAAGTTATAAAATAATGAATTTGTGAGGTGACTTTAAACAAAGAAATAACCCAGTAAGGCCCTGGTGTGATGGTCCATCTGTCTTCATTGGCGCTGTCTGGATCCATTAGCCTGCAAAATGGCGCGGCGGCCTAAATGTGTTTACAGGTGCTAATTGTATTTTCCTGCTATATGACGATGAACAGCAAATCTCATTTAGGGCATCGTTCGGTATTTAATGAAACATCAATTAGCTAAACGAGCAGTTTGCCATTTGCAATCTATGTCCTTTTTTTTTTTTTTTTGTTCTTGTTCATCAACTTTCTCCGGCCCCCCACGTCACGGCGTCCGGACCTGCAGGTGCTTCCCGAACACAGGTGAGATCGGCGGCGTGGATTTCACCCCTAATGGAAAGTGTCGGATTTCTTTTCATCGATTCCTCTGAGCCGAGCAGGCGAGGCGGCGGGACGGCGTCCGATTTCAGCCGGGCTGAGATGTTGCCGTCCGCTGCGGGGTCACGGATCCCGGGCCGAGTCGTGTTCGGGGCGGTTCGGTTTCTTGTTGAATACACGACGCAACATCGCAGATGCAATTAAAGTGCGACGAGAGCGACGAGAGCGGCGCTCCGGACGACCTTCACTCACGTCGGTCATTTATATCGGTTACTTTTTCAACCATCCATTGCTTTTAGAGGCGAATAAAAAAAAAAAACGCCCAATATCAACACCTTTGGAACATTACCACCCAGAACCGACGTAAAAGGGCATTTCAGAAAAAAAAAAACAACAAAAAAACCCGCTCCACCCGCTCAGACTGATAAGTGTTTTGAAACTTTAACTGGAATTAAAACTTTGATTTAAGGATCGAAGCGTGTCTGCTTGAGAAAGCGGCTTGTTCTTCTGCCAAGGAGGCGGCGGGCAGCTGCTGGGCCTGGACGCCGCCGCATTAGCAGTCACTTTCTTGTAGCATTGAGCACTTTCATTCAGATTATTTGTAGCGCGGCCTCCACTTTACAGCGGGGAAAACACGGACCGCCGCAAGGTTTGCCAGAAATGTCTGTCTAATAAACGGTGGATAATCGCGGCGGTGACCAGAGAGCCGGTCGATGAAGCTGCTTTTAGCGCCGCAGGAGCATTTTCCAGTGGCTAGAACTTTTTTTTTTTAGAAATGAGGCTGTTTTCCTGGTGCGTTCAGACATCTTTGGAACCAGGGTGGACCTCAGGTCAGGTTTCCTCTGTTTTGGTGTAAAAAAGTACAAGGACTTTCGGAAAATCTTGGAATTTAATGAACAATCCTTTTACAAAACATTTCATGAAACACCTCATATTTCCTCAGACAAAAGTGCAATTTACTTCTATCATTCACATGTTTGCATTGCAATCATGTTTGTTTGTTTAGAAGTTTAATAGGACAGTGTACAAACACATTAAGCACAGAGGCAGAGATGTTTGTACCAGATTGTAGCTCATAGCTAATTTCCAACATGTGATCATGTGATCCCACTGATCGTACAAAGGCACAAAACCTCAACAAGTAATTGGTATTGAAAAATATAGTAATGCGGTTTAAGATGGAATGAGACTTCTAAAGAAAGGGATTTTTAAACCATTTACACATGTGCATATAAAATCTAAATTGAATCCCTGCCTACACCTTACAAACTAAAGCAAGTGCTATTAAATGTGTAAGGAAGAAAGTCTTCACCTGTCCTGTAAATGTGTAAACTTCATCCATAAAACATGCAAACACAAAAAATACACACTGAAAATGTATGGAGTTGCATGAACAGTAGAATTCCAACACACTCGTTTGTAGTGAAGCTGGTGACTTAACTTTAAATTGCACATATTCGCTAGCAATTAGCTAGCGAGTTTTACCGCCGCTTCACTGATTTCTCAGCTCTGGGTGAAAGTGGACGCTGTTTCCTCAGACCTGCCAGCGATTGGTCGATCTTATCTCTTCTCAGTTTCCTTACAAGCTGTCATATTTTCACTCTGAGTCTCGTCGTGGCGCCGAATATTATATTCCTTGAATACTGAAACTTGTCGCAAACACGCCGAGCACAAAGGTTTCCCGTGCGTCTCTGTAAATAAATAGGACGAAGTCAATGTTTCTTTAAAAATTCTACACTCTTTTTCTACTTTTCTCTGTTTTGATAACGACATTTTGGCTAATGAGGGAGTAGCGGGAGGTAGAGAACAGAGAAACAACATTATAACAAGCAGCAGGTGGTGCATTGATAACTTCTGCTGATTGGTCCGTCTCAGTGATGCGGATTGTCTTCTATTCTGACCAAAACAATGCGCCCCCTAGTGGGAAATTCTTGAATTGCATTGAATTAAGAAAATTAAATCCTCGTCTTTTATGCATTTTTTCACTTTCAAATTATTCTGCGGGCCTGATCGAACCTCTGTGCTCACTCTTCAAGGGAAGAAATCCAAATCCGGAAGATTTCGACCAGAATTCTTGGTCAGATGTTTGTTTGTCAGCTCTTCTGTCCTGCTGCGTATCAGAGGGGTTTCCAGTTCTGGCAGAGGACCATCAACATTTTGGCCAGAGAAGGTCTGGAGGTAGCTAACGGCTAACGGGGTCCTTCTCATGGTGCAGGGAGCGGGAAGAAGATGAAAAGCGTCTTTGGTCAGCGGGCTGCAGTTCAACCGGCCGTGATCAACACTAATATGATGGCAGCTTTGACTTTGGCAGCATTTTAACTCCTCCTCTGGAGGTAAAGCCTCAATTATTGAATTCAATCCATGGATTTCATCAAGATGAGCCGCTCAGCCAAATGGAATCTGAAAACATTCGACTCGCAGGAAGTGTTTTTGCATTTCCTGCCGCTCAACACGAGCACATAAGATACTTCCGTGTCATTTATTGATCGTATGTATTTGCACCGCATTTCCGAGGTGTTATGGGATCAAGGTCCGGGGCTTAACTTGGCAAAGCTAAATGCGTTAATTTCAGCCCTCTGAGACCCGACTGCGACTGCATTGGGGTTTCTTTACATGGGATCGCTACACCCCGTAGCTTTCATCGGGCCAACGGTTAAGCACCAGTTGCTCATCGAATCTATCAGAAACATTAATTTCAAATGAGTTTCCTTTTCGCACTACTGGGAAAGAGTAGTCGAAACTAGACTGAGAGCAGAAGTCAGCATTTCTGAGCAACATTATGGTTTCATGCCTAGAAAGAGTACTACAGATGTGCGTTTTTTGATTTATGAATGCTGGTAAAAAGAACAGTAAAGGTCAGAGGGAGCTGCATTGTGTTTTTGTAGACACAGAAAAAGCATACAACAGGGTGCTGAGAGAGGAACTCTGGTATGTATGATGAAGTCTGGGGTGGCAGAGAAGTATGCTAGACGGGTGCAGGACATGTATGCCAGACGTGAGACAGCGGTGAGGTGTGCTGTAGGTGGGGCAGAGGAGTTCAAGGCAGAGGTGGGGCTACATCAGGGGTCACCTCCGAGTCCCTCGAGGAATCTCAATGGAGCAAGATGTTTGCTGTCGGCACTGTGATCTGTAGTGAGAGCAGCGAGCAGGTTGAGGAAAATCTCGAGAGGTGGAGTCACGGCCTGGAAAGGACAGCGATGATGTTTAGCCATAGCAAGACAGAATGTGTCTGTAGGAACCCAAGTGGAACCATGAGGCTACAGGGAGTGGAGATAAAGAAGTCGGAGGATTTTAAGTGCTTACGGTTAACAGTCCAGAACGATGGAGAGTGTGGAGAAGTGGTTGTGACTGGCGACGCTGTACGGTTTAGAGACAGTGGCATTAAAGAAAAAACAGAAGGCAGAGCTGGAGGTGGCAGAGATGAGGATGTTGAGGTTCTCTTCTGGAGAGGATCAGGAACGAGTCCATCAGAGGAACAGCACCTGTTAGATGTTTTGGAGAGAAGGTCGAAGGAGCCGGACTGAGGTGGTCGGGTCATGGACAGAGGAGGGATGGAGGATATATTGGTAGACGGACGCTGGAATTGGAGGTCTAGAGGAAGAGCGAAGAGAAGATTGATGGATGCAATCAAAGATGACATGAAGGTAGTTGTTAGGAAAGGATTAGACGGAGGAGATTGATTCACCTTGGCGACCCCTGAAGGGAACAGCTGAAAGAAAAAGAAGTTTCCTTGTCGTTATAATTTGATCTCCTGTTATTTATTTATTTTTTTTGTCCTTTTCAATTCCTTACAAATGTCATCGGCCTCTTATTTATTCAGCCTTCATCATTTCCGGCAATCCGGAGCCGAGCCACGCTTCAAAAAGTTGGGCTCTGGTTTAGAGGTTATTGCCCGGGGCGGAGGTGAACCGCTGAAGAACAACACCAGAATGTTCATTATCTGCACCAAATTTTTGGATAAATAGATGAAATCCCAACTCATCTTGGTCTGACAACCTCTAGCTTTGCATTCAGGTGATAATAAAGTCGAGATAATAAAGCTTCAAGAAGAAAAAACTCTTCAAGAAGAGTGTCTTTTTGGTTCCAAGGCAGCGAGAACATCGGATCTACATCTGAGCTAAGTATGCTAAAGTTAGCCTGCCAGAAAACCAACCAACTGATTTTGATAGAAAATGATATTTTTCTTTTTTCACTTAGACATTTGATCATTGATTGACCTGACGTTATAAAAGCATTGAAGTTATAACAGAGCAACTAGTCAACAAGTTATTTTCGTCATAAACGAGCCATAAATTCAGAGTTGTTTAGCATCACCGAGTCGTTAGAGTCATTTTACATTAAAGTCTGCGCTTTGAGAGCAACCATTTCGCCGATCGGTAAAAACCATCGGTAAAAACGCGTTTGGCGCCCCTGAACTGGAGGATTTATAAAACATTATTTTACACCTTATTTTGATAACATATTTGCGGGAAGGGAAGGCGCTTGTGGAAGATCCTGTTCCCGGGATGTGTTTCTGGATGAAGCGCAAAGGAAGCTACAATAAGATCAACCACATAATCGCCCCATTAAATGGCGACGGCGCGAGGGAGAGTCTGCAGGAGATAGTTTCCAGGACAACGCAAATTTCCCCGCTCCCGTTTGCCTTTTTTCTTCTTAATTCCCTCGAAATCGGTAAAGCGATCGACCGGGACATTTGATATCGGGCGAAACCCTCGCAGCGTTGTGTTGTTACGGAGAGTTCTGCACGCTAATCGCCAGTTTAATTGTCGGTTCTTGGGTTTTGACGAGGGCTCCTGATTATCACCAGCTGACCTCGAGGTCAGAGCCGTGTCGGGGCTGCGCTGTAAAAAGAGAAAAAATAAAACTGATTTCGGCAAAGATTTCCTAATTACCGTTTCAGTGAATTTACCGATCTACAGGCAAAACGGGCACTTGTTTTTCCTTTCTTTTTTTTTTTTTTTTGTTTTGTTCTGTTTTGAATTAAACAACACAAGCGCATTTCCTCATCAGCAATTAAACCGCTATCTGACATCGCGCGGATTAAACGCCGCTACACTTAACAGCTTCTGCTTTATTTTGTTATATTTTTATATTTATTCTAATCGAGTTCAAAGCTGCTCACCGGCCATTTATCAAACGTACATGCTCGCCATTCTGCAAGGATTCTGAGCGCAGACACGCCGCAGACGGCGGAGTCTCTGAAGATGCAGATAAAGATACGTGAGGATCTCACCCGAGACCAGACCGAGTGATTTATCCCCTCGTTTTCACCGACGGAAAAAGCACGCGGCGCGATAAAGTCCACGGTTTTCGGGGTGGAACTCGGACGAGCAGCTCCCTGCTTTGCTTCTGCGTGGGAATAAAAGAAAAGGTCACACGTCGGAGATTTTAGAAGAGCCTAGAAATACAAAAAAAAAGGCTTATCGGGGTTCGTGCATAATTTATGGATGCTCATTTTATTTAGTAAGCAGGGGTGATCTTGCTCGGAGATCTTCTGCGGAGGGTTTGGGTTCGAGTCCTGCGTCCGGCGGACCTTCTTCTCGCCTCAGCCAATCACCTGCCTCCATCTGACCCTCCCTTCTCCTCCATGACCTCATCTCTGGTCTTCCTCTGGACCTCCTGCATCCTTCCACCACCGTCCTCCTGCACATCACACCAACCAGTACATGGTAATTCATCTGTTTTTCTTCAGAGAACACTGTCATGGCTCAGTGTGTGTGTGTGTGTGTGTGTGTGTGTGTGTGTGTGTTTACTCATCCCCAAATACCTCAGTAAAGTAGTTAGGATATGTTTACATGACCTAAAAAAACAAGAAAAAGTGTATACAGTGTATAATTATGGCTGCAAAGCTGAGAGGTTTGGCTCCAAGATAAAGGTCATAAAGTGAGAGGAAGTAGAAGAGAAGATGGTTTGTTGCTCCTCAGCATCTCAGCCAGAAGGTCTTGCTTGGATTCCCATGAGGGGTCTTTCTATTTGGAGTCTCCCCGTGTCTGCGTGGGGTTCCTCAGGGTTCTCCGGGTTCCTCCCGCAGACCAAACGCTCGGCCCGTTACGACTAATATGCTATTTGAAAAGAGAAACGTTAACCTTTAATTTAAGCCGCCGCGGTGGACGAGTCGGCCGATGGACGCGAGGTTGGATGGACGGCAGCCGGACGCTCGCGGTTCAGCCAGGATGGGTCGAATGCGCAGAAGAAATTTCCCCACCAGGGATCAATAATAATTTGGCAGTGGTTAAACCTCAGCCTCACAGACCTCGGAAGGATTCTGACAAAGGGACCTTTTCTTTCAAACAACACTCGATGTAGAATATTAGATCAGAAAGAATATGGTGCAACAATTGCAATAAACTCTGACATTATGTCACTATTATATATAATGATAATAATAAAAACATATAATTTATTATTGTTGTTATTATTATTATTATTGTCATTATTATCATTATATTATTATTATTATTATTATTATTATTTTTTTTGTTATTATTATTATTATTATTATTATTGTCGTTGTCGTTGCCGTTGTTGTTGTGGTTGTTGTTGTTGTTGTAATTATTATTATTATCATTATTATTATTATTATTATTATTATTATTATTATTATTGTCATTATTGTTATTATTATTGTTGCTGTTGTTGTAATTCTTGTAATTTTTATAATATTATTATTGTAATAATAATAATTATTATTATTATCCCTAATTTCACAATTCTTGTTTTTTTTTTCCTTTATTTATTTATCTATTTATTTTTTTTATTTAATATTGGTTCACTGGTAAATGCTTCGTCCTCACAGCATAAAGTCCCCCGGTTCAAACTCCAGCATCTGCTGCGACCTCGAGTGCAGGATAAGCAGCAGAAGATGGATGGATGTATTAATATTATTATTAAGTGTGAATGAGAGGGCGAATGGTCGTATGTTATATGTTATAGATGTCTTACTGCAGGATAAGCAGTATCCTTAATGCATGAATGAATATAAAAAAAACAATTTCATTTTTTTTTTTTTGTCAAATAATAATGTCCATTATTTGTGGAGAGGAATAAGAAAAACAGCTTTAAACCTAATAAGGATGCTTAAGAGCATCACACGTAGATCATACAGTAGAAAACAACAGAATTCCCGTCATCGTCCCACAGTGGGGAGATTCAGAGCAGCAGAGGTGAGATACTTTACCGATCTCAAATACACAAGACACATATCAAATATAATGCACATATTAGCACAGCCAACCGGTCACTGAGCAGGAAGAAAAAAAAAAATTCAACCACTCTTGGCAGAAAATGGACAGTGCAAGAAAAAAGTGATCAAGAATGGAAAACTAAAAATAAACAATAAACAGTGTTAACAGGATACAGAAACAAGTGGGACTTGTTTTACAAGTTGCACCTAAATAATATGTTTATAATCTATAAACAGTATCAACATGTGCAACAGTTAGCAGCTAACAACAGCAATCACACCTGTGGTGTCTGAGCGACTGGATGTGAGGAAAACTGAATGAATGGATGAATAAATGAATAAATAAATAAATGAATGAATGAATGAGCGAATGAATGAAGTCTGTTTAGAGCAGAGCTGAGCGTCGAACAGCCGATGGATCGCCATCCATCTCATTTTGCCGTGATCTGCATTCTGTCGGGGTATCGAGTCCAGGGAGGCTGCAGCTACCGCCCCGTATGTTTTCTGTCATGGAAAGTTCATTAATCCAAAGAGCATCTGTCAGAAAATAAAAACAGTCAGCAGGAGCTCTCTGCGCTGATGCGGCGAGCCGGGCGCCGGCAGGAGGCGGAGCCTGAAGCGCTGCTTCTCCTGGATCCTTTCCTATTAATCGCCGATGTCCTTGAACCAACGTGAACGGTGGAGATTTTCCACCGCAGTAACCGATGCTGCTAATGCTACTGTACGGGATGAAGGCGTAAAGGTCATTGACTGGTGGTCTCTGCACACACACACACACACACACACACACACCGACCTGTTGCCGCTTCCCTTGCTTCATTTTTAGTAGAAAGTGATTTGCATTGCAAAAAAAAAAAAAAAAAAGGGAAAAAAATGACTGCAGTTTTCCAGCAGCGAGCTGAAAAAAGGGGTTTTAATGTCTGTGTAAGCAGGTTATAAAAAGAAAGGTGTACAAGACAGTGGTGAGACCAGCCATGATGTTTGGACTAGAAACTGTTCCAATGACCAAAAGACAGCAGGCCCAACTAGAGGTTGCAGAGATGAAGATGGTGAGGTTCTCTTTGGGAGTGACCAGGATGGAGAGGATCAGGAATGAGTCCATCAGAGGAACAGCACATGTTAGATGTTTTAGAGAGAAGGTCAGAGAAGCCAGACTGAGATGGTTGGGTCATGGACAGAGGAGGGATAGAGAATATATTGGTAGACGGATGCTGGAATTGGAGCTGCCAGGCAGGAGGTCTGGAGGAAGACCAAAGAGAAGATTTATGGACGTCGTGAGAGAAGATATGAAGGTAGTTGGTGTGAGAGAGGAGGATCCAGAGATCAGGGTTAGATGGAGAAAGTTGACTCACTGTGGCGACACCTGAAGGGAAAGGCCGAAAGAAGAAGAAGAATCTGTCATAGGGGGGCAGGACATGTATGACCGAGCAAAGTGATGATTGAGATGGTTTGGACATGAACAAAGGAGTGTTTATGTCCAAACCATCTCAATCATCACTTTGCTTAAGCACAGAGGCAGAGATGTTTGTACCAGATTATAGCTCATAGCTAATTTCCATCCGTAGTCCTCCTCGTAAGGATGAAGCACCAAATACAGGAAATCGTCCGTCCAGTATGGAGATAAAATCCCCTGAGAAACAACTAGACTCACGACAGGCTTTGAAAGATAAACCTTGCCGTGACTTGCAGAGTGAAGCCGCCGTTTCTCCGAGATGAGAAGGACGTCCGAGACCGGCCGCGTTTGGACGACTTAATGAATATACGGAAAATACCACCTTACGATAGAGGATGAAATGTCGCGGTCTGGCTGCTGAATTTTGTTTGAGCAGAAGCGATGAATGAATGAATGCTGCTCCTCATGCCGGGCCGTGTGCGGCCCCTCGGCGCCGGCCATCGCAAGGCGGCTGTCGCATTTCATAAACGGGCGAGATGGAGGCGAATGTAGCTGACGGCGGGATCCGGGGAGCTCCGGGTCTCTGTTTTGACAGTTTGAGGCGTCCAAAGCGCACAGCAGCGTGGATTTCCAGAAGACTTTTTGTTGTTTGGGAGACGCGGTGCTTCCCCCCGGCGGCGGCCTCACCGATCAAACTAAAATTCATGCATTTTAGTTTAGTTTGGGGGGGAAAGGGACTGAGAAATGGAAGATTCTGGACGGGTCTGTTGGGATCCGGGGTCATGTGTTAAGACGGTGGTCACCAACCCCCGGGCTGGGGGCCGGAACCGGTCCGTGGATCAATCGATACCGGGCCGCCCAAGGAATAATCAATTATCCGTTGGATTTAAATCCGAACAATCTTTATTTTGAAAAATGACCAGAATCGCTGGGTTGCATCTCAGTCACTTCAGCGCCAAGAATGTAACCCACAAGCTAGGAAGATGAGTGACTTGAAGACGTCAGATGGAAAGTCGCCCTTCGAAGGGGAAAAAGTCAAGTGAAGAGACAGAAGAAGAGCCTAAAACTTCCAGGAAAAAGAACAATACCAGGAGTTCTACTTGAAATGTGGATTTATCGTAAAAAAGGTTAGGTACCACTGCTTTGAGACGCTTTCCCTCCTGAGCATCTTTACCTTCTGGGTCAGGCGTCACCTTCCGAAAACCATGACAGGAACGCTTCCCAGATTTTTTTGTTTTTTAAGAATTCCAATATTGGTCATAACATCCTGGCCGGTGGCTCTGGCCTGAACGTTCTCGCTTCACCGCCGCACAAAACGTGAGAGGGTGACTCCGGGTCTCGGCCGCCACGGCAACACGGCTAACGTGAAGTGACGTCGGGAGACCTGAGGACACCCTCGCCGCCGCTGTCAGCGTTGATAAGCGACGCGTGAGGACACCGCGGCAGCGTCCCGTCATCACATGACCTGAGAGCGACCAGGACGCGCCGGGGTTTAGCTTCTCCGCCACCTCTGCCGACACGTGAACCGCCAGCCATTTTTAGTTTAAAAGTGAGCATCTGTGCCGAACGCGCCGCCCGAGGAATTAGCATATAAGCAAAAAAAAAAAACAAAAAAAAACAATAACAACACACTTTTTTTTTTTTTTTTTTTTTCAGACTAGCGCGCCCCCGCCGCGCACACGGGAGGCGCAAGCGAAAGAGAAAAAAAAACAAGCCGCGCGGGATTGAAGACAGCGATGCTAATTGCAGCTGGTGTTCGGCCGCCCGCTCCGCTCCCCACGCCGGGCCTCCAGAATGAAAACACAACCTTGGAAAAGAGAAAATAACTCCAGGTAGCGGCGGCTGCGTTTTGAATACCAGCGCTTCCCATCCCGGTCCGGCCGCCGCTCGGTCATTAACAGCCTCGCCATATTCTGCCCGGACAAAGGGAGCGATTCTTTCCCGATCGCCGGATCCCGGGGAAGGTTCGCGCCGAAGCCGCTCGGCCGTTTGCAGCTTCGACACCGATTTCCATTTTAAAAGAAAACGTTTGCCGAACCAAGGCCTTTTTTTTTTTTCCGTCCTTGTTACAAACAGAGACAGGACAGCGAGAGGACCCTGATAGAACATTCACTCGTTCATTCAATATCTACCAAGGGTGCGGTGGGGCTGAAGGTTGGAGATCAGGTCCAGCATATCTGAACCAAATGATAAGACCTTATGTTCCCGGCAGAGAGCTGCGTTCCTCTAATACAAACCTACTAGCGGTACCTTCTGCTCGCTCGAAGCGATCTCAGGAAAAACTGTTCTCAGTTCTACTACCTCGGTGGTGGAACAAACTTCCGGAAGCAACAAGACTAGCTTCATCTCTCTCAACCTTCAAGAAACAGGTATAAAATTTTCTCTTTTTTCAGGACTTTTTACTGCGCTGATGCCCCAGATCAGGTTAGGCAGCAAGTTGGGCTATGCAGTGTGTGTGTGTGTGTTTGTGTATGTCTTTGTGAAAAAAAAAACAAAAAAAAAAACAACTCACTAACCCCAGCTTACTGTTCTGTATATTTCCTGTGCATCTTGTATTTGCAAGTGTTATTTGCAGTCCTTATGTCCTCTATTGTAAGTCGCTTTGGATAAAAGTGTCTGCCAAATGTAATGTAATGTAATAAAAAAATGAAACATTCATTTTGACATTTGGTATAACAACAACAACAACAACAACAACAATAACAATAACAATAACAATAACAATAACAATAACAATAACAATAACAATAATACTTATTATTATATAAGATTTATTATTATTACTATTATTATTGTTATTATTTCTAGTATTAGTATTAATATCACAATAATATGAACAATGAAATGAAGAAAATCTAACACAGCGTATAAATTCACTCACTCACTCCGTCAATGCATTCATCCATTCACCGCCTCATTCACACATCAGGTTCTCCAGTGAAGCTCCTGCATGCGTTTGGACCGTGGGAGGAACCTGGAGAACCCTGAGGAACCCTGAGGAACCCTGAGAACATGGAGGCTCCACTCAGGAAGGAATCTAGCGGGAACCTTGGGAATAAAAGCTCTGAAGGAGCTTCTCCAGCTGGAGCCGAGACGTCGGGTCTCCCGTCCTGCCAATGTTTCCCAGATGACAGAAGGCAGATTCTGTTATTGAATTTGCGCAGCTGCTGAAGTTCAACTCAGAATCAAGGCTGACACTTGTTTACTCCTTTTTTTCCCCCCCCGAACAGACTTTTAAGAACATGTTGTTTATTTAACAATAAAAAAAAGAAAAAAAATCGGACGCCCCGTGTTCGTATCATTAGGTCTGAGTGTGTTTGGTGGGGGGAAAGTTTCAAACGATGCGGAGCAATTACCCATGATAGTTTAATTAAACTTGCCAAGCCCTTTGCAATCGAGGCCTAATTGACTCATTAGAAAATGAATTGCATGAATTAATGGTGTGGAGAGTGTATTGACAAAAATGATGTTTTTCTGTTCAAACCCTTAAGTAAAGACATTAATTTCAATTTAACGTGCGTCGACGGACGCCGGTGGGAAAAATAAACAGGGGGCGGGGCTTAAAGAGCTCCGCGGCCTCACGCAACACGGGAAAAGTGAAAAACACGGGATGTACCGGAACGCTGGAAGTACATTCTCTATTTAAAACCATTTTCCCGCTCGCGTTACATGTCACGCAAATCCAGCCTGGACTGGCCGGATCTCCAAACATTATGAGAAGAATTGAACCATCGGCTCCTTCAAACTGTGAGATGGTAGCCGACCGTTCATTGTTCACCCATGATATTGATAATAATAATAATAATACATAGGATTTGTGTAGCGCTTTTCATGGTACTCAAAGACGCTTTACAAGTGAAAGACAGAAGACACATCATTTTTGGGAAAGGCTGTAGGCGTTGCAAGTGGTTTGGAAGAAGTGGGTCTTCAGGTTTTGTTTAAAGGTTGACACTGAATTGGACTCTGGGATGTTTTGTTTGAGATGAGATAAGAAGAACTTTATTTATCCCGAAGGAAATTGTTGTGCCAGAGTTTCAAGTAAAAACATAAACAGTAATAGATAATAGTAGGAAGGAGGAAGAATAAGAAATACAATGAAATATAAATTGTCTTAACTGTTAACTGTTAACTACAAAGATTTGAACATTCCCTGCGGCCGAGGGCGGCGATGGCGAAGGCTCCGTCCTCCAGGGTGAAGATCTTGAAGATCGGAGTGAGGAGGTTTGCATCCGACGAGTGGAGATGTTGGAGATCGGTGAGATTTGGGGAGGCGTGAGGTTGTTGAGGGCTTTGGAGGTGGTGAGGAGAATCTTGAAGTGAATGCGTGGTTTGATGGGCGGCCAGCGGAGGTGAGAAATCGGGCTGCAGAGTTTTGGACATATTGCAGTTTTGATGATGGGTTCAACGCAGAGAGGACTTTCCCGCAATACAATAAAAAAATGCATGTTATATGAATTGTATGTCATAGAGATACATATTCCATTCACATATCATATAGAGTTTATACAACCTTCCGCACTTTAATTCAGACATAACATAGAGACGTCCAACCATTCACCCTCTCATGGGAACAAAGAAACATTCACACGTCTTATAGAAACACACAATTATTCACTCTCTTATCCAAACCTCATGTACACTGCTCAAAAAAATAAAGGGAACACTTAAAAAACACATCCTAGATCTAAATGAATGAAATATTCTTATGAAATACTTTGCTCTTTACACAGTTGAATGTGCCGACAACAAAATCACACAAAAATGATCAATGGAAATCAATTGTATCAACCCATGGAGGTCTGGATTAGGAATCACACTCCAAATTAAAGTGTAAAAACAAACTCCAGGCTGATCCAACTTTGATGTAATGTCCTTAAAACAAGTCCAAATGAATGTGTGTTGCTTCCTGAGTGGACACTATGATTTCACACAAGTGGGATTGACTTGGAGTTACATTGTGTTGTTCAAGTGTTCCCTTTATTCTTTTGAGCAGTCTATTTATACACCTATTCACCCGTCATTCACACATCTTATAGCGACATCCAATAATTCACCCTCTCATTGACGTCTCGCCAGTGTCTGAAGTCTCCAGGAAGCAGGAGAACTCGTGGACGCCACGTCCGGCGACCTCTTCCCTGTGAGGCAGAAGGACAAACGTGGATGTATTGCACTTATTTTAAGCTATTTAATACATCATTTTTCTCTCCGTTTTTATTTTGTTTCTCGTTCCGCGCGACACGTGAACGCCTCCGTTAGCGCCCTCCGCTATCGATGTTGTCAGGAAGACACGGTTGATTCAAAGAGAAATGATTGATTTTGTTTCAGAACCTCGTTTAATGGGCTACGGCTAAAAAAATGCCAGTCAGCATTATAATCGCCATCAAACTCCCGGTAGAACGGCATTCAGCACTCAACGTATCCTTTGGCTGAAAGATCCTCAATTTTGAAATCAACATAAATGAGGGGCTGCCGGGAGAAAATCGATACCGCGCAACTTAAAATGTAATAATATGCTGAAATTCTGCGCCAAAATGAATAGGGACACTATGGGAAGCCATTATAGCCCCGCAAGTAACAGTCCATCACTTCCCAAATAACCCGATCAGCACTTTTAGGGATGTAATTGCCATTACTGGAGATGGATGACTTCATGTTTTCATTGTGATTAAGATGTGGCTTGAGTTTATTGGAGTCGTGGTGCATTAAAGTGCAATTAATGTGGCGACCGAATGCGTCGTTTTACTAACCTTGAAAAAGAGAATGAGAAAAATAAGAAGCAATTTACTTTTTTTTTTTTTTTGCAAAGCGGTGACACGAGGTGATTACCGGTACAAGAACAAATATTGTAGAGAACATTTTACGCAGTTTTCTTCTCAGATGGTGAGCTTCCACCTCACGGCGAGAAGGTCTATGCCTCCATGTTCTCCCGTGTCAACGCGCTAAGTGTTGTAGCCGTTAGCGCCTCTGCATCACAACAAGGAGGTCCCTGGTTGGATGATGCAATGGAGACCCCAAAAAACACCCGGTCCTGTGAATGAGAGGGCGAATGGGCCGAACCTCTGCATCGGACTGAGGACGTCTGAGACTCCTTGGAAGCCAGGTAGATCAGGAATGAGGCCTTCAGAGGGACAGCGGGCGTTAGATCAGGGGCGTGAAACGTACGGCCCGCGGGCCGACACCGGCTCGCCGTACGAATCCAGTACGGCCTGTGGAATTAATTTACTATTTGAAAAAATACATCAAATTATCAACTACTTTTTCCCATATTGTCTGCTTGGGCTGCAGTGTTTTAGCCAGCGTTAGCAACACGGCACAACACCATGCGACTCAGGTGGCAGCAAGGCGGCTTCCGGATCTGGAAAATCGCTTTTTTACTTCTTGTTAAAAATGGAGCCGCTTTTCCTTTGGACCGACACCGTCATCAGCAAGATGTTGTCGTCAAAAAATGGACCACATCTTGTTTGTTGGTTGAGGTTAATCAGAAACCTGCAAGCTCGGCGTGGATGCAGCAAGTTTGGCTGCCACCATGAGACTCGCCGTGGTGAAAAATACAACGAGATGCACGGAGAACTGAGAAACAAAGAACTGAGACAGAGGGTTGTACTTTTCTTCATGAATCTCAGGTTGTTGGTCATGTATTTTTGAAAGGAACCGTTCATTTTTCTCTTTTACGTGTTCTTCTTCACACTAAAACAAAGGAAACATTTGGACTCAGTTATGTGACTCCTGCTTCTTCTCCTTTGGGCTTTTTCCCTTCAAGGGTCTCCACGGTAAATCCATCTTCTCCATCTAACCCTGTTCTCTGGATCCTCCTCTCTCACTATGTCCATCGATCTTCTCTGATCTTCCTCTAGACCTCCAATACCAGCATCCATCTACCAATATATTGACTCTCCCTCCTCTGTCCATCACCCAACCATCTCCGACCTTCTCTCCAGAACATCTACCATGTGTCGTCCCTCTGATGGACTCGTTCCTGATCCTCTCCATCCTGGTCGCTCCCAAAGAGAACCTCAGCATCTTCATCTCTGCGACCTTCAGCTCTGCCTCCTGTCTTTTGGTCGTCTCTGGAAGGTTCGGCCTCTCAGCCAATCACAGCCGGGATGGGCACCCATGTGACCCTGCCGGCAGCTTTAGATCATGAACGGATGAACGTTTTCCTCAATCATTCACTTCTGCAACGAGGCTGATATCAGGGTTGCTAATTGTGATCCAATCGTGGAAAGCAGTAGAAACGAATCCGTGTTTTAACAAGAAACAAGGAATCCTACAATTACAGGCGGAGGGGGTTTTAATGCAAAGCACAATTTTGTGTCCGTGTTTTCAATATCTTCTCCTCCCGCCTCTGGATTCGCCGCCGACAGGCCGGCGTCTGGCGGCTGATTACAGCAGCCGGGCGGAAGCTCGCGCAGAGAGGCGGCCGCGCAGCCGCTCCTCATCATTTTCACAGGATTACCTCCATTATAGCTCCTATTACGCCGCCACTAGATGAGCTATGAGGACAACAGGGAGTGAATGATAATTTCACCTTTATCACACACAAAAAAAAAAAAAAAATCTCAAACCGGAAACACTGTCAACACGGAAAAAACGGTTTGAATCCCGTTTTGATCACGCATGAACTTTGTAAGCTCCCGCTATGAAATATTCATCTCCATATACATTGTTCATCACGCGGAGACATTAAATAGAGAGGTTTCCAACCGGTCCGCTGGTCGGAGGTCCCTTTCCTGCTTCTCCTCAGTCTGCGAGGCTTCCTTCCATCTTTTGCATGAAATTTTAAACATCTCCCCCGAAAAAAAAAAAAAAAAAAAAAAAAAAAGAAATGAAAATGAGTCTGAAAGCCCAGTTATCTAGATTGACTCGGGGCCGCGGCGTGGAGCCCCTTTCCACAACCCCAGGCTGGCCGATGCTCAGATCGTGTTTGCTCGATCAAACACTGCATGTCTGTCACGGGCCGAGCCAACGCCGGCTAAAAACTGTACCACACCGTTATTTTGTGCTACTTTCCCATCTGTAATGGAAAGCATCCAAATGCAGATTACAATCCTGGAACTGCCAGAACTGGCTTTTTTTTTTTGGTTGAAACACAGCTAATTTCAAGGAACCTAATAACATAAAATAAAATAAAATAAAATAAAATAAAATAAAATAAAATAAAATAAAATAAAATAAAATAAAATAAAATAAAATAAAATAAAATTCATTAATAATCCATACACAGGGGTGACATTGGATGGGAGGTGGGGTTCATCCTTGATCCTTAACAGGGCTGCATGTAATGATTCACAATTCAGGGTCATAAAGACCCCACACTGAACCATGGATCTTTATGCTGTGGGGAAAAAACATTGACCACTGAGCCAATATTAAATTAAAAAATATAAATATATATAATATATATGAAAAATGAAACATTCATTTTGACATTTGGTATAACAATAACAACAATAACAATAACAATAACAATAACAATACTTACTATTATATAAGAATTATTATTATTACTATTATTGTTGTTATTATTTGTAGTATTAGTATTAATATCACAATAATATGAACAATGAAATGAAGAAAATCTAACAAAATGTATTGCAATTGGTGCACCATATTCTTTCTGATCTAATATTCGATGTCAAGTATTGTTTGTCTTGTCCTATTTAATTGAAAGAGACAATGCACCCCCCCCCCCTCAAAAAAACAAAACAAAAACATATATTCCTCCCTCTCACACAACCTTTCCGAACTGAATGGGTAAAAAGTGCATGGTTTTAATGAAATAAATCCGTCCCTGGAGGCGTCCTGCCTCCCTGTCAGGATGATCTTTCCGCTCAGACCCCCCTTCTTGAATCCCCGGCTCCTCCCCGCTGCTCCGTCGCAACTAAATCAAATAGTGAGTCATAGATCACCAGAGACCTTCCCGATAATTTATATGCAAATGGGATGCCATCTATTAGCCTTTCACGGAATCAGTTTGGGTTATTGGAGAAACAGAGCGGTGCCGGCACCTGCTCTTCTCTTAGAGGATTCCCCGAAGAGGCGGCGCCTCGTCGCAAATCCCTATTTTAAACACCACCTGGAGGTGTTTTCGTTCATCCGCTCATGCGACGGCAAAACCCCATATCACGTCCTTCCTGGCCGTGTTCGCCCCTCCGCCGCAATTAAATCCTGGAATAAGGAAGTCTCAAATCTGTGAATTAGCCGGCGAACAAAGGCGAGCACCTGTCCGACGGTTTTCCCACCTGAGCCGTGTGGGATTAAGGCGGGTAATTATCTGGAAAATCCACAGCAGACGCTTTCATGTTTGTTCATTCATTCATTCATTCATTCATTCATGATCTGCTGTCAGGAGCTAATCCCAGCTGTCCTTGGAGACGTGGAGATCCACCTCTGCAAGTCACACGGAGACATACGACCGTCCGCATGTCAGCCAGTCGTCACAGGGATGCACCACTAGTCTTTGTTTGTTTGTTTAGAAGTTTATTATGAGAGTTTACAATTCCATCAAGCACAGAGGCAGAGATGTTTGTACCAGATTGTAGCTCATCGCTAATTTCCATCTGTAGTCCTGGACAATACCAATATAAAACTGTACAAAATAGATAATATATATAAAATATATAGATAGGCAATAAAATAACTATACATTATATAAACAGGCACTAAACAGGCTTTCACGAGTCACCTGGAGACATACGACCATCCACATGTCAGCCAGTCGTCACAGGGATGCACGACTAGTCTTTGTTTGTTTGTTTGTTTAGAACAGGGGTGTCAAACGTACGGCCCGCGGGCCCGAACCGGCCCGCAAGGGGTTTCAACCAGGCCCGCTGGATCATTTGAAAATGAAAAAATGCATAAAAGACAAGGATTTTTTTTTTTTTTTGTAATTAAATGCAATTCGAGGATTTTCCACTAGGGGGCGTACTGTTTTGGTCAGAGTAGAAGACAATCCGCATCACTGAGACGGACCAATCAGCAGACGGTATCAATGCACCACCTGCTGCTTGTTATGATGTTGTTTCTTCCCTGTTCGCCGTCTCCCTGCTACTCATTCACCAGCCAAAATGTCGTTATCAAAACAGAGAAAAGTATTTAAAGAGTGTAGAATTTTCAAAGAAAAATGGACCACGTCCTGTTTATTTACAGAGACGTACGGGAAACCTTTTTAAACTTTTTTAGTTTGTCAGGTGTAGGCAGGGATTCAATATAGATTTTATATGCACATGTGTAAATGCTTTAAAAATCCCTTTCTTTATAAGTCTCATTTAATCTTAAAGTGCATTACTTTATTTTTCAATACCAATTACTTGTTAGAGTTTTGTGCCTTTGCAAGATCAGTGGGATCACATGATCACATGATTGCAATGCAAACATGTGAATGATAGAAGTAAACTGCACTTTTGTTGAAGGAAATATGAGGTGTTTCATGAAATGTTTTGTAAAGGGATTGGTCATTAAATTCCAAGATTTTCCTCATGTACTTGTACTTTTTTACACCAAAACAGAGGAAAGACATGATATTTTGGTTATTTATTGTTGAGTATGCTATTATTTTAATGGTCCGGCCCACTTGACATCTACCGAGGCCGAATGTGGCGCCATGAGAAACGAGTTTGACAGCCCTGGTTTAGAAGTTTATTCGGACAGTGTACAATTCCATCAAGCACAGAGGCAGAGATGTTTGTACCAGATTGTAGCTCGAAGCTAATTTCCATCTGTAGTCCTGGACAATCCTAATATAAAACTGCACAAAATAGACAATATATATAAAATATACAGATAGGCAATAAAATAACTATACAATATATAAACAGGCAGTAAACAGGTTCACGAGTCACTTGGAGACAATCGCCCTCTTTTTCCAACATCTGGTTAATTTAAGGTCTCTAAAGAACCCTTCACTCCTTTATTCACATGCAACCCTCTCATTCATGCATCATGAACTCCTGCATGTTCTTGGAGGAACCCCATGTGAAGAACACGGAGGCTCCAACCAGCAAGACCCCTGGAGATCCGACCAGGAACCTCCTCGTTGTGAGGCATATTTATTAAACAAACAAAAAAAGTGGAAGGATACTGTCAGCGGAATCGGAGGAGGATGTTATTCAAGTAACCCAAACTGGTTATTATTTTAGCTTTTACACGAGCTTCAATCCCTAAACCCCCCCCCAATTGAAAAAAATAGAAAAAAAAAGCAAAAAGCTCCTGCTAATGTGTGAACCGGCGGCTCGGCGGCTGGCAGGAGCAAACTACTTGAAGGCTTTTTCCACCCTTGTGAAAAACCAAAAGTGCGGAAAATATCTATGCAAATTCACTGTAGCAACAGCGGCGCACCTTGACCGCTGCAAATTATCCACACAGCTCTTGTAACATTTCTTTTTTTTGTTTTGAAACACCACAGCATTCACACCACCTAACGCCCGGATCTGTCATCGGAGCGAGACGGCAGCTAAGGAGAAAAGCTTCCTGTTTTTCTTTTTGGCCGTTTTTCAAAAGCAGCGCGGCGAAGTGACTCAGGCTAACCGTTTAGCTCGGCCCCGCGAAGGTCACCCCGCGGGGGAGAGTCCCGGCGTGTTTTCAATTACGCCGAACCTGCGAACACGCCCCGGCCGAAGCCCTCCACGCCGCCGCGGAGGTCAGGCGTCGCCACGCAAAATAGTTCGGATTTGGCCGGACCGAGCGGGGGGGGAGGGCGCGGACGCTCCCTCGCCAGAAAACATCTCCCCGGTCGTAATTAGCAAATGCCCTCCATCCAATTCCGATGAGGAATGTGCACGTCCATTGTGCAGATATGCATTTCGCCCGTACGCCGCGCACAACATTACGCCGCCGCTGATGACCGGTTTGCATGAAGGCATGGGAGAGTAATTGGGTTAGCGCGCCGCGGCGCCGCTAATTAAATGATGGCGCGCGAGCAGACGGGGAAGAAACGCTTTAATTTTTCAAAGGTGACATGGAACCCCAAACATTAGGCGCCAGCCATCGACATACATAACAGGTAGCGAAGCATCATCTGACAGGTGCCCTAATGAAAGGCAGGAACGGCGAGATGTTTCCTCTCCTGTCAGATCATTTGGCCAAACATGTCAGCGCGCTCACACAAGGAGTCCAAATCACTGATGTTTGCCATCATTGCGTGTCAGCACTCAGGGACCCGCTCCTTCCAATTATTCGCTCCAGTCCAAAAAACATAAAACCCAGAAACACAACAATCGGTGACAGGAGGACGTCAAGGAAAGAACATCCTGAAGAATGACGCGCTCCATGTTTTTACACTTTAAAATCCACATTTTGTTTCGATAAGTCGAACGGCGGGGAGGCTTTATCGGGAGGTCGGCGGTTCCATTACCTGGTTAGCGCCTTGCGTGAACGGGTGAACGGGTGAACGGGTGAACGGGCGAAACCCCCGTTGCGTTTGCTTGGTGGCGCATTCAAGAAGGAACGCACGCTTGCAGATGATTTGTCGGAATAATTACCCGCAAATCAGCCGCAAAACCAAATGAGAAATGTTCAAAAATGGCACGGTCGGTACGGGGTTACACAAAAAAAGGAGAATAAAAGAAAATAATAGCAGCCTCTCCTCGCCGACAAGTCCAGACAAAGTACGGTTCAGAAGGTCCCTGATGAAGAGCTGCACCAAGTGGGCGAAGAGAGGGGGGTCTGGACCTCCTTCGCTGCCGGGAAATGACAGAAAACTGATGGATGAGTGGATGATCGGATGGATGGATGGATGGATGGATGGATGGATGGATGGACGGGGAAAATCAAAAAAAAAAAGGAAAACAATTTGCTTTTCAGACAGAAAAATGTATCCTGTTGGTGTTGGATTCCAGGAAGTCGCCTCCTGGGAACTCTGGAGTTTTGCATTCCTACATGCTCCACAACAAACCACTGAAGAAGAAGAGGAAGACGCCACGGAGGTGGAAGCTGCCAAAGCCTTAGAATAATAACAATGGACTATCAGACGGTTGGAGCATTTTTATCTCCTTCTAGAACCTTCTAGCTGTTCGCTGACGACAGACCTTTTCTGGCCAAAATGTTGATGTTCCTCTGTGAGCCCTGGAAACCCTGTGAGGCGAAGCAGGACAGAAGAGCTGAACAACAAACATCTGACCAGGAGTTCTTGTCGAAATCTTCTTGTCGTGGTGACTGGACTTCTTCACTTGCAGATGTTCCAGCCTTCACCCCGGGGGTTCCTCAGGTCCAATCACCTGTGGGGAGTTCCCCAATTTCACCGTCAGGGTTTTGGGCAGGTCTGGGTTATGGCGGCTTGTTCTGGAGATGGTCAGAAGCTAGGTCTAAGAAGGTTGCTATGCTAATGGGGTGTCGTTCGTTGGGGCTAAAGAGCAACTTTTGCGGATGACCCGGGTTGGAATGTGAAAAGTTGAAGCTCAACAAAGCGGTGAAACCTGTTGGATCACATGATCACTGAGGCTCAGGTTCAAGTTATCTGGACTGGATCTGGTGGTTGATCTTTCCTGGTTGTTTGGAGGCTCCAGAAGGTCCTGGTCTGTCTCGGTATTGATCCAGTTCGCCGTTAGACGTTTGTTTCTGAGACCCTTCCTTTTCCTGTTTTGACAAAGATGGCTTCTTCGAATCGTCTCTCCAACCATCTGGCTTCTCTGACCAGAATACAGACGTCGGTGTCTTCAAGCGAGCGGCTCTTGACCTTCAGGCGTAGCTGGACCTCAGAGTGGTGTCTCTCCGTCTGTGCAGAGGTTGTTCGGTCTCTCCGATGTAGACGTCGTCCCGATCCTCAGCGCAGGAAACGGCAAATACCCCGTCCTCCATCTTCTGCCCGGGTGTTTTGTCCTCATGGAGCAGCGATCTTTGTCTCAGGGTCTCGTGGGGTTTGAAACATACCGGTATATGGTGTTTGTTGAACACCCATCGCAGTTTCTCCGCAACACCAGCAACTTTCGGTATGAACATGTTCCTTCGTTTGTTCTTGTCATCCTCCTGTTCTACGTTCCTGCGTCAGGTGGTTTCCGATTGGGCGAAGGCCCAATCAGAGAAGCCATTGGATCTCAGTACTTTCCTATTGTGCTGCTCCTCGATCTCGCTGCCTCGAGCGGTTGATGGCATGTTCTTGGCCCGGTGATGTGGAGTTCTGATGACCTCCAGTTTGTGCTCAAGGAGTCGAAACGTAAATCCTGGTCCATGTCTTGGTTTTCTGCACATCTTGATGTCCACGCTTTCGTCCTGTTGGATGTGAACAAACAGTCCAAGAAGGGGAGCTGGTCAGCAGTGATGTCCTCCCTGGATCTTGCTGAGGTGAGCGGTGAACGCTTCCACCTCATTCCTCTTGATCTCCACCCATGTGGAGTAGCTTGGGGTGAAACGTTGCCACTGCAAGAAGATACTTATGAGAATCCACCAGATTAACCTGGATGACTGAGAACCTCCACCTCCATCTGACCACAGTCTGCAAGAAGCATCTGGCAATGGGCGTGGCTTATGAGTTCCACCAATCACCAAGCATCAGGTGTCCCTATGGAACCATCAAGGTTCAAGAAACGGCGGTCCCTGGTTCCTCTGCCGTCTGAATGCACGATAAGAATGTTCCAGTTCCCGAGAAGGTTCCAGAAGCTGCAAGAGAGCAGAGAAAGAAAAGTACCAAAGCCTTCTTTGCTAAGCTAAAGGTAAGAAGCTAAGGTAAGAAGCTAAGAAGCTAAAGGTGCACCTTCTGGTGGCGGAGACGCTGATTTCTGTCCGCAAGCTGATCCAACTGCCAGTGAGGTTTGGGTTTCCAACGAACCCTGTCTTCTCTCTGCCAACCTGGAGAATTAAAACATCTCCCAAAGCCTGATCACATCTGAACTTTTCAAAGAAGATTTTCTGTCTTTAGCCAAACAGCCGCTGCCATTTGGCGAACGCAGAGCCCCGTCTGACCGCCGGCCGCCGGCCGAACATGATCGATATCGTATTTCTGGTGGCTAAAAAGGGCGAGGCGAGTTTCTTTCTCCTCCACTTCATTATGTGTTGAGTTCATCCAGGATTCCACTCGTCAGGAGGAGATGCCGGTCGGAGGGACGGAGGCGGTTTCCAGTTGCTGCTTCTAGTTAGCAATTCTATTTCTTCTCTAACACTGAGTTATTTATACTTTATCGCCTCGTATTCTTCTTTTTGTGTGTTTTTAGGAGGCCTGCTTTTCCTCCTGAATCCCTGGCGCTGGTAAATTCAGCCTTCTGATCCTCTCTGACGGTGACTCCAGATAAAAAAAAAAAACAAAAAAACACCCGATTCAATTTAGCTCCTCTCGCGGCTCTACGAAATGTTTGTCTTCAGATATCCGCCGTCCCCTGATTTTGGTCACAGGCAAGCGCTGGTCATCTGAAATAAGCTGACGACCCTGATACATTATCTCCTTAATAAGTGTTGTTAATCTCTTAGCGGACAATCGCCTACTTGGGCACCAATTAAAACCCATCCGGTTTAATCCATCTCCCCGTGGCTCGTCTTTGTCTGCGAGTCTTTATTGCATTATCTTTCTCCGGCAGCTTGTTGCTGACGCCGTCTTTTTGTGCCCGGTTGAGCAGGTAGTGCGGCAGGTGAACGGGAGCGTCTTTGTCTTATACCGGGGGTTTATTTTTATATAAACACACACACACACACATGGATAGTTGCAGGGTGAATTAAAATACCATTCAGTCATTGAAACAAAATCGTATTGTGTAAATGCTTATGCATGAATAAAACCTCATCCAGCAGTTCCTCACGGTCAGCCAGCTCAGGGGTTAAATTGGCACCAATCATGTTTGCAGTAGTTCTATAACCTGATATTATGTAGGTTTTTTTGAAATTAAATACTTATCCTAGTCAAAGTGTATAATAATAATCATCATCATTCATCATGTAATCAACTTTGACCTTTGATAATACTAATATTATTAATAATAATAATAACAATAATAATTTAATGCAAAATAAATATTTTTTTAACTTGAATTGAATTTTATTTATTTTTTAATTTTTTAATTTTTTTTTACTGTTTATACAATTTTCTACTATTATTTATTATTGTTATATTTTACTTGTAACTCTGGCACAACAATTTCCTTCAGGATAAATAAAATTGTTCTCTTTATTATTCTCAATTATTATTATTATTATTATTATTATTATTATTATTGTTATTATTATTATTATTATTATTATTATTATTATTATTATTATTATTATTATTATTATTATTATTATTATTGTTGCTGTTGTTTGTGTGAATGAGTGAATGGTTGTATGTCTTTACATGCTGCTCTGTGATTGGTCGAAGGTGAACCCGCCGTCCATCCAATGTGAGCCGTGATTGGCTCCAGCCACCCTGAACACACGACGAGCATTATGGAATGATTATGAATGAATTATGATTATTATTACAGTTATATGCAGCCTTTTTTATTCAGCTTTACTTGTTACTTTTTATCTCCTTGATGAATTCTCAATTTTGACATTTGTTGTGTTAATCAATCACAGTTGATATTTTTCTTTAATACGGCTTATTTCAAATATCCGCCTGGATGCTCCATAAAGACCATTAATTTTCTCCCGGATGATTGATGGTCTTCTTGATTCCACAAACGGACGCCGAATAAATCAAAGTCCACAGCTGTGATGCAGATTTACACTTTGTTTCCGTCCTGCTTGCAGACGTGGTCGAAACACGTGATGACGTTATTTTAATGCGACGCTCTTAACCTGGAAACAAGCCGCCACGGCGTTTTGTCGTTCGCTTTAAGGGACGCGCACTCAACTTCAACCGCACTCGTTTTTAAAAATCCATTTCGTCGCTTCAACACGTTGCTGTTTGCGACACGTGCACACGCATGCTAGCCTTCACATCGTCCACGACAGGAACTATTTGCAGCTCCTAGAAACCTTTTCTCGGTGCTTTCAGACGGCAGGGGAGCCATGGATGCTCAGCTCTGAGCACCATTTTGGTTTATTCGGTTCCTTTGGTTGCTTCGGAGCACCGTGTTTAAAATGATGTAGGTGCTTGGTGAAACTCATCAGGCGCAATTATCACCCGATACCTCTTGTGGAGAAAGCGCCTTTTAAAAGCTACCCTGGTCACTTTGGACCAGAATAAGTGCGGAGATAGCTAACGGCTAACGGGGTTCTTCGCATGAAGCGGTGCAGGGAGAAGAGAAAAACACTCCAAGCATCTGATAGTCCATGGTTGTCATGAAAAGCTGTGGCGGCTTCACCTCTTCAGTGGTTCGTTCTTGAGTCTGGAGCTTCAGGTGAGCATCTCAGACGCTTGTGTCTTGGAAAGGGGTGGGCAAACTTTTGGCTCAACGGCCGCATTGACGGGCCGGATCACCACAAGATACAATGCAAGATACAATTGTCAACAGTTCGTATCAGACTTGTCTGATATTTGCTTTGTAAATAAAACCAGGATGGTTTTGAAGGCTCTGACGTTTGCTTGCATTTCATGGACAAACTGTTTTTTTCCCTTGTAGCTTCACCTGCAGCTCATTCATGTGTGTCAGGATGTCCACGGTAAAGGCTAAATCACAAAACCAATCAGCTCAGGAAAAATAGCTCCAAAAATGAAATAATCTCCAGTTTGAGCTTCAACATTCATGGATCCGATCATTCAATCATTCACATCAAGTATGAATTCGGTAAAGATCTTTGGCGGGACGGATTAAAAAGACCAACGGGCCGGTTGTGGCCCGCGGGCCGTAGTTTGTCCACCTCTGCTCGAGAAGGTTCCCCTGGAGAAGGTTACATCCTGGAGCAAAATTTGTGAGGGACACTTCTTGTCAAAATCTTCTTGTCTTGGCATCTAACTCACTTCAAGATGTTTCACCCCTTCAGTTCCAGTGACTTGAGGGAAGTTTCTGAAGTGAACAAAGTCCAGTCCCAAGACAAGTTTTTGACAAGAATTCACCAGGACCAGGACGGTTGGTAGAACTTTATTCCGATTCAGAAAGATGTAAAAAGCTAAAGACACAACAGTGGTGACGGAGGAGGTACTTCACCTTCAGCAACCGGTTTTTAATTTTAATGGCTACAAATATACGACAGAAAATGAATCTAGTGGAGGAAGGGGGCAAGTTAGATGTTCTGAGATGGTTTGGAAATGGACGGAGGAGCCACGGTGAAGGTCTGGGCAGAAGGATGCTGCCAGAGGAAGACCAGAGAGGAGGTTCATGAATGGAGGAGGACAGGAAGTGAGTTGGTGTTAGAGGAGAGGGTTGGATGGAGGCAGGTGTTTGGTGAAGAAGAATTGATGTTAAATCTTAAAAAAAAAAAATAATAATAATAATCTGAGCTTATGTGAAGCACAGTCATATAACAGATTTTTTAAATTTATTTTTTGGTGATTAAAATATAAATTTAATTTCAAAGCAAATAAATAAAGACCAACAACAGTTATACTTCCACTGATTTTTTTTTATTTTTTAATTTTATTTTTTATTTTTTGGCATAAACAGCCTTTCAGCCTTTGGAAGTGATTTAAAAATGAAAATACTGAACATGTTTGGGTTTTTGTTGTTTTTCTTTTCTTCTCCCGTCAGACTCTCACAGCTGTTTGTTGATGTCATGATTGCCTCGGTGGAGGCCGGCCCTCTGCAGATCCAGTCCCTCTGCACCTGGAGCTCCTGTCCTCAGCTCTTTCTCCACCAACACCTGAGCAATCATGGACTTGAAGGTCCGCTCTGGAATCCACCGTGGCTCCTAAGAAGTCCCGATCTCGGTGTTTCCTGCCGAACAACGGATGAGGCGGCAGAGGTCTTCAGGCCGGTCAAGCAAACACTCGTCGGTCTGAAAAGGCTGAAAAGAACCGGCAGCGTGTGCAGGTAAGCGTCGAGGCTCTTGTTCCGATAGCATAGCATAGCATAGCATCGAATCGAGGTGCTTTTTCAGCGTTCGTTGTCGGCCGAAGCTCTGAGCGAATTGTAAAACCAGAGCGATGATTCATCCTGGAAATACGTCTCAACTGACGATAGAATCGGTGTGATGCGATTGTTCGAGTCTCATAACCACAACGCGGGTGATTTTCCTTTTAATTCAGTTTTTTTTTTTTTGTTTTGTTTCCTTTTGGTATGTTTTTAAGAATTGCCACTAACCCACGCGATCAAGAGCAGTTGACAGAATAGAGAATTAAGGTTTCTGCACGAGTCACAACCGCATTTTCATCAAGATAGCGCTGAAAGGCTGCGTAATGAGGAATTGCCCCACTGGGGCGTCGCTTTAATTATCGCATTTCCCCGTTGTGTCCGGCATGAAACCGCCAGCGCAAGCTGAGAAAATATCTCGAGATTCAGCTCGTGTTAAAATTTTAAAGAATAATCTCGGCGCTATGACGCAGTAGAGTTTCTCCGTAGGTGACTCACAAAGCTCAGGCAATAAAGTGATTCGGGTATTGATCTGTAATTGCTGTTTTCTGAGAAATAAAACCGTTTTTTTTCCCTACATTTTTCTAATATGTAGCTGTGCGCCGGCAGACTTCGATGAAAGGCCACTAATTATCCGCAGCGGCCGAGGTGGAACAACATCCCGTCACGCCGCGGAGAAAATTAGGGGGTCATTTCATCCGCGGCGCGTTAGAAGACCGACGCGTGGGAAAGCCATCAGAACTTTGAGGGACTAAGAAGTCGATCGGAGGATTGAGACGTGGGCAACCAGAGGTGCGCGTTAGTTTTATAATTACAAAAGATCAAGAAAATGACTATTATCAAAGAAAGCCCGACACGCACAAACCGTAGCGCCATCGCCGTCACGCCGGTAATCATTAAAAGTATAATTCTCACTTTACGAAAACGGGGTTTCTAGCTCGAGAAAGCTCATGATTTCCTCCGTGCGGAAAATAACAACGCGTACGTGAAGTTCCCCCCCGCGCTCGCCGCCTCGTCCGACGCCGCTCGACTTCGTCCCCGCGAGCGGATGAAGGCGAGATCGGCCGCCCGAACGATAAAGATAAATCCGATTCGCACAACGGGTCTTTCTGCAAAGTTCTGCATGATGAATGGGAACGTGCTGTTTGCCAGCGCTCACCGACGTGCGCTGAGGAAATCTGTTGCCAAAGATTGCTTCAGGAACCATACCGCCGACGGATTATTGAGAGAATGTTAAATTTGGAGGAAGTCCTACTTTTTGAATCTTCTTCTAGCGCTTATCTCGTTTGCACGGATCTGATTTTCAGTGTTCTTTCCTTCAGAATCCTCGCGCCGATGTAAATGTGCTCTGCGCTTCTGCGCGCCGATCATCAATCTTTGAGGATGTTTCCTGACTGGTCGGTCTGTTTCCCAGACGTTCTGCCTCTGGCACCGCTTTTGGTGCTTTTTTTTTTTTTTTTTGTGCCTCTTATCTGGTGAGTTTTTTAAAAAAAAAAAAAAAAAAAAAAAAAAACTTTTGTTGCTTTTCTATGGTTACACCTGCTGGAAAAATAATAGAACTAGTATCTAAAACAGAATCAGCCAGCGAAACACGGTCCAATGGGTGAAAGAAAGGAAACCTAAGAGAAGGTGCTGGAGGTTGGATGGAGGAGTGAACCCGACAGCCACGGGTTGGAGGTCTCTCGATGCAGCCTCCTGATTGGGCGGCGCAGGATAAACCCCGCCTCTCGCCATGGCGACCGCTGAGATGGGATGCCGTTCAACCCTGAGTCGCAGATAATCAGTGAATGAACAAACACGCAAATACGTACCAATATCATCGGTTCCAGATCGGGTTCATGTGTTTTTTTTGGTTCCTCAATTGAATTTTCCCCATTTAAATGCAACAGAGAACAAATAACTTTGTTCCAAAAATTCACAAAATAAGGATTTTAATATAGAAAAACCCTGCAAAGGAAGGCTTCATAGCCTTTATCAATTCTTTTAGCTTCAGAATGCTACATATCATGCGTTTATATTCCCGTGCGATGTCACATGTCACATGTACACCAGCTTCTGCTTCACGTTACTTCACTTGCAGGTGATTATTCAGAAAATTGCACCAAATGAGCACAAAGATAAGTTGATGACGGCAGGAGAGCTGCAAACTTCAAGGTGAGACTGGTGAGCGTCGGCTTCATGAAGTGTATTCCAGTTGTGGGAACTCACTTGGCACGTATCGCGCAAAATTTTAATTTTGATTTTCTAGTATTCATATCATGACTTTTTTTCGGGGGGGTTTCAAGGATAAAATTTGCTGGAATCGTGCTTCGCATCTTAAAAAAAAATTGTATATAAAGCGATCGGTATCGCTGTGTTTCATTTGCTCAGCTGTCAAAATCAACTTTCATAGGAGTGGTGACGTGTTTTGTAATATGCGGAATAATATTTCATATTTTAATGCCTCACAGAAGGAGAGATCTTTGTTCTGTCTCCTGGGAGGAGCGACATCATCGGAGCAGAACTTTTGTTCTTCTCATCTGGTGAAGTTTGAAGCGGGCTTGGCTGATGAGGAAAAGGCAGAGATGTGGTTTCCACCGGTGCAGGAGGTTGTGATGGATTGTTTAGGGGACGAAAGCATGAAGATCTAGTAAGAAGACCCGCAGACGGACGGTTGTTCTTGGAAACAAGAGCCTGATGGTTCTGGGCAGTGGAGAACGTCTGTCCGAGAGGATGGAGACACCTTCACGAAGTGGATCCGCATTGTTGCTTCTGTCTGTTAGCATGTTGGTGGACGGGTGTTTGAGGACGTCCCAGGAGTTCAAGACCAGAGAGAACCTGGATCTTGTTCTTGCAGCCCTCAGAGCGCAAAGTCTCTACCGTCATAGACGCCTTTGGGTTGAACTTTCCAGGTTTCGTCCGGTGTGCAGCTTCCATACCAGAAGTGCTGCTCCTCGTTCCCTCTTCGCTCATCTGCTTGCGCTCATCCGAACCCGATCGCTGCGATCCGGACCAGGAGGAACCTGCCGGGTTGTCTCAGCCATCTCTGCTTGCATCATCTGTCAGCGTCATCTTGTTGTTGCCATCTTCTTCATCATCGCCGGCCTCGTTCCCCTCTGATGCCAAACTTTCAACCATCGGACCACGTCGGTGGTCCACTTCTTTCCGTTCGTACCGTCGAGGTTCATTCATGCTCCCGTAACCGTCATACGTGATCTGATGTCACTGCCGGAGTACTTTGCCGAGCCGTGGTTGAGCTTCCATCCCCTGGAGGGCAGTGTGGAGGTCAAAATGCAGAGCAGAACAAACATGGCGCCGATCAAGGATGTACCTTCTAAGTAAGAAGCAGCGCAGTACATACCGCTGGTGTCTATACCGATGCCATGTTGTCTTTTTCTTCCCTGCTCCTTTCCTCGGTTGCACTTGAGCATACCATACGGCACAACACTTCTGGATGTTCCACCAGACCGTGCGTGATGCAACACTTAGCATTGGACTTCCATTTTTATGGCTTTTTATTTTTCTCCACTGCCTTCACATTCGAGATGCCTGACGGCTGCTCAAAGGAAGCGAGCGCTCCTTCGGCCTCCCTTGTTTCTCCGGTGAAATAGAACCAAAAGAGGACCAGCCATCTTGCTGTTAACTTAAGTTTATAAGAATTATTTGCGGAAACTCAATGGGTTTTCTGACAGTCACATGTATGACTACCAAACATGTATGACTACCAATTATTGTTCTGGCAACTGGACTTTTTTCCTCAAACACTCTTCATTACACTCATCTGAGAGGCTTCTTCAGTGTTAGCAGACCGTGGGGAGGTTTCAGTTCGTACCTGCTGGGGTCGGGCGTTGAGTTGGGATTTGACCGGGCGTTGTACGGCTAACGTGAAGATAGAATGTACCTCTATTCATCCTGCGGTGGGAAAAAATTCAATCGATCCAATGGGATTATTTAGTTTTACACAGGCTACACGTTAGCCGTACGGTCGCCTTTTCAGATCGTAGCTGTAGACATAACCTTGATTTTGCGAAAAAGAAAAAAAAAAAAATTCCAAACCTGACGAAGACTGGGTATTTAGCGAGCCGTCCACGCACTCTGCTTGTCGGCGTTAGCGTAGAGGATACAGAGAGCGGGTTTCGATGGGGGAAGTTGATTGGCTGTGGCCTCCCTTGAAGGGAGCAGCCAAAAAGAAGATGGTGAAGCACTGCATCCCATAGAGGTCAGTGCAGAGTCCACATCCGAGTTCCATTTCAGACATCAGAAAGACACAAACTTGGGAACAGCAGTTGTATGCTTGAGCATACAAGTGCTGTTCAAGCAGAGTATCCAAGCAGCCTCTCGAATGTTGCCGCGGCAATATTTGACAGGGATCAACCATGAACCGGAGGACTGAGAACATTTGTTGACATTTCTGACCAACTCGAGCCAACAAGACGCCATTCTGCTGTTCCTCTTCGACGCTTTCAAAAGCGCAATATGAGAATTTCAAGTGTTTAGCTCGATCGTTCGGCTCGGTCGAGTTTGCTCTCGAAACGTCAACCGGGCTCGTTTCTCCGAGGGTCCCGTCGGCGTCGGTCCGAAGCTCCGGTGAACTGCAGGTGCCGCAGCCAATAAAAAAGGGGGAGAACGCACAGACGCTGACTCACTGCGATCAATCCTGGGGGAGCATCTGAGCTTTACCAAAGAATTAAGAGGATTTACTTGATTAAACTTTGCACAGACTGGGAATCAAAACGGTTAGGTTCCCTAAACAAATTAAAACCCTCAGACTGCAGCGCGCCTGTCTATATATAACTATATACGACCCGTTTTAAGGTAAAACTTTGTGTTAGCTCAGCCGCCGCTCGCGGCTAATGACTGGCTGGGTCTGTAAAAGGGAGAATCTCGGGTCGCAGGGGATCCATCAAACCAGCCCCCTTGAAATTCTGCGGGAAAAAGAAAGGCAGCGCTTCGTGGCGTCATTGTGAAAGTGAACTCGGTGACGGCCGAGATGAAATCTGCCGCTTTTCAATTGGCCATTAAAGAAATGATACATCATCGCGTTTTAAAAAGGAAACGGAGATAAGTTTGAGGACAAACACCGGGTCCTTTTTACAAAGCGTACAGTTTGGCTGAAAAACGATCCAATCAATCACTTGCGAATACGGCTCATTGCGCAGATCCTTGGCAATTTTTTTTTTTTTTTTTTTTTTTTGAAAAACAGCCCGTGCCCTCTTCTGTTTGCTGACTTTGATGAATTTCTGCTACATCAAGCAGCTCAAATTCAGACTGATGTGTTATTGATTAACTTTATGACTCCCTATGTCTAATGGTGAAATATTTACCAGCTTTAAAAAGGTGCCACCGGGTGTCGAGTGTGAACGCGGCGGAAAAGAGCCCGTGACTTTAAGATTTAAGTAAACCGAAAGAAAGGAACTTTGCATTTACAACGGGAGAAGCCGCCTCCGTGCGAATTAGCATAAACCAGTCCGACTGCACTCAGGGGCCTATTTTCTATTAGGTTCTATTCAAGAAGAAAGCGTCCCCTGGTTTTTACCGAATCGACGTTTTAAATCAACGTTTAAAGGCGCAGAAAACCGCCGAAGCACAACATCCCCGGGCCGGACGGACGCCACTTCCACCGTCACTGAATAACTGATCACAAAACTGTCACCCATTTCTATCCCGCACATTTAATCATGTGGACAAAATCTAAAGAGCTGTGGTTTCAGCAAGAAGGTCCCAGGTTGGATTCCCGCTGGAGGTCTTTCTGCGTGGAGTTCCTTAGGGTTCTCATGCAGGAGGTTCATTGGAGACCCTACATTCTCCAGGGTGAAGGCCACCTCTCGGCCAACGACGGGTTGGATGGGCCCCGCCTCCCATAAGCGGCGTAGATAATGAACGAGCGAATGAAAATAACAAGGCGTACGAGCCGCCTCTTAGAAAAGATTCAAAGTGCACTTACGATTTCTCCCCTTGATAGAAAAATAAACCTAATTCTGCCTCGCGCTGTTGAGTGTTTGTTTAAAAAGTAATGTGTCTTAAGATGCTACCGCGCTTTCTCTGGTACTTTTTTGCATTCAGTTAATGCATGTGTGATATTTTAAGATCGTGCTGTTTTTAATACAAACAATTACTGGAGAGAGTTTCAACATTTTGACCCCGTGACCTTTCATTCGCCCCCCGTACGGCCGATCCAGATGGCCGATTTCGAGCGTCCAATGAACCTCCCGCGTGTTTTTGGAGAACCCGGAACCCTGCTTGGACACGGGGGGGGGGGAACATGGAGACTCGAAATACCTCCGTGGGAATCCAACCAGGGACCTTCAACGAACATTTACATGTTAAAAAATTAATCAATGTGTCATTTCCATCTGAATAATTAAATAGTCGTTGCTCATCAATGAAAGCGCTCTCGCGGCGCAGCATCCTGGTAACACTAACCGATCACCCTCTTACAGACGTTCACATCTTAACCGTTGTTCTGCAGGAGGAAGCCGAACAACCTGGAGAGAAGCGCCGGAGGCGACTGAGACGAGAGGCGAACTCCACAGGCAGAGGAAACTGCTGCAGACGGGATTCTACTCACTGTGAGTTAACAGTACCGACACCAGCGCCGCGGATTCAAAGGCAACATGTTGGACTCTTTCTGAACAACCATGGCTCGGTATGCTTGCTGTCTGCATTTTCTAAAATGGGGATTCAAAGTATTGCTGTAGGCTTGACAGCGTCCGCATCGGCCTTCCTTCCGCGTCTGAGGTTTTGGGAATTTTGGTTGCCGGTTTAATTTTCCTGGAGAGCATCTGCTCAAGGAGCAGATACCACAAAGTTCAAATCATACAATTCAAAGCTGAGGAAGTAAGCAAGAAAGGGGAACCCAATCGGAGTTTGTCCTAGCTGTTGAGGTGAAGATCAGCAGAAGAGCTGACGTATGCTCGGCTTGAAATCCAGATTTTGTCTGTCCTTAGCATCAATTTCCTACGTGATCTTGCATATTTTCGGTGGGGTTCAATTCAATTCCACCTCCATAAGTCGTGGAGGTACACGGAGTCGGGGTTCGCTCAAGTGCTGATCTCAGAATTTGGAAGTGAACTCTGCAATGTTCTCCAGTGGATGCTTTGCTCAACAACCCCGGAGCGGGTAGTATGACGGAAGTGACGCTTGGCAGGGTTTGAAAGGTACGTCGGTCTCTGCGGGCGCAACCTGAGCGTCGGCCGACAGAGGCGACTGCGCCGCTTCAGGCAACCGTCATAATTCTATTACCTCCTAAAAAGAAGGACTTCACACTAATTCAGACACTTTGCGATCACATCGTTCAACGGTGTTCTCGTCTCGTGGCTTCTCCGTTCTTAACGATGCAAAGGTCACGGTTTTAATGAGCTCTCCATGAACGCGGCTGTAAAACGAAATGAAAACCATTATTTATTTGTATTTTACTGCACTCTCCGTCTGCACAAATGATCTTGTAATTTTTATGATTTTTTTTTTTTTTTTTAAGAGACCCTTTCTCCCCTGTTCTGCCTCGCGTTTCGAAAATGTCGACTGCGTGGAAAAAAAAAAAAAATATATATATCGGTGCTTTTCACTTCAAATATCACAGCATCAGCCTTCAAAGGTTTCCCTGAAAACAGCTGAGCTTGAATCCAGCGTTGGAGTCTGAAAAAAAAAGGTTGTTTAATTGAAGTCTCCCCGAGAACATAAAAGGTTCCATCAGCTCAAACTGATATATTACAGGATCAGCAGCCTTAGTGAAATGGACGTCTTCTAAGGTCATGGATGTGGATTTGCATAATGCGGTATATTTTGGCGGTTGGTCTTTTGTGTGGAGATCTGACACCAAATTTAGAAGCCAAAAAAAAAGGAACATCAGGATTGCTGAATTTTGTTAGTAAATGTGGCGGAGGCCATACGGTAACCGTTTGATGGTCCATCCTTTGGCCGGTTTACGTGCTTGACGGCATGGCTTTTTAGCTCCACCAGAACCTCCAACCACACACACACACACACACACACACACACACACACACATGAAAAAGGCACCGCTGGGTCAGTCTCTTGACTGCAATTTTCCCATCATGCGAAGCTGACATGAAAAGGATTCGTTTCTTTCTTCCTGATCCAGCTATAAGGTACCACCCAGACGCTCAGCAGCCTCAGAAGATGCTACATAAATAATGGATCCGTGTAGTTTTCCGAAGAACCGCGCACGTCGTCCTGTCCGGCTACTCGCTTTCATGATCTCCTCTGCTTTCTTTGTTTGTCCCTTTTGTTCGTGCACTCACCATTTCTTGTAACATTCAATCTTTTTTTTTCCTTTTATTTTTGATTTCTGACTGTGAAATTCAAGTGCCAAAATGTCACGGTCGAGTTGACCTGTGTCCTCATCTCAGACGATTCCCGTGGCAAAACGACAGCGGTGTCGATGGGTTTTCAGCACGATTTGCATATGCGCTGCTCTAGGCGACTCTGGTCTCGGTGTTGAGTGATAGCGGTGTGGGTAGAGAAGGAAGCCGGCAACAGGAAACTCCAGTGAGCGCTCACTTAGTATGCTCAACGTTGAATACGCGTATGGACAGAGCTTCTGTCCGTCCTTTGCCTTTGTTTTATTCGCAACTGGTATGTTTTGAGGGAACTTGGGAACAGCACTTGTATGCTCGAGCATACAAGTGCTGTTCCCAAGTTTGTGTCTTTCTGATGTCTGAAATGGAACTCGGATGTGGACTCTGCACTGACCTCTATGGGATGCAGTGCTTCACCATCTTCTTTTTGGCTGCTCCCTTCAAGGGAGGCCGCAGCCAATCAACTTCCCCCATCGAAACCCGCTCTCTGTATCCTCTACGCTAACGCCGACAAACCGCTTGTCCTCTTTCACCACGTCCATGTATCTTCTCTCCGGTCTACCAATTCAAACTGATTATTTACCAATTATTTAGCGCAGCAACAGGCGCCGCGGTGGAAGCTACCACATGATAGAAGCATGGAAACAAGGACAGATAGAAGCAAACTCATTATTCAACATGTAGAGTAAAGCACGTTAATGTATGTGCAATATATAAAATGTGTGTGTGTGTTACATACTGTATATAGGAAAAGCTACATAGGGAAATAAGATAATTCTTTATTGATCCTCATCCAATTCTTGTCACAGCAGCGCAACCATAAATGTGAATATAAATATAAAAAAAAGAGACAATTAAAAGGGAAAATTAAAAGCTTTCCTGTCTGGGTGTATTTATAATTTGTACTTTGTTTATTTTAATGTGATTTCAATTTATCAAAAGTTGTGTGTTTCAGCTGTAACTGGATGTACCAACTGATTTTTTTTTTTTTTCTTTTTTCCCCCCACGAAACGCTCGGATATATTTTCTATTTCGGTGAATGCAAATTCCGTTTCCATTTAGTTGTCGACTGCGTGAATATAAATAGACGGAGCAACTCGTGGCCCTGAGAGACGCATGTGGGTAGTCAGAAGCCCGGATAAAAAAAGCAACAATTAAAAAGACCATTGCTGTGATAGAGAGGGAGTTTTAAGGACCGAGAGCAACAACGGTTAAAACCAAAAAAAAATCCTCAATAAAAAAAGAAAAAAAAAAAAAAGGAAAAATATAAAAAAATATATAAAAAAATAAAGAATGCGCCGAATGCGGTAAGTGTTTTGCTTTCGTGTGACGGAGTCAGATGTGCCGTCTTTTTTTCAAAGCCTGCCGGTCGGCCCGCGAGCAAGAAGAAACATGTAGCACTTTAAAATTGATTTTCAAATTAGCATTGCTGAGGCAACACCAAATGTAAGACGGGTTATCCTGCAGCCTCGGAGCGGCTCGGAGCGGGGGGGAGATCCCGATCATTTTTTTTTTTTTTACCTTTTAAATCGAAATGAATTTCTTTTTTAGCGGTATGTTGCTTTCTTTTATTCAAGACACCATAAAGATCAGCGATGATCTAGCATGTAATGCAGCAGAAGAACGCCGCGGGGATGAAATCATCGCCGGCAGTTATTACCGCAGACAGATATCAAATACTTTGAATTTTTTTTTTTTTTTAATTTCAATCGCTCGGTGGACACACACATCTGTGCGTTGAAATGCTGCGGCGCAGCATGAGAGGCGATGGGAATTACCAGTCGGCGCCGTACGGCTTGCGTGTAGTTAATGGCGGGAGCCGAGTTGGGCTCGTGAACGCATCATTAAATGCCACCTGAAGCTCTATAGTAGCACCGTAACACACCGGCTCTGCAATGAGCCGCTGTTTAGCCGCTCGCTTTTAGCACGCTAACAAAAAGGGAAGGGACTTTGGATTAACACCTCTTTGTTTGGACCATCTGGACGCAGAATCGAATTTGAGCAGATTCCAATCCGTCGCCGTAGCTTTCATATCTTGCTTTAACTTAATTGTCAACCGGAGGAAGGGGGGGGGGGGGGAGCGCTGCGGCAGGACCTTTCTGAGTGGATTTGCGAAAGCCTTTCTTCATTAGCCGTGCGGATCCCAAAAAAAAAAAAAAGGTTGAAACGCGGTGTTCAGCCATCACCGGCACTTATAGTTTGTTAAAAATGAGAAACAAACAGCAATCCCCCGGTGTTCCGCTCCGCCGTTGTGTTTGTTGCATCCGACCGACCTCCTCTCAATGCCGACGCTCTGCCTTTATGCATATTCCCTCTTTGATCTGCTCATAATTACCCGAGCTGGGAGAGGACTTTTATCACTCCAACTTAAATTTAATTTGATATACGTTGCGCGAAAAAAAAAAAAAAAAAAAAAAAAAAAGAAATAAAAGCCTTTTGCTTCAGATTAGCTGTATTGTGGGGGTGAAGAGAACCGTCACGTTGGTCCGTGTTACCGGTGTAATAATAAAGTTCGACGCCGTCGAAGCAGGGCGCTAAATTGAGAGGCAAAAAAAAAAACCACACACACACACACAGGGTAATCTAATACAGACCCTTTGCATTTATTCCCGCCGTGTGTGTGTGTGTGTGTGTGTGTTGAGGAGATGCTGGCATGCACGCCGTGAGTGGGAGAGATGAGTACTGGTGGCGGGAGGTCACTTTTTTCTGCTGCCCACCTTGGCACGCAGCTAGCTTGTCTTCAGATCAGAGCTTTGCCATGAACCGGAGGTTGGCAATGAATCCAAGTGGCCATGGGAGATAAGGCTGCCTCTGGGACATTACAGATGCAGGCATTAGCAGAGTGGAGATTTGATGGAGAGCGAGGCAAGCTGAGGCCTTTGATAATGCTGCCGATGTTTACTGCCACGACTCAAGAATGAGGCATCTGCTAGGCGGTTTGATAATGCTGCCGATGTTTACCGCCTCTACCCCGAGAATGAGGCATCTGCCGGGTAGTAAAGAGCCTCCTCAGAAGAGCGCAGGCTTGTACTGACAAAAGTGCCCGGCGCACCAGCCAGTGGCGAGGCGAAGAAGAGGCGAAGAAGAGGCGAGGAGCGCTCCGAGTTTTTTTTTGATGTGGCCCCATTCTCCGACGGGCTGCCTCTCGAGGCCAGAGGAAAAGGCGAAATGAGAAAGAACATTGGAAAATGTGTCGTACCGCGAAATTCATGCACACACACACACACACACACACTCGCCCCCCCCTCCTGCTCCGATGCCGTATAAACATTTTTAATTAAAGTCTGCCTTTTCCGTTATCTACCCGTCATTCAGTGTTAATATAATGGAGGGCTGGAGTGTGGGAGGTCCAAGCTGAATCCCAGGTTACCAGATAAAATGAGGTATTTTCACGGCGACCGACAATTCTTTGTTCCGAAGCGACTTCGCCGTCCGCCTCGGCAGGTGAGGGTTAAATCGAGGCGTCCGATTGGCGGTTCGATAAGCCGAGAACCGAGGCGTCTCCCGCGCCGTCCAGACGCCGGAGATCCATGCAGATTGACCGAGGCAGGTGCTCGGGAAAGATACCGGCGGGGAATCCGCCCCCCGATTGGCCGGTGTCAGCGGGGCTGCGACGCCTCCGCGAGATCCCGCGTGCAGGATAAGCGTTTCGGACGCCGTCTCCCGTGCATTGTTAGCGGCGCTAACGATCCAAACCGCTCCCCCGGGACCAAGAATTGCACCCCATCGGTCTTTCTGATATTTCTTCTTCCCCGTCCTGGCGGGACGGGCCGTCGCCATTGTCGTTCCGTTGATGATCTCGATATAATCAGGCTCCTTTTGAGCGCCGCGGGACGGACGGAAGCGCCTAAACGACCCGACGTGAAGCCGCATCGCCTTTTCCCCATTTTTTTTTTTTTTTTTTTTTCTAACATCTTTCCGACACGGAGGCCGTTCCCGAAAGATTGGCGGCGCACCGCGGTTTGCGCTCCACGCTTATCTGACAGCGGCAGCGAGCGTCCCTTCCGGAATCTCACATTTTTACCGTCCCGTCCCCTTCCGTCGCCACGCCGGCCTCGAGTCTCGCTGCCATTTGCTATTTGTGCCAAGTCTGCGATTCAAAAAGACAACCCTGACCGCAGGGGGAGGAGAACCATTGACAAAGAAGCTGTCACTCTCCAGCAGCGTTTCGCGGATTAGTAATTCTATAACTGAAACTAGAAGTGCACTCACAGAGCGCAGACCTCTGCCAAGATCCTTGAAGTATTTCAGAGAAGTGAATGACAATGTGAGGCGGGGGTTGTATTGATTGGCGTGTCTGCCTTTTTTTTTTTTTTTTTTTTAAGGAAAGTATCCTTGACCGGCAGCGACGGCTTCGCGTGCGACGAACGCTAATGACGCTCTGCGCCGGTGACATTTTTATAAATTAAAGAAAAAAAAAAAAAAAAAAAAAAAAGCTGAAATGCGTTTTTGGGGATGTGGCGAGGAAGTAAGATGATAAAGTGACGACCCTCCGGAGAGAGAAAATCTTCGAGGAATTCATAAATGGCTTTGCATGGAAGAAACAGATTTTAATTCTGTAAATGTCGCTTTCAAAAAAAAAAAAACAGGTGCGCTGATTTCTTGAAAATTCAATTATTACAGTTCATAAAACCCGGCTGTGTTCGACTATTCGTAGATCGATAAAATTATAATACTCTGAATTTTTTTTTAGCTTTTTTTATTTTCAGACACATTTCTAGTGTGTGTCGTGAGGAGCCTTTCCAAGGTCAGCGGTTTAAATTCGGAATTTTACATCAGCAAAGCTGAAATGTGGATTCTTGCATTTCAAAAAATATCAGTCAAGCTTCCCAAGTCTGGCCATCGTTGGTATTTGCGCCGCACCAAAAAGCTGGAGGTCTTCTCAAAGAGGTCCACGTGGTGGTGGACATCGGTGGACATCGGTGGACCCAACGACCGCCAAACCAAGATGTCCCCGTCCTTGTGTACGTTGCCGTTTGAAGGACCCAGGAGGAACCACGGGTTCCAGAAGGTGCCGGACAAGAGGTGAAGAAGGTGTTCAAGCCGGTTAGGACGGATGGAGACGATGAAAGGTGCAGAAGACGGAGATGTTTGGTGCGGAGACGCCGAGGAGGTGAAGACGTGGAGGTTTCAGGAGGACGCCGAGGTCGGAGCCGCCGGGCAGGAGGTCCGCCGGACGACGAGGGAGGACGGGAAGTTCTTCGTGGCGACGGGAGAGATGTTGGAGGCGGGTGATTGGCTGCCGTCGGCGATGATCTCCGTCTCCTATCGAAAGAAAGCTGATCTTTGGAACCCGATCATCTGACCGGCTCCTCCTTCCTGGTTCCGGTTTACTGGTTGATAATTTATGAAGGAAACACAATTACTGGCGTGCTTCTGACTTCTGCTCCTATTTCACTCCAGACAGGCCAAATTAAACCCGGCCATATCTCCTGGTCTCCACCTCTATACTTCATGGTTTCAAGGTTTCATTTAATATGCTCCGTCCGCAAATTAACAGGATGTAATTTGAAATTTAATATGGAAAAGGCATATAATGAAGGGTCACATTCGCTGCGTGATGAAATACTGGATTATCCATCTTGTGGTCCTCTGCCATGAGGTCCAACATATTTGGTCAAGTGTACTCTAAGTAATTATTTTATCTTTCTTGCCGTCTATCCGGAGTCGAACCGGGGCCTTTTTTTTTTCCTCATATCTCTATATATGTAAATGTAATTTTATAAACAGCGTAGCCTGAGGGAGCGCACCCGACCCGCCGCTGTTTGCCGGGTCAAGAAGATCTCCGTTCTTTTGGGTGCAGAAGCGTTTGGCCATGAACTGAATATCCACATCCGGACTCGTTTGAAGATCTCCCTTTACTCCGGGAGTTAAAAATTGGCGGTGTGTTTGTGTCCGGAGTGACAGCTGAGAAGATGGGGCGCAGAAGAAAAACATCCGCATTTCTACCAGAGATGCATGGAGATGAGTTCAAGAAGCGCTGGGCTTTGGTTCCAGGAACCAGACGCCTTCTGGGGAACCTTTTGAAGCTTCTCAAACATATTGGGGGACCAGGGTAGGAACCCAAGAAGAAGAGGAGGAGGTAGACCACACCGTGGAGGTGGAAGCCGCCACAGCGTCCATGGAGCAACAACCATGAATTATCAGATGGTTGAAGTGTTTTTATCTTCTCCCTGCACCGCTTCGCCGTGTGAAGAACCTTGTTAGCCGTTAGCTAACTCAGCAAAAAGTAGATGTTCCTCTGCGAGCCCTGGAAACCCCTCGGAGGCGTCGCAGGGCAGAAGAGCTTGGACCTCCTCGTCCCTTCATTTCCGGATGCTTCTGTCCATTTTGTCCTAAGGAAACATCTGACCGGGATCGCTTTTGGAAAAAGAGCTCTCCTCAGTCCAAGAGAAGCATCTGGGAATGCTCGTGGAGTTCCACCGATCACCGAGCATCTACGTCACGAGCGCCTACATCATCGTAAAAAGACGCTGCCTCGGCGCTGGAGCTAAAATGTCTCCAGGAGCTCGATGGTTTCTGGTTCCTCCGCTTTGTGAACGCATGAAAAGAACGGTTCCCGAAAAGGCTCGGAGGTACCGCAAAAAGACGCCTTCAGCGCGAAGGTGCTGCACCTGGAAGTGTGGGAACTTTATAAAAGTATTAAAGGTGTCAGGACGGGCGTCGCTACGACATCTACGTCGGATTTCATCTGAATTGATGACACCTTTCGGAGATACTTTGCTAGGACACCTTTGACCTCTCCGTACCCGGAAGGGACGTCCGGCAGAAATGGAAGTCGAGTGCATGTCCTAAAGTCTGGACGCCCCTCGGGCCTTATCTCAGACGGGCCTTAAGAAGTATTTAATGATCGTGTCTGCTTGTGGATTTGTGATATGGAGTCCCTCAAAGTCAGGATTGGCTTCAGGAAATTCAATACTGGCCTTTTTTTAGTTAACAGAATATTGGCAAAGATAGGGGGAAATGTGTTTATCATCAAATCTGTGGATCTAAGAAAAAAAAAAAAGTTGTCTCCGGGGAAATTCTACTAATATTATTAGTTAACCAACTTAACCGGCGTAATTCGATCGCGGGAGATGAAAGAAGACGCTCGATTTGCTGCCGTTTGGGAACCGGCGCATCTGGTTCGGTGGCCCGAGTGCGTCTCCAACTCAACCGGCATCCTGGACTAACTTTCAAACAATCTTCTTTTTATTGTGTCGATGACTGCCAAGAAATATTTACCGGAGCCTCCGACCGCTTTTATTTATTTTACAATTTACCTCCTCATAACCTCAGAGGAGGAAAATAGTCGCCGTTATAAGGCCAGTATTTACGCACGTCCATATTAGAAGCCCACAAATAGGACGGGAGATTCATCCCTGTAATAACAGCCGTGCACTTTTATATAGTCAAAGTCGGAAAGCTGTAAAAGAGTATTTTTACAGAGTGGACTCGTGGAAGGAACTCCGAGCTCACCTGAATTTCTAGACGGCCCGGAGTTTGCTTTTAGGCCTCGCAGTCTTGGTGTATTCGAAAGGGAAGCTTACGGAGGATCCGGCCGAGATTCTTCACCCGCCGGAATTATATCGTTTTAATTTGAAGTACATGTGAAGTATGCCAGTATGCAACTGAACGCTCGCGCCGACCGGACGCTGAAAGAAGGTCATCCGCATAAAGCGAGGCCTTCGTCGCGGGATGTTCTTCACTCGGGTTTGTATTCGTGGCATTGCACTAATGGTTATCAAGTGGATTGATATTGATTGAGACTAAATGGGCCGGCTTCGCGAAGCTGTAAAGGTGAACTTATTGGAGTTGATTTATTTATTTTTTTGTTTTCTTTTTCTTCTCGCGGAGAAGTTCTTCTAAGTGCCTTGAATCTTTTAAAAAAAGAAAATGATTGTAAAAATCAGTTTTATTTCTTAAAAAAAAAAAGGCGAGTGCCTTTTTCAGGATCCAAAGATATTTGTACGTCGTGGGCGTTGGAGGTGGGGATGGTGTTAATTCTACAGGAAAAGAAATACCTGCTCTGAGTGCGCACACTCATCAGGAAGGGATGGGAGACAAAAGGCTGAGATGTTTTAAAGAAGCCGTCGCCAGATGTTCCGAACGGTGTTTTTAGATTTCGTTTTCACCGCGTGCTGTAGATATCAACGTAGGCGGCACAGCAGCAGAAGGTCCCTGGTTGGGTTCCCTTTCTGTGGCCTTTCTGTGTGGAGTCTCCATCTGGGTTCTCCGGTTCCTCCCACGGTCCAGACGCATGCAGGAGGTTCACTGAAGACCCTACGCTGTCCAGAGGGGTGAGCGTCGGTATGTCTGTCCATGGGGCCCCGTGGCTGATCCTCGGTGAAGTGACTGCCGGCGCCGGCTCCGGACCCCTGAGCCCGAGTGCAGGAAAAGGTGCTGAAGCTGATGAACGGACAAATGAAGATATTGGGGTATCGGTTGGTATCGGGGGTCATGTATCTGTGTGGAGCTCCTTTCACCTTTGTCTTTCACCGGCGAGCCTGATTGACCAGGAGAATATTTCCTGCAGATCATGAGGCCTCGTAAGCTGAGCTTAAGAGGAGCTCGCTTCCATCCCTTCGGGACCAGATGGTAGACTAGAGTGGGTTCCGCCACATGGACCCCCTCTTCTCTTCATCGCTTCCTGGCGAATCTTCATCCCCAAACTCCAGAAGCCGATGCCTTTCCTCGCCCCTTCCTAGCTCCATGAAGCCACCCAGACCTTGCACAGCCCTCCGTTTATCCCCTTTGTAAATAAAACCCCTGAAAACACTTAACTTCCTGAGTGTCTTTGCGTTCGGGTCGAGCATCACTTCCAAAAATCATGACCGTGTCAATCAAACACTCTGCAACCGGAGGTAACTTTCTGATAAATGTAATTCACTCCTCCTGGCATCACCAGGATACTGCAGCAGGAGCTTCCCTTCGCTCCATCCACGTATCAATGGATGACTTTGTGGCTTTCGTTCTTTCGCGTTCCCTCACAAGAACATTGATCTTGGGGTTGGCATTGTATTCCTCCTGGAGGGTACGCCATCGAAAAACCCCCGCACGGAGACGACAACGCGACCGGACCGGCACATCCGCCTCCGCAAAGGGCGACCTTCGGATCGGTTATCGATATTCCGCCCAAAGCACTTACATAATACGAGTGAGCCCTCTGGGAATGTGAAGCGAGTCAAAAGGCATTACATTTGCCAAGAAAATATAGGTATTACAAACTCCGGCCAGAAACTATAATGGATCTGCCTTTGGGATCAGAAATTATATTTGAATGTATGAAAGGGAATACATTCATGCGGCATGATAGCCACTCATCTTGATTTGCACAGAAATGAGCCGCCGAACGTCCTCCCCTTTCGGTTTTTAATAATCCCTTAAATTTTCAGACGGATCTCCAGAAGAATAAAAAACTATACGGGCTCCCGGGTGGGGAAGAGAATACAAAACCCAACCGTATTTCACGCTATTGTTGAGCCCATTACGATTATACAAGTCGGCGAGCAGAAAGATGTCGCATCACATCGGGTATCTGCCCAGGACACCTAAACCAGGACCTTTCTTCATGGAGTTTGCATCTTCTCCCCGTGTCTGCATGGAGTTCCTCCTCTAGTCCAAAAACAAGCAGCGGATTAATTGGAAAAATTGCCCAAAATAAGACAATAAGACAATTTTCCGTTGGTTGTCTGTTTTCCTGTGCGACCGGTTCAGGGTGAACCCAACTCTCGCCCGATGGCAGCCGGGATAGGCTGCAGGATCCTTGCAACCCAAAGCGGGATAAGCCGCAGAAGATGGATGGAGTTGACAAAGTTTACCTAAATGTGGAGTGTTTGGCCTGAGTTTCAGGGTGAGTTCCCCATCTTACTGGGCAACACACAGCGGACACAAGTCTGTGGAGGCTCCCAGTCATCCGGGTCATGATGAAATCTTCTTGTCTTTGAAACCGGACATGAATTTCTTCACTTGGAGATGTTTCAGCCCTCATCCCAGAGACCTGTGGGGTCTGAATATCACTGCCAAGGTTTTGGGCAGGTCTGAGTTATGGTGGCTTGTTATGTGATTGTAAGAGTTAATCTGCAGAAGCTTGGCGTGAGGGAGGTTGTTATGCTGACGGAGGGTCGTTGGTTGAAACAAAAGAACAAGTGGGGTGACCTGGATTTGAAAAGGTGACGCTAAACAAAGGAGCGAAACCTGTTCCATCACATGAACTGAGGCTCAGGTGGACGTTAGCGTAGCTGCTTCTGGTGGTTGTTTGGAGGGTAGTGGTACAAGGCCTCTCCATCCCAAGATCGTTCTTCCGATCTTCTGGGCAGAACTCTTTTTTTCTGGCAGGTTGTCTGTGAACTATCTTGTGATCGGTCAGAAGTTTGAATTGGGCGTGATTGACGAGGGAACAGAAATGTTCTCCTTCACCTTTTTCTGAAGATTGCACAGCAATGGACGGTTGTATGTATGTATGGATGGGGGAAAGTCTGCAACTCTGTGGAGCTCATCGAGGAAGGCTTATGAAGACACGCAGATGGTCGCTAATTCTAGCACTCAGGAGAGCGTCTGTTGCAAAAGATGGCAACCTTTTACACGAATATACAAAGTCCAAATGGTGATTCCAACAATGCTTAGTGTACGGCTGTGGACTTCCTTGGAGATCTTTGTTGGAGGTGCTTTTTGAAATAGGAAATGTCATGGGCAAAAAGAACCATGCTAGCAGTTAGCTTAGAGGTTAGCTTGATTGGTTACCCTGCATTTATTTGGCTGTGAATGTGATAAAAAGGCCAGCAAACCAGAGCTCGACACCAACCAGAGCGTTGAGATATCGACCTTAAAGCGTTATAAGATTCCGGTCGAGCCGCTGCGAAACGGCAGACTCGCATCATCTTTCAAAACGGCAGGTTTTACCCTGCTGGCGCACTTTGTAATGTATCGCACAGATGAAATGGATGTCCACGGCCGCTCCTGCCGGACCGACCAGGTCACTGCCACCTCGGCACATTTCCATCGATGCAGTAAAACCGTCCGTGAGAACTTCAAGCACGGGAAGTGAAAATACGCAAAACCGCACGCGACGTTTCCGAACATTTAGGGAAAAATGGAGATTTTGAAAGATAACCTTTGTTGCTGCGCATGTTATCGGAGATTTTGGGGTTTCGCCCATCAAACCGTCGGTCCAGTCTTGTCATCTCGTTAACCTTTTCTTCACGCGTAAACATGATGTCGCACTCCCTTTCAATAATAACCGTCTTAAATTCATAAAACATTTTATTTCTATCAGGAGCTCCTCCATCTGTAAGTCATAACAGCGACGTCTTCTCTTAGCTTTTCTTTTTTTATTGCAAACCTCTTCAGACTGGATCAACCCCTTCCTCTAAACCATAACCATCTTCTATAACTTTCCTCTGCATTATGCTGAAAATTGGCCGTTGACCTCAGAAAGCATTGCCTTTTCAAAAGGCCAACGCTGCTATTCTTAATTCCCAAAATTGAATTAACGCTCTTCTTTTTTTTTTTACTCAAAACCAGAGTGGGATTTGCACCCTCTTCCGGATTCATCAAACAGACCGAGTGCGTTCGTTAACTATAAATAAATACAGGAGACATCGATGTAACCTCCAGTAGCTATCCGGTCACCGTAAGAGCTTGTGCAGGCAGGCCAAATGGATTGTTTTGCCATTTATTATTCTTTTTAAAGCGTCTTGAAACCGGCTTTTGATGCCGGTGGCTATTTTGCCTCATGGGAAAGTCTTTGGATGGCGACTCTTGCCAATCTCATACCTGCCCTCCTAAAGGTCGGTGCCAATTGCTCCCTCGCAGAGCGCAGCCCCTTTCTTGCATCCAGCTCACCTAATTATCCCGGTGCTATGAGGCATGTCAGGATGTATTCTTTCTGTTGCTGCCAAGCCAGTTTCCACCCCGTAGTCGTTAATTGGTCTTCATTATAAAGGTATGTGGATAGAAAACAGCATGCAGGTAAAGACTTTGATTTTTTTTTTTTTTTTTTTTTTTTCCTCCCCCCCCACCACCAGTGTTGCATGCTGGAATTGTTAAGAGAGTGTGTTTACAGTCGTGATGCCTGTGTAATTATGTGGAGGAAGCCACTCATACGATGTCAGTTTCCTTTCATTTTGATTCCCAGAAATCCCTACACCTGTATTAGCTGAATGCGGATGCAGGAATGCACGGCGGCTTGCAGGACTGTGCGATTCATCACAGTTTACGAACTCGTATGTAAATTTGACGTGTTTAATTGGCCGTTCTGGACGTCGGTGTTTCTGACAGCAGGTGGTGCTTGTCATGTCCCGATCCGACAGAGCATGCAAATAAAGTTTGACGGTCTTAATCTTTATTGCGGAGCAGGTAACAAGCTACTATTTTCAACTTTCTTTGTTTATATTATTTTTTTTTTCGTCAACCGAGATCTTATACAACCCGCCTTTGAAATATGAAATAATGAAACCCGCTATGTTTCCAGGACAACATCCAACCGCTAGCACATACAGTGCAGAGTTCCCTGCTATTGCATAATGTATTTTGGTTGCGTAAGAAACTTAAATTAAATAACTGCCTTTAGCCAGTTTGCAGCTATGTTGCACCGATGTAATAATCATAATAATAGCAATAATGATAAATATCTATAACGACTTCCCAAGCAAAGTGCCGCGCAAACAAGAGGAAATAAGAGTAGCATGCAATGAAATGAATAATTATTCATTCATCTATCACGCTGATCTTGTAGACGCTGTGTGTGTGTGTGTGTGTGTGTATGTGTTGACCTCAGACGGGTTGACTTTTTTTTTTTTTTTTGCCTTTTATGCATGCATTAGACTAGAAGACCTGGTGTTTTTATTACAGTATTATTCCGGCATGTGTATATACACACACACACACACACACACACACACGTGCACACATGCTACTGCAGAATAAACCACAAGGGCACAGCTGGAATCCCAGGGGTTTGTGGATATTTTGGAATTCTGGAGAGGATAAACATTGCAAAAATCTGGAATGGGCTATTTTTCAATTCTGTAACGGCGGCAGCCTGATAAAGTGCATAACCAGGGTGATGATGACGCACCTTCATGATGCTTGTAACCACGGGCTTTGAATGCTAACATGTCAGAAATTCCCGTTTTCCATTTCCGCGGCGTTGGCGTGTCGAACCCTGACGCGTCGCACATCGATTATATTATACACTGCTCAAAAAAATAAAGGGAACACTTAAAAAACACATCCTAGATCTAAATGAATGAAATATTCTTATGAAATACTTTGCTCTTTACACAGTTGAATGTGCTGACAACAAAATCGCACAAAAATGATCAATGGAAATCAATTGTATCAACCCATGGAGGTCTGGATTAGGAATCACACTCCAAATTAAAGTGTCAAAACAAACTCCAGGCTGATCCAACTTTGATGTAATGTCCTTAAAACAAGTCCAAATGAATGTGTGTTGCTTCCTGAGTGGACACTATGATTTCACACAAGTGGGATTGACTTGGAGTTACATTGTGTTGTTCAAGTGTTCCCTTTATTTTTTTGAGCAGTATATTTATATTATATTTGAACAGCATGCAGAAAAACCTATCCTCGCATGCTCTTTGACAATGTTGCGTGCAGCCGGACTTCACACGTTGTCACCTGCAGCACAACCAAATATAAACACACCATCCTGTGTGTGTGTGTGTGTGTGTGTGTGTGTGTGTGTGTGTTCGGGTGTGTGTTATATGCCGCCTGGCTCGGGAAGGCTGTTCAAACTAAATAAAGCAAGAAAAAGAGTTTGTTTGTTGATGCAAGTGGTTAGTTCATCACGCGCTATTAACTCACAGACGGTTATCAAAATAATATCTATAGAGGATTTTTCATCAGAGTTCCGAGCAAGTGAGAGCAGAATAAAGACTTAAATAAAAACTTAGATTCCAATTCTTTTTCTCATCTCTTGGTTACGTTGTCAGGCTTCCTTATCCATGAAAATATTGAGTTCAAAAATTTTTGTTGTGGTTCTCTGGGCCTTTTTATTGTTATTAGTATACCTCTCGATTTCAATAAAAAACAGAAAAATTAACCTCAAGAGAATACTATAAATAAATTAAAGGATGTTGTGTTACCAGAATATAGAACACATCTCTGAAATGAATTTGTTGATTTCTTTTTTTCATTTTAAAATCAATAACTACAGTAACATCTACGGTGTTAGGGTCATTTTCGACCCATATATATTTCCTTCAAGAAAATGCAAAAAAAACAAAAAAAAAAAATGTCAGCAATAGAACTTTAATCACGTGCCGTCAACTCTGGGAAAGTTTCACCATTGAATCAATCAAATAAATAAATGCAGCAAAGTGAATCCAAGGCACGCGTTTTCCGATCCGAGCGCAGGAGGAACGGTGACCCGAACTCGACAGGGCTGAGTTTTAAGCCGGGTAATCGAGCGATAAGCGTGGAGTGTGAGGGGGAATCCTCTCCGCCGAGTGGAACGCTGATAAAGAGGTTGGCACTAATCATTTGTTTTGACAGTAAACGAACAGAGGAGATGGAAATGTGCGAACAGAGTCGAGCACGTATCTACTTTAATTAGGGATCGCCGGCCGAACCGGGAGGTGTGTGTTGATTTAGGGCAGCGAAAATGACTTGAAGATTAAATAGTTCCAGGATGTTGTTTCTCAAATTTTAAAATAGTGGCTCCGAGTAGGATTTCGTTCCAGGAGCATTTTAACATGAATATTTTAATCCCCCCCCCCCGACGGGCAGTGAGGTTGACACGAGCTTCTGGGATGTGCACCTTCAGCTCATCACTCAGATACAAACCCAGGAAGAAGAAGGAAGACCTCACGGACGCGGTGGAGGTGGAAGCTCCCACAGGGTTCATGGACTTTCAGATGGTTGCAGTGTTTTTATCTTCTCCCTGCACCATTAGCTGTTAGCTAACTCTGCTCTCCAGCTCCGTCCCCCTTTAGCTTGTCCCTTCAAAGGTCTCCACAGACAATCCACCTTCTCCATCTAACCATGTTCTCTGGATCCTCCTCCCTCACTCCAACGGCCTTCGTATCTTCTCTCACCTCGTCTGTGGACCTTCTCTGGTCTTCAGCGGGTCTCAACCTGGGTTCCGCGGAAGCCCAGGGGTTCAGTGAGTCGGTCTCAGGGGTTCGGCGGAGGTCCAGACCCGCGGCCGACTCGTAGCATTGGCGATGAAGCGCTAGGAGGGTTGTTTTGATTTGCTGCTTTTGTTCTTTGAACACAGTGATGTTGATGCACGCTTCGTTTTGTGCACCAGTAAAACATGTGTCTATGTCTCGAATTTGAAAAAGAAGACATTTTAGGGTTCGGTGAATGCGCGTATGAAACCGCTGGCGTTCGTTACCTCCGAAGTGAAGAGCCACCGATCTGGACCTCCAATTCCGTCATCCATCGAGCGATATAGTGACTCTCCCTCCTCTGTCCATGACCCAACCGTCTCAGACCTTCTCCACAAAACATCTACCACAGGGTGGGCAAACTACGGCCCGCGGGCCGATTTTGGCCCTCATGAGTTTCCAGTGCGGCCGGCGAGCTCTTTCATTACGAATATCAGCAAAATTTTATCTTAGTCAATATTCATTATGCACTTTATTCTCATAATTAAAATATCATTTTCTTTGGTGTTTCAACATTGTCAATTCAAAATGAGTTCATTTAAAGTTGAAAATTAATGTTTTTTAATTTCAGTGTTTGATTATTGCGGCCCGCTGATTTAACATGCTACCTCCATGCGGCCCGCAGATAAAATTGTTTTCCCACCTCTGATCTAACATGAACCGTCCCTCTGATGGACTCACTCCTGATCCTATCCATCCTGGTCACTCCCAGGAGAAACCCCAACATCTTCATCCCTGTAGCTAACTGGACTTGTTCTGGCCGAATGTTCCTCTGTGAACCCTGGAAACTCCTTTCAGGTGGAACTCGGACCTCTTCGTCGCTCCACTTCTCACTGCCGCCGTCCATTCGGTCTCAAGAAAACATCTCGTCGGGGACCAGGATAGGTTTCAAAAAACGGCGTTCCCAGTTACCGTGACCATGGTAACTGGCGTGTCTTGTGAGTTCCACCAAGCAACTACATCAGGACTTCCAATGGACTTCCAGAGTGGAGGCTAAATTGGTCACAGTTCCCTGCTTCCTCTGCTTTTCCATAAAACAACAGCCTTGTTCCTGAAAAGGCTCCAGGAGGTTCCTCCAGTAAGAAAGGGACTATTACTAATGAGTCGTTTTGCACATTTCCAACAGTCCCGTGTGAACTCTGGGGCAAGGAAACTGGAAAACATCTTGTAATGAGCAGGTGTTTGTCCAGGGCCTGGCGGTTCCTTTCCCGTTAGTCGCACCTCCAGATGGGTTTCGTGAAAGCAGGCGTTCCTGGAAGGGACGAGGTCTCCACAAAAATCTTTCGACCATGAGTTTTCTGAAAACCAACTCGCGCTGAAGGGGACATCGATCGGGAGGCCTCACTTCCGATGATCATGTTTTTATGTTTGTCCGGCTTCGATTAGAGAGGGTACTCGTTTTGGTCAAGGAAATGTAGGCTTGGGAATGTAATGGTCCTTTTATTTCTTTTTTTTTTTTTTTTGCGGGAGGTCCTTATCATATTTTTTCAAAACCGCTCCACGAGAAGAGCAATTAGTATGCTCTAAATGTAATTTCCCCGCTTTCATTCTTTATTGCGCTATAATTCATCCTAATTATTAGAGGGGTTACGGAGCGATAATTGCTTTTGGATCAGAGGAGCCGAAACATCACAATGCAATTCAGACAATCTCCGCACCTACACAGAAGAGAGGGATTATACTTTGGCCGCGGTAACTGACATGGAATAAAACCATTGAAAATGTTCTTATTGGACTGACCTTTCAGAGGAGCAAAGCAGAAAATGCATCTGTGGAGAGCTCACTTATCAATTCCTCATGAGTTTACTCATTAGCTGTCTTTCCACGTGGCTCTCCATTGACACGTTTTGGCCGACATGTTTTTCATTTTGATGACGTACCTTAACATTCCCGCCAATCCTACCGGCATTTCGAAAAGCGCTGAGTTACCGGTTGAATGAAGAACATTCATCTGGCGGATTCAGATTCGGTTCAAGTAAGCGTCAACTCGGGCATCTGCCTTTGACCATTTCCACCGGTTTAAACCCAATGCTAACATTTCCAGTCCGCCTCCGTGTTAGCTTGTTGAATCCTGCAAAAGGAGGGCAAAGGTAGACTAAACGGCACAGAGTTGTTCCGCAGGAAGTTGATCGACTGGTGTTGATGTGATGAGATGTACTTTATAGATCCCAGGTTTGGTTTTCATTAGTTTGAATTTTATCAGAAATTATTAGTAGTTTTGTTAAAATCTGAACGGGAAGGCGAATCTACACTCACCGGCCACTTTATTAGGTACACCATGCTAGTAACGGGTTGGACCCCCTTTTGCCTTCAGAACTGCCTCAATTCTTCATGGCATAGATTCAACAAGGTGCTGGAAGCATTCCTCAGAGTTTGGTCCATATTGACATGATGGCATCACACAGTTGGCGCAGATTTGTCGTCTGAACATCCGTGATGCCAATCTCCCGTTCCACCACATCCCAAAGATGCTCTATTGGATTGAGATCTGGTGACTGCGGAGGCCGTTTGAGTCCAGTGAACTCATTGTCATGTTCAAGAAACCGGTCTGAGATGATTCCAGCTTTATGACATGGCGCATTATCCTGCTGAAAGTAGCCATCAGAAGTTGGGTACATTGTGGTCATAAAGGGATGGACGTGGTCAGCAACAATACTCAGGTAGGCTGTGGCGTTGCAACGATGCTCAGTTGGTGCCAAGGGGCCCAAAGAGTGCCAAGAAAATATTCCCCACACCGTTACACCTCCACCACCAGCCTGAACCGTTGATACAAGGCAGGACGGATCCGTGCTTTCATGTTGTCGACGCCAAATTCTGACCCGACCGTCCGAATGTCGCGGCAGAAATCGAGATTCGTCAGACCAGGCGACGTTTTTCCAAACCTCTATTGTCCAATTTCGATGAGCTCGTGCAAATTGTAGCCTCGGTTTCGGCGTGGTCTTCTGCTGCCGTAGCCCATCTGCCTCAGAGTTGGACGTCCTGTGCGTTCAGAGATGCTCTTCTGCCTACCTTGGTTGGAACGGGTGGTTATTTGAGTCACTGTTGCCTTTCTATCAGCTGGAACCAGTCTGGCCGTTCTCCTCTGACCTCTGGCATCAACAAGGCCTTTCCGCCCACAGAACTGCCGCTCACTGGATATTTTTTCTTTTTCGGACCGTTCTCTGTAAACCCTAGAGATGGTTGTGCGTGAAAATCCCAGTAGATCGGCAGTTTCTGGAATACTCAGACCAGCCCTTCTGGCACCAACAACCATGCCACGTTCAAAGTCGCTCAAATCACCTTTCTTCCCCAAACTGATGCTCGGTTTGGACTGCAGGAGATCGTCTTGACCACGTCTACATGCCGAAATGCACTGAGTTGCCGCCGTGTGATTGGCTGATTAGAAATTAAGTGTTAACGAGCAGTTGGACAGGTGTACCTAATAAAGTGTCCGGTGAGTGTAGTAAATAGAAGACAATCCGTGGGGTCGAGGCTCAACCTTTGCAGCAAGCGGATCTGGTGTGATTGTACCGTCCGTCTTGGGATGGATCGCAACATTGAGTTGTATGTAGGTGAAAGGTCGTGGTGAAGACCAACTCCTTCTGTTGAGTAACGTCTCTCCACTTTGACGATCTACCTTCTCTAGCCAGAGTTTGTTCACCGCTGTCATGACAGGAGCGTCTCTCGTCCATCAGGTGTAGCCAAACATCGGAGTCCCGTCCCGAAGAGGAATTTCTCCCTGGTTTGAAAATTCATCGGCGCAGAGGCTGTTATTTTCCCCCTCCCCGGTATCGAGATCATCACAAATCCTCATCGCGCAGAGCGGCAGACACCACGTCCTCCATCTCGCTGTTCTGTCCTCGGGGTGCGCTCGTCTTTGCCTCGAGGTGTTGCGGGGTTTGAGATGCACCCGTATTTTGGTGTTTGTTGTAAACCTCTCAGAGTTTTTCAGAAATAGCAGCAAGGTGTGGTGTTGCGATGACCTTGTGTTTGTTCCTTGGGCTCTGTTTTCTACCTTTCGGCGCTTCCTCCTTCCTTCCCCAATTAGGGGAAGCACAAGATTAAAAACTGGTCGTTGCCACAGTGACAAGAGTTGGACAACCAGCCCGGATAACCGGGAACTTTCACAAAATCACAAGAGGGCGCGATGAAGATACGTAACGAGAAAAAACAGGGAAAGAAGTTGACACGCCTGATAAAAGTCTAGACTTTCTTCCAAACGACCAGGATCTAACTGCGCTACCACTTTGTGACACCGGCCCGTTCGTGTTTGTCGCAACCCATAGGTGAAATGCAGCGACCCGTCCGACCTCCTCGCCAAGAGGAACGATGTCACGCGGGGAATGTCGGAAACGACGCGCTAAACCCGTGCGAGATAAGTCGTTGCAATCGCACGAGGCCGAAGACGCGTCGGCCCGACAAGGACGCCGCCGCCGCCGCCGCGCGTGATGGCCGACGAATGCGGAATCGTGGACGAGCATACAAGAGGAGATCTTGTATGCTCTCTTATGTGAGCGGCGAAACCGTCGGGGTTCAGATTACTCATATTTGAATCCGGAGAAGAGGCGCTTTTTACAAAAGCGTAGGGACATTCCCTTCTTTCAAGGGATGAAAAGATAGAAACCTGCAGCTTGACGTTTCTTTATCGAGGGCGGAGGATTTTCCGCTCAACCTTCCTTTCCTTCACACTGCCGCGGAAGAACCACATGATTACAAAAGACGGACTTTCATGTAGATAATGAAAGCCGGCCATGGCTGAGCTCTGGCAGAACCTCCTCATTAAGTATTTCTTTTCGCCCGACCGGAGGTGCCGCTTCCCAACAGGTAACCGGGAGATAGAAGGAGTTCCCCAAAGGGCCGACCATCTGTGAACCTCCACACCAGCGACCGTGTGGAGGGTTTGCAATGACCTCCCACCTCCTTTTCCCCCGTTGACTGTTTATTAGTCTTTAGAGTTCTACTTTCCATTGCAAGTTCATGTTAAATTCTTAGTTTACTGGCGATATCACACTTATCTTGGCTTGTTGGAGCAAGAAGGACCCTGGTTAAGTCCAACAGGAGGCCTTTTTGTGTGGAGTCTCCATGTTGTCCCCAAGTCTGTGGGGTTCTCCACTGGGTTCTCCACTGGGTTCTCCACTGGGTTCTCCACTGGGTTCTTCTCTGGGTTCTCCAGTTTCCACCCACAGTCCAAAAGCATTCAGGAGGTCCACTGGAGTCCCTCCGCCAGGGGTCGGCAACCCGCGTCTCTCTGATCCCCGCGGCTTTTGAGAATAATTAACGGGTATTTAATTAAAATGTGTATTATTTGAGTTTGGTCATTTTAAATGTGAAGATTATGGCAATCTTGTAACATCTAAATAAAACGTGTTAAATTATTTCTAGCGCTCTTTCTGCACGAGCCGGTAATTGGATGACCGCGGGCAGAGAGAGGATGGCATGTTTGCTTTGCTGCCGGTGGATCATTTAAATTAGTCTTTTTCTCATAAATACAAGAAGGACTCAGACATTGAGCATTTTGCTTAAAAGTAACCTTCAACCCGACACCTTATTTTTTTCGGAGTTCAAAACATTTATTTGCATGCAGAAATATCATTTCGTTTTCTCTGCAGCTCCTCACTGATTCAAAAAAAAAAAAAAAAAAAAACGAACGAACAAAATTTTGTTTATACATAGCATAAAGGCAAAAAAATAAAATAAATGCTTTGTTATTTCGGTTTAAATTTTAAAGAGTTGTGTGTTTACTATGGGCCGATGATGGGTTCCATGCAGACGAGGAATTTCCCCAGAAAGGCTTAATAAGGTATAAAAGATTATTTTTAATATTATATCTGTATTTGTGGCCCTGCGATTGACGGGCATCTGGTCCGGGATGAACCCGCCTCTTGCCCAATGATGGCAGGGATCAGCATATAAAAACAAAAATTGAATTTATATTCATCTGCACTTCTGAAAAAGTTTCCTTTTCCATTTTTTTTTTTTTTTTTTTTTTTGGTGTCAGATTATTTTATTCTCCAGTGATGCTCCTCGGATGGGGCCCCTGGAAATTGTCGCCTCGGGCCCCAAAAGTCCCTAAAATCTCCTCCGGTTCCCCATTTTGATTCAGGCCTCATTTCTGCCAGTTTACCTTCTGCTGAAGTTAGTGTCTTCAGTGATGCGTGAACAGGTGAAAGTCCCAGCAGAATATCAACACTCTGAACCTCACTTTTTTTTTTATTCCCTGAATTGTCCCACGTTAAGTCCCCTTTTGTCTCATTGTCATCGTTGGGTTTTTAATCCCCACGCCGTCCCAAAGTTTACTTTGCAGCGGAGCACGTTATTCAACCAGAACATATTCCGGAAAGTTGCCGTGGAACCAAAATTCTGCTGCTTTTGTGACGAACGGTTGAGCTCCTCCTCAGCGGAGGGACCGGGTCTTTCGGAAGAACCTCGCGATTCAGAGTTTGACCGGAACGAGAACGGCGGTGTGGATCGATGGAGAACCAACGGGGCGATCATGCATGCTGAACAGAAATTACCTTTTTCTTTTCCACGCTAGCGTCTTGGAATTGAGCTACGCTTCATTTTGTTAGCGCACGCCGCGCCGCCGCCGTGCTAACGCGCGCCACCAAACTCCTAGCCATTGTTACTTTTGCAAAGTAAAACGTAGAAGCAAATCCGATGTGACAGCGCTTTTAAACGATCCCTCCGCAAAAAAAAAAAAAAGTAATGCCAAACTCGGGTCTGCGTTCTCGCCACGCTAACGCAAAACTCACTCTGACATTTATTTAAAATCCAATTTAGCTCAGGTGCTGGGAGGATATCAAGTCTAATGAAGGAAGCGACGCCATGACTGAGGCGGAGGAATACGAGCAGATGTCAGAAAGCGATTTGACATATATTCCATCAATTTTCGCCGTGTACCTGCGAGGAAATAAAATGTATGAATAACTCATTCCGTAAACAGAGTGGCTCATACGGCGCCACAAAATTGCATTAAACTAGATAGTAAATCATTCCCCGTAGGTGTGTGTGTGTGTGTGTGTGTGTGTGATTTGATACTATCTGTCATTTGGACAGTTGGAATTTGAGAAAAAAACACTTGATACCAGAGAATATCCATTTATTTATACATGTATTTTTTTTTTGTTTTTATATATATTTTATTTTTTTTGTTCTGGGTCGTATTTTTTCAGTACTTCAGCCAATTAGTGCCATTACGGCACAGAGGGGCTTTTAAAGGAACAAAAAAAAAAAAAAAAAAAAAACCCCGCGCCTGAAAACACAAGGAGAAAGATATAAATATATTGGAAAAAAAAAAAATAAACAGGTGTGAGACAGTCAAAGTTCCCTTCGTCTCATCTTGAAAACGAAATGAGCTCATTTGATTCCCCAAGTATCAAATGCCAGGATTTGACAGAAAAGCGGAAGCCTGTAAAAGGTCTTATCTTGATGACCTGTTTAGACTGATGCAGCAAAATATTGGCATTTTAATAAAAACGCTCTCTGACATTTCTGTCATTTTCTAATTCTTTTCTGTCAAGGTGACCTTTCCTTAGCCTCTGGCGAAAGCGTTTCCCTTACACTCGTATGATCGAGATGCTCCGGACTCTCTTACGCACTTCCATCGGATATAAACTGTTTTTTTTTTTTTTTTTGACTAAGTGGTCGGAAACGCGGCCGGTTAAAGTGCCAACTCCGGACTGGACGTCAAAATCAGAGGATTTCAACGTGCGCCGGTCAATCAACTTTGACATTCACAAAAATAAAGAAAAAAAAAAAAAAGAAATGCAGGAGATTTGGTTTTCGAGTCGTCCGTTTCCATCCGAAAGGATTTAAGTCTTGTATATTACCGCGCGTCACGGACTGGATTTGGCGCGCATCTATCCACACGCATTCATGTCAGTTTTGTGTATTTACCGCCTGTCTCTCAAATTAATCTGCAACATGACCTTTACAACCGTCATTTGTCATTAGACTGAGCTTCAGAGGAGATACAAGTGTCGCGCCGCGCGTGCTAATATACAACCGTTGCTTCTGCGGGAATGGTGATTTATGCGCGGCGTATAGATGAACGCGTCGCCGGTGCGCGCGCCGCCAGATTGCCGGCCCAAATTGGCGGAATGAAGCGAGGCCCGGGCCAAGGCGGCAAAAATAAAATACGGTAATAAATGGAGGAAAAAAAATAAATAAAACAACTGCCTTTCATTATTGAAATATTCAAGCGTTGAGTATTTGTCAGCTTGTTCCCAGACACATCAGTGAACAATGCACACCAGTCACACGCCGCTTGAAAGCCAATTTAATTAGCCGGGCTTCTCTCGACATTCTTAAACAAGACATCTTAAGACCTAATAAGACGTCAAACAACTCTGGCATCTCGTCCTCGGGAATTCCTCCGCGGCGTTTCTCGGGCTCAGAGCGCCGGCGAGGCGGTTGAGTCGAGTCCGTCCGTCCGTCCGTCCGGGCAGCCGATCAGAAAGGGAGACAAAAACACGATTCCGACGGCGGGCGACGTTCGGTTAGCGCTGGTTGCGGGAGACGGCGCTAAATAGCTTTAATAGCTAATTCGGGGATGCGAAAGGGCCGGGATACGAAGGAAAACCAGGAGGAGTTTTTCTACAGTTTGCGTTCGCCGGACGTCGAGCGGCTTCGGAAGCTCAACAAACCAAGAGGGAACCGATCCGAACCTTCGCAGATACATTGACGTTACTTCGGCGGTTTAATTCCCGGCGTACGGAGGCTCGCCGCCGCCTCGCTCGCCCCGACGGCCCGGTGACTTTGCCGGCACGGAGGCGTGAACGGGTGAACGCAATCAAATGCTTTATAAGTGGAGAACATTTTGCGGGTTCTCCAGCTGCCGCCCGCAGCCTGGAAAGCGTGCAGTTGGTTAATTAAAGGCTCTGGATTCCTCCTCAGGTGTGAAGATGAGCGAGGACTCGGCGGTGGCAGCTATAATGGTTCAATCACCCACCAAGACCTCGGCCCCGCAGGCAGAATAAGCACTTCAGACAATGAATGAATAAATGAATATTGCGGTGGGATCAATGCGGCCGTTCCCGCAGAATGCAATGAAAAGGCAGCCTCTCCGCCAGCCTCCATCTTGAAAATAAAGGATGGATCAATAAACAACGCCACTGAATATAGTGACTGTTTGAGTAGATGCTTAAAGAACTTTTTTTTTTTTTTCTTTTGGGAGGGAAAAAAAAAGCTAAATTGTATAGAGGAGTTTTGGCGCTCTGCAGAACAATGGCTGCAATGGCTGACGGCTTTTTCCTCCAAAACACCGCAACCATTAGCACGCCGTGCAAAAAAAAGATGCTAACTTCTTCAAGAAAGATGAAGACGGGAGCTCGCCGTCGTTCGGATAACCGCGTGTCGCTTTTCTTTTTCATTCCCACGACGGCGTTGTTAATTTAAATCCCGCCATTGCGGCTCCTTTTGTCGGGTTGTGAGACGCCGCTTTATTTGAATAATCTCTCGCGCTACAACAATAGACTCCACTCCGGGTCGTCGGCAGCTAATGAACGCGCGCCGCCGTAATGAAAGTTTGTCATATATTCAGCCCAATCAGAGCCACGCGTGATTGTCTCATTTGCATTAACCCAATGAAGTGTAAGTGTCCTTGAATAATAAATCAACTCCCGCTAATAGAATGCAATTAGAGCCAATATCGGTCGCATATCAGCTTTTTAAACCTATCGGCTGTCACACGCGCGCGGGCTAACGCGCAAGAACATTTCGCGCGCTAAATCAACGGCGTGATGCGATGTCGGGCGACGAGATATCGCCGTCAGTCGACGGAACGAGCGCTTTTACTTTAACCGCGCCGTCTGACTCTTACGTCATTCGGCGGCTCCCCGCCGGCCTCGCCGTTTACCGGAGGTTCATTGTAATTACAAATGATCCCTGCCTGCCGGCGAGGAGGTCCGACCAAGATACCGACCGTCTAATTAGTCCTGATGGCGGGGAATCGGTGTGTGACCGCAGTCTCATCATGGCTGAAGCTGTCAGTGTGGTATCATCGCCTTGTTATTATTATTACTGTTACAGTAATAAGTAAGGACAATGGACGGCACGGCGGCGCGGCGGTTAGCGCTTCCACCTCACAGCCTTTCCTGCGTGGAGTTCTTCTGGGTTCTTCTCCGCGGTCCAAACACTTGCAGACACAAACTGCACGGACGTGGACGGGAACGGGAGGGTGAATGTTTCTAGAAGAACCCGCTGGGAAAGGATCCGGCATCTCATCAACCCAGAGTGCAGGATAAGCTGGAGAGATGATGAATGGATGAATTATTGAAAGGCCTCGTGCTCTGGTTGGTTGTATCCGAAATAGGAAGTTCAGCCATGTTAAAAGTCTCATACTAAATAAAGGTTTGAAAAAATCTCCACACCAGGTGCTCCATTTTTTTTTTTTTTTTTTTTTTTTCATCTAAAGTTTTATTTTCATAATAAAATAAATAATAAAAACAATTTACTCCATGTAAAATGAATTATCTTTATTTATTGGGCAATACAATGAATAAAGCATGTAGATGCCTAAATAATGCTTTAAAAAAAAAAAAAGCAAAAGAGCAAATATCTACTCTTCTTCAGATGCTTACCAAAATAAGTTTCGGTGTTTTTTTTTATTTAGTTATTTATTATTTATTATATATATTTTTTGGTGTTTTGTTTTTTTTTTTAAAAGGATTTTAAAAAGCATCTGAAGAACCGCAGATTTTTTGACATTTCCTGCTGTAATACATTTTCTTTATGTAAAATTAATAATCTTTATTTTGCCGCACTCACGGTGTGCGTATTTTTTCAAATCTCGATTCAGCCACCTACATCCCCACATCTCTACATAACCTCTGTAACCTAAACTACAACAAAATAATTCAGCATATTAGTAGTGACCTGGAAAGATGCTCGCCGTCCCAATCTCCTCTCTGTGTCGAGTAGAAAATATCTGTGTGATTGATTTATTTATTTCAGACGCTATCTGTGGAAATTCCTAAAGCAAACTTTGACAATATCCATAAACTATTAAAAGTTATCCGGAAAAATAAGCGCCCTATAATGAGAACTGGCACATAAGCATCATATCCTTTTAGATTTGGATGTTTGAATTTTTTCCTTTTTTTTTTTTTGTCGTGACATTTCATTATATGTGGTATAAATACCTGTCATTTTGATGGAGAGAAAAACGAAATAAAATCGAGTTAAAGAAAAAAAGCTTTATTTAGCGGATCCTTTTGATCCCTAACTGGGCAGCCGATGTTGTTCTTTCTTAAAAATCTCCCACGACACACAACGTTTTAAGTAACATCTATGTGTTATCAGGTAATGTTTTTGCAGGGATAGATCCTCCTTTTTTTTTTTTTTCTTTCTTTCTCCCCCTCCGTTGAATCTATCTTTTTAATGTCTCCAATTTCTCCCTTCAGTATCACGGAGGAGATAGCTGTGTCACTGTGCTTTTTATAATTGCCTCCTACTTATGCTCCTGCCAGGGGCGAGATGGAGCTGTATGTTAATTGCACCGGCCCGCAGACATCGCACTCCAAAGTCTCCATCAAAAGGGACGGAGCTAATCATCTCCGAATTTTTCCGAGATACGACGGTGTGTGTGTGTGTGTGTGTGTGTGCGCGCGGACCCGGCTCCCCTTTGTTTCGCCTTTGTTTGTTTTTTAAAGACTTTAGTTTCAGTTTGAGTGAATGCCGACCCGCCGTCCGTTCCGTCGGTCGATAAGACATGCTTAACTCGACATTATAAATAATAGATCATATTCCATCATTGAATCTACCCAATCGCATTAACCGATAACAAGGGGAGCCGGGGAACAGGTGAGCGCCGAGCGGCTCAATTCCATCCGATAAATAAGGGTTATCCGACCAGCTGAGGCTTCTTCGTTTTTTTTTTTTTGTTTTGTTTTTTTTTTTTTTTGAAACGGCGAGACTGACAGCTGCCAGGGAGCGAGCCGGCTTGTCGGATCAGTAGATAACCTCCAATATCTGGGATTGTTCACGGCCCCGGCGTCTGGTGCGGTATCGACGGCCACGCGAGGGTTTGAGATGAGGTCGGGTCCGGAGATTGTAACTTTCTTTTTTCTTTTCCGGCTACATTTTGAATTTATACGGCTTCGGCACAAAGGTACCCTTGTTATTTTCGTCTAAATCACGGCCACCCGGCGCCCGCCGCTCGTGTCCGCTCCGCCAGAGATACATGTCTGATTCCCCCCCGCAGAAATTTATGCACTGTAAATTCAAGCCGGCTGACGAGGGAGACCCGGGTCGGTGCGGCGGGTTCATTTCTAACGCCGTTTATCTTCGGGTTCGGTGATGATCTCAGTCTGATGCGCGGCGCGTCGTCTGGAACGTTCATAAATTCTGAATCCTTAATGAAGTATTGCGGCGCTGCTGTCTGGTTCAAAGACAGCGGCGCTGAGGAGAGGACGCCAGGCAGAAGGGAAGAAGGGGAGGTTCTCTTCGGCGAGCCGGGAGGACGGGGGAGGATCAGGAATGAGACGCCGTGTGTTCGATAAAGACACGCCGAGACGGGCGAGCCATGGTGAAGATCTAGTCCAGGGGTTCGGCAACCCGGAACACCCAAAGAGCCATTTGGACCCGGTTTCCTCGGAAATGAAAACACCGGGAGCCGCAATCACTTTTTGACGTCTAAAATAAAGGTACCACTGTAAATATCGCTTTTTATTACCTTTACACTTTGTATAAACAAGTGTGTCGTGTGTTGCTTCTGAAATTCACAAAGTATTACGGAGAAAATTACATTTTATTTATGTAATGAACTCATTTTGAGCTTTGGGCTTTCAGAGCGTGTAGCGGAGCCTTGATCAGAATTTTAAAAATAAATCAGGAAAAAATCACTGTGTCAGTAAACGATAAAAAATAAATATTTGCAAAATATCGTCATGAATATTTATTTTACCTGGTTTATGGGACTTCTGCTCCTGAGCTTCTGCGCACGGCATCTGCAAATCTGGACTTTACCGGCTTCCGCGAGTATGACGTTATTTTGAGCGGCGAAAAATAATAAATATAATTTCATTTAATATTTCAAGATCACAATAATCATCCAACTTAGAACTAACAGTAAAAAAAAGGGAATGAACACAAATGAAATACACTTCAATTAAATATTTATAATTTATTTTCGCAAGCCAAAAAAATCAGGGGTTGCCGACCTCTGGTCTAGGAGGATGCAGAAGTTGGATGAGGTCTAGAGCGAGACTGGAGAAGTGGTTTATGGATGGAGGGAAAGCAGACAGGAAGTGAGTCGGTATAAACGGCGTCGCCGGAAGCAGGTGATCCGACGGACTTTGACGGTTCAACTGCCTCCGAGGTAAACGACGATCGATCGGGACGGGAGCACGACGAACGATACAAGGTGCCGTGATCTGTACCTTCTAGTGGAGAAGGGTCGTGGGCAAGGGTGACAAAAGTATGTCCTGAAGGGAAGGTGGTTTGTTCTCTTAGGTTGTCCCGAAGGTGTCCTCCAACCGCCATGCCAGGCGCCAACCCTACCATTGGGAGGAACTCGGTCTTGTCTAAGAACAGTACAGGAGAAGTTGGGATTCCGCCTGCAACCTTCCTCTGGAGGGCTGTCTGCTCAGCAAGCCGGGCCGCCGTAGTTTTGTCCATCGATTGGAACAAATCGTCCTCCGTCCGTGGCATCTCCTCCGCGGTCGGTCCGAGGCGGCTCTGCTCCGGTGCGATCCTGTCCGGCGTCACGTCGGCGTTCTTCATCGGTAAATCGAAAGCCTCTGTCACTGAGGCTTTCGGAAAATATGTCAATCGCAAATATGTTTGAAAATTTGAAAGTAGACAATCTGAGAAGGGTTGACCTCCATGGATCTCGTGTCCATTGTGCCTCTGGGCTCCGTGTCAACAGCCGTGGAAAAAAAAAAAAAAAGTTCTTGAATTTTCCGCGTCTGGGGAGCGAGCACACCCAGCGAGGAGGGTGCGCAGAGTTCACCGACATCATTCCACCGCCACTTTATGGCAAATGCAGCTACAAATGAAACCATCACAGGTCTGTTTTTTTTTTTTTTTACGAAAATATTAAAAAAAAAACATCCGTAGTTGTTTCATGAAGGTCCGCTGCTTGTGGACGACCTCGGGGCGCCGGATGTCGCTGTACGTGCAGATAATGAGAAGCTACTAAATGGACCAAGCAATTGGGAAAGGTTGTTTTCAAGGAAAAACAAGACAATAATGTGAAATGACGGATTGGGCATCAATCCTAGCGCTTCACCCTCAGAGCGAGATGGTCCCTGGTTGCCCTTCGTGTGGAGTCTCTAAGTTCTTCCTGTTCCTCCCACAGTCCATAAACATGCAGTAGCTTCCTTCATTGGAGACATTGACTTTTCCAGGTGTGAATAAGAGAGTGAACGGCTGCACCTCTCGGCCAATCAGAGCTGGGATAGAATCCGTCACTCCATGACCTTGATTACAGGAATAAGCAAAGGAATGAATGAGCAATAAAATTTGTCAATAGAAACGAGGCACAACGTCAACTTACGATAAACATAAAATATAAACATACTGCAGGAGGTCGAGCGATCGTACTTGGAACCGACCAGTCGTGCTTGGATTCCCAGCTAGTCTGCCCAAGAGTCCAATTATTATCATCACTATTATTATTGCCAAATGCTTTTTAGTTATTTTATCTCTTTTTTTCTTTATCGAGATACTTGTTTCTGCCTTTTGGAATCCCATCAAAATAAGATTCGTATGAAAGGACTTCTGAACGTAAACCCCTGGATGAGGCTGACTGGACGAGTTTTGGTTAGAAAGTACGGGTCGGCATGAGGTTGAGGGTTAAGGCTGGAGTTGGGGTCACCTTTGGCTAACATGGGCTCTCCATTGGTACCTGGACCAGGGTTGTATTCCATTAACTCGATGATGTATATGCGTTTGAAGGATTTAATAAAGAAAACAAACATAGTCATTAGCTTTATGTTGTGGTAAGGGGTTTATAAACACAGCCGCCAAGGTGGCGAAACTCAAAATCGTCTACCTCGGACGGTGGGATTTGGATCTACCCCGCACGGGCTTTGGTGGGCTTTCCAACATTATGTATCCGCCCGTAAGCGCCTCTGACTTTCTCTTGGAGAGTCAGGTTTGGCGTCCAGTAGGGGTTGGGTTGGGGTTAGTGTCAGGGCTCCGGTCAATCTGGACCACCATCTATTGGTACCATTACCAAATTGTGCTCCATTGACTACGTGATTGACACTTGCTTTGAAGGATTTAACAAAAAGGGAAAAATACTGGTCGTGGGAAAGGGTTCGGGGTAAGGTTAGGGCTCCTCTGGGGTTGAACTTGAAGACAAAATTATAAGGCTAATGTGTAGGTTGACCTCGGAGGTCTCCGGGGTGCACTAGGCGGGCCTTCCCCAAAGCACAAGCCTCCAGATTAGAAAATTCTAAAAGTTTTAGACGAGCAAAGAACTTTAGGACACTTGATTAGAGGATCAGGAAGGAGTCCATCAGAAGCATCAACTGGGTAGAAGCATGCTGAGGTTGGAGCTTCCAGTCAGGAGACCCGGAGGACGACCGGAGAGGAGGTTTATGGACGGAGGGACGTGGAGTTGGTTGGAGTGAGAGGATGCAGAGGAGATGGAGGAAGTCGATTCTCTGCGATGACCTGTGGAGGAAACAGCCAGAAGTAGAACCGCTGAACTCCACATTGACGCCGGCGGCTACATTGGCTAACAAGGAAACCTCGGACGAATAATTTTAGCATCACAGCTGAAAGGAGCTTGAATATTATCCATCCTTTATTTGAATCGGGTATCCGCGGCAGACAGAGCGGGCGTATCTCTAAGCGTAAGGTCACCGGTTCGATTCCCGACTCCTCCGTTCTGCATGCTGAAGCGTCTTTGGGCAGGACAATGAACCCAATGTTGTTCCCAACGGTCTGATTAGCGCCTTGCACGGCGGCTCTGCGGTCAGTGCTGCTCAGCTAAGTGGGTGAGTGGGTGAACGCAATCTAGTGTGCTTCAATCCTTACTTTTTGAGTATGGTTTGGGGAGAAAAAGTGCAATTTCTCTGAGGCGTCCGATTTATTTTGTGTTGGCAAATCTTGAACGGATATCTATCACTTGAAAGACCGGCAGCTAGCCCTGCTCTCTGTTTCCGGGGGAAACGAAAGAAAACAAAACAAAAACCATCAATCTTGAAAAAGAAAATGAATACCGCGGGGTTGCAAATAATTTCATAAATCAGAAATACGAAAACAGCTAACGTTCCCGCGGATCCATGCTAAGCAGTGTAATTTAGCATTTCAAATATAATGAGGACGAATAAAATACACCACAAAGAAACAGAAAAAGAAACATCCAAATAAAAACACAGATCCTGTTTTACAGAGATTGAACAGAAGCCAGATGAGATGCAGACTCCACATCGCTCATTTGCAGACAAATGCGGTATTTCGACGGGAGGGACGAGCAGCGAGGCCACGCCGGCGTCTGATGGGGTTCAATGCCGTCACACGAGTGCCGTGAAAGCACGATTGTCCTCGTACGAGTGCCCGCGCCGCCGCGGATCACTGTAATTTCCACTCTATTGAGCGCACCTGAATATAAGCCACATCGGCTTAAAATAGGTAAATAAATCCATGTGTACATACATAAGCTGCACTTGTATAGAAACCGCAGGTGTTCACGTTGTAACGTGAGATATTTGCACTAACATTTAATTAAATTCAAGTAAGATCTACAAATGTGTACTGGATTTTTTTTTTTTTCCAAACAGTACCTCCGATGAAAAAGATGAATAATAAATAAGACAAGGAAAAGTCCCGCTATCTCGTCCTCCTCTCGCGCACTGAAAGCGGTAAAGTCGTCGTCTTCGCTGTCGGAATCGAACGGATTCAGAATTTCACGCTCATTTCGTCGGTCCGATGTGACGAGGCTAAATGTTTCGGTGGCGTGAATATAAGCCACATCGGCTCAAAATAGGTAAATAAATCCATGTGTACAACCATAAGCAGCATTTGTAAAGAAGCCGCAGGTGTTCACGTTGTAACATGAGATATTTGCACTAACATTTAATTAAATATAGGTAAGATCTACAAACGTGTACTAGATTTTTTTTTTCCAAACAGTACCTCCGATGAAAAAGATGAATAATAAATAAGACAAGGAAAAGTCCCGCTATCTCGTCCTCCTCTTGCGCACTGAAAGCGGTAAAGTCGTCTTCTTCGCTGTCGGAATCGAACGGATTCAGAATTTCACGCTCATTTCGTCGGTCCGATGTGACGAGGCTAAATGTTTCGGTGGCGTGAAGCTCGTTAGCCCCCTGAAAATCCCCAAAAGCCGCAGCATTCAAAGCGTGGGGAAAAGTAGCGTCTATTAGTGCGGAAATGACGGTATGTTCAGCTTTATTTTCCTTTTTCTTTGCTCCCAGGACCCAGGTTCACCCGATCCCGATAGCCGTGTTCTTTCGGGAAGTATTCCGAACTTCGGTGGAATCACGTCCCAAAGCGGGTGACTGTTACCTGTCAGACTCAGCCGACGAGAAACCGCTTCTTCCTATAGATCTTTTGCCCTCCGAGACCCGGCGGACACCTGCAGAATCGTGTGATGGTGTGAAATAATGATGCACCTCTTATGTTAATACGCTTCACAGCATTCCTAGAAGACGGAGGTATTGATGATGAATTTGACGGCGGGTTTCGATTCCTGGACTCGGCACGGCGGACAATTTAGGCGTCGTCACATCTGACACAGCTTTGCTTGGCCGTCATTAGTTATACTGATTTATCCTTATGGGGTGTTTTGTATTCAGCTGTGTTTTACAGACTTGATTGTACTTTGCCGGGATAAATCGCCGGAATTTTTTTTTTCTAACTCCCGAGTTTGTCCGATCGAGCCCGTGACAAATTCTATTTTTATTTTTTTTTTTCCACCGCCAGTCAGGTCACACTGCATCACTTCCATTAGACGGAGTCAGCACAGCTAATCCCAAAGCAAAAAAATTAAAAAATCTAATGTTTACCGTCTTCCAGCTTTCATTTTCATTTAGATCAATTAGGCCCGGGGATTGATTTGGATGTAGATCGAAGGGCGGCTGGGGAAAAAAAAAAAAAAAAAAACGGTGTCAGAACTGCTCTGTGTTTATTTCCATTACCGTTTATTACATCGCTGTGATTTTCAAGACTCCGTTCGTTAGCTTAGCGCGGCTTGTTTGGAACACGGAGGGGAGATCAATAAAACAATTGCTTATTTCAAATGCACAGAACCGTCCAAGACCTTTTATCAGTCTCATTTAATAATCCCGGTCATACTACAATGGACCATACTATTGCTCCCCGTAATGAAGAAGGCGTCAAATAATTCACGCCGAGGTCCTCTAATAATCTGAGCTTCTAAAGTAGAGCAAATCCTAAATCATAACATCATTGTGCTGGCCATGTGCAATTATTTCCTTTCTCTCAGTTGCCTGGATACCTTGTTTCTGTAACACAGAGATTAGGTGCTTATGGCCGTCAACAACTGGCTTTGACTCCTTCCACTGTTTTGCCTCACTAAGTGAATCGTTTCCTTATCTACTTGTCAGAAGAAGAAGGAAAAAAAAAAAAAGAAGCTAGTTATAAACGCGGCGCTTCGCCGGCTCCAAAGGTCCAGCAGGTTCTTTCGACGGGAAGAGTTAGATCATCGTATTAGCTTTGAGGAGCAATGCTAGAAAAAAGATGACGGCGCGCCACGAGTGTTGGATTATGTCCTTCGGTACATCTCAGAAGTTCTGCAACGGGTCTGTGGACACCAGGCCACTGGTCAAGAGGGCAGGATTCCTCACTGCATTCTACGGAAGAACCGTGGAGAACGTTCTGGCCAACACCATCTCCATGTTGTGGAGGCTACTCCGAGCCAGGAGCTCCACCGGTGACTGGAGTTGGAAAGAGGTCCTCCAGCAGGTGCTGGCTGGACCACCTCGTTCGGCAAAAGATACCTCCCAGGGGTCATCAGACTCCTGGACTTTATGAATAACACCTGAATACCACGTTGCTGTACTGGACATCACGTGTCTCTTGAGCATCATGTCTTTGCGCTGCCACCTAGAAACCCTTTCTAGTAATATGAACATCTCTTTAGCAGGCCAGTTTTAAGGTTGCACTTCATAATCCTGTGACATGATGTGTCCGATGAAAGATATCACCGACGGGATTGAGGAGGTCTCGGAAGTGTTCCTTCCACTCATCCGCATTGCTTCGAGTTGAGGTCGCCTTGCTTCACCTGTACACAGTGTTGACGGAGCTCTGCCTCCCCCTCCCGGTGCTACCGGATTGTGGACCAGAATGTCCACCAGAAATCGTTCTCCATGGTTTCCCAGAACTCCTCCCACGCCTTAGTTTTTGCCTCGGCGACTACCTGAGCCACATGCCACTCTGCCTGGCAGCACCTGTCAGCTGCCTCTGCAGTCTCACAGGCCAGAAGGGTCTGATAGGACTCCGTCGGTTTGGATGGCGTTCCTCACCGGCGGGCGCCGGACGCTTTATGGCTGCAGCTGCAGTCTGCCGCTTCGACAATGGAAGCACAGGACGCGGCCCTTCGGACTCCATGTTGTAGTGGTTGTAGTTCTGCCAGAGGGCGGAAGTGAAACTCCCTCTGACAAGGGGACTCTGCCAGACGTTTCCAGCACATCCTCACGTTACGTTTGGGGGTACGTTACATTTGCCGGGTCTGACCACCAGGGTTGATCAGCCGACAGCTCCGCCTCCTCTTCACCCAACTGTCCGGGACATACATGCGGCTGCAAGTCCATCAAAACGACCACATGGTCAATCAAAGAACCGCGGCCTAAGGTGCGTTGGTACCAAGTTCAGGGTAGAAGAAGTTCACTTCTGAGGGGTGAAACATCTTCTACTGAAGAAACTCAAGTTCAGTTGTCTTGACAAGATGATTTTGACAAGTATTCACCATGACCTGGATGACTGAGAACCTCCGAAGACAGTTGATTCTGTGCTTCATGACTCGCGAGGACATTCTGTTTGTTGGTCACTTCTTGATCCACTGAATGGCAATAAGTTTCAGGCTCATTCATTCTCTGTTGAGATGAAGCCTTCTGCTCATCCTCCACCTTCATGTCCAGCGTAGTCTTGTATGTTCTTTGGGAGATCACAAGCAGAGCAGTACCACCGTAAGTCCCTGAGGGTCAGTGTTGCACGGTATGCTCAAGCACCACCAGCAAAGCACAGGGAAGAAGAGGGCGACATGGTGTCGGGCAAATTAGGGGAAAGAATTCTCCGTCCACATGATGCCTTTCACTCAATACCGTCGCAAACCACCGTCCTTACTCCACCTCCTCTTCCTCAGAAATGACAGTTTCACCGGCTTCTCCCACGCGACCGGGTTTGGAAACCGAACTATAAGGTGAGCTCTGAACTCTGCGCTGCCTTCTAATGGATGAATTGTTTAACATCTCCGGGCACCCGAGGCGAGCCTGGGAAATATGTGGGCCGAGATGTTCGACATCATCTGCAACGGACGTACCTGTTGACGTTAGTAGCATAAGCATACATGAGCCGCAAGTCGGCATTTGTTCAGTCGTGCAAAGTCGATGATCTAATTATCCCGCAGCGCTCTTCGATTCTGCCAGCTAATGGCCTTTACCTTTACCTTTACCTGCATTTTCATCATCCTTCTCTTTTCATCCCTGGATTCTGTGACACTGTGAATCCATGTAACACGAGGGTATTTCTACATCATGGCCAGTTTTGATCCTGGAAATTGGATTTTTGAAGCTGCCTTTTTTTTTTTTTGTTGTTGTTTTTTGCTTGAAAGTGCCTTAGATTTCACTGCAGATGGTTTTTCTTTCAGTTTTTCTCTCTCCAGAAGTGCAGGTTTCTCGACAAAATGAGCAGTTTTTGACCATTCTTTTTTTTTTTTTAGTTGTTTTGGTTTTTCAAAATATTCATCTCCTGTTGCACATTGTCAGCACAAGTTGAAAGCCATGGCGGAAACACTAATCAATACAACTACCTTGTCCAAGACACTTTATGGAGTTGATGATGTATTGTGCTCATGACCTTAACTGAAGTTGGACACACACACACACACACACACACACACACAGATAAATTCAGTATTCATTTTAGTTGATGAAATCGACTCGTTTCCTTTCACCTGCTTCCTTCAGAAGGTCTCCAGGGCCAATCGGCCAATCGACTCCTTTCCCGTCCTCTTTCCCTCCATCTAGAAACCTCCTCTCTGGTCTTCCCTTCCAACCTTCTCCCATCCCTCCTCTGTCCACTTCCAAACCATCTCAGTTTGGCTTTTTCTCCAGAACATCGAACACTTGCCGTCCCTGTGATCCTTCTCGCTCCCAAGGAGAACCTCCGCGTCTTCACGTATGCTTCGTTTCTCCGTCCCTTCTCCACTCTTTCCATTTCTGGAAGTCCTTCACCTTCTTGATCACACTTGTCTTTCGAGAACCTTGTTGCACCGACAACTCCGAGGCAGACGTCAAAAGCCATCTGGACGATTTCTGTTTCCACGGCGTCATCATGTCATTTTAACACATTACGTGCCGGATCCGCCGTCGGTACGCCGATATTATCCGGACTCTTTTTTTTTTTTTTTTTTTTTTTTTTGCGGGGATTTCAGAAATGACCTACAACGCCGGGCGCATTAATAAGGCTTCCAAAATACCGCCCCCCGCTTTAGTGCTCGGAATAGCAAGCAGAAGAAGCTCCGATGATGACCACCGGGGATGATTAGGGCTGCTCCCATTGGACACACCGGCGAGCCAGACGTGCTTCCAGACTCGGTAAAAATTTGACCTTTCGGGGGTGTGAGAAATCCAGCGACTCCATTTGTCTCATTCCACATTCCACTGAAGAATGAACTGTCTGAACCTCTAACTCGGGCTGGTGGCAGTATTATTTCGCACAGTCTCTTACCACAGTGGGGGGAGAAAAAAAAAAAAAGAGAAATAGCTGTGAGGATCAGCTTTGCGGTAACTCACTTAAAGAAACTCTTCGCATCCCGTATCTTTCATTTCGCTCCACTTACTTGTCATCAATTCCTCTGATCTCTGCGGCAGATATGCAGCCAAAATATAGAAGGATTGAACTGATTAAATCTGAAGCGGTGCAATATTGCCTTAAAAAAGAAAAAAGAAAAAAAGGATTTCCACAAGACTGGAAAAAGGAGAAATGATGAAAACGCTGTGGACGAATACAAAACCGGAAGGGAAGTTTTATATATTTATTTGTGATTGTTTTTTGTTTTTTTTCCGAATTAATATTGTTTTTACCTCAGCTGTGTTTGAAGTGAAGATAAATCTAATGCCATGTTGTCCCTTATTGTTTGGGATTTTTAATCTTTCTGCAGCCAAACGGTGATTAAGACAACATTTAGAGAACGGCGAACTGTGCAGAGCTGTGTGTGCATGAGCCGCATGCTAATCGGCAGATCTAATGTATATGCATGATGCTCTTCTTTGGTCAGTGCGAGAATGAAGATGGTGCACATTGTAGCCCCTTTGGCACCACGGGAACTTTTTGAAGCTCCAAGAACCTTCACAGGAGTCTGTCTTTTTTTGTCCTTTTGGAAAGCATACGAGTCTCCTTTTTGAGCTCCCACTCCAGGGAAGGGTCTTTCCGCAAATTCATCGGAACTCACGTGACCTTGGTGACTGGTGCGACTCAAACACCACGGCCATGACGAGTTACTTCTTGCAGACTTTATTAAACCTATTCTGGTCACTGGTCAAACGTTTTCTTGAAAATGAAATGAATCGAGAGCAGTTGGAAATGGAACAACGGAAAGGTTCAAACTCTTCTGTCCTGCAGCACCTCAGCGGGGTTTCCAGGGCTCATGGAGGAACGTCAACACATTGGCCAAAATAAGTGCGGATCTAGCTAACGGCTAACGAGGTTCTTCGGGGAGAAGATAAAAACACTCCAACCATCCGATAGTCCAGGGTTTGTCCATGTCGCGGAGTTGGAGTCCAAGATGCCGGTGGGAATGCAAACCTAAAAGGTTCCCCTGGAGGAGGCTACCTCCCGGAAACGAATTCAACGTCTTTGAAACAGGCGGTGCAAAGGTTAAAGATCCTCGGGCGAATCATTCTAAAAGCCCCGGGTGAGCGAGAACCTCCACAGGGACCAAAACCATCGGGCATAAAATGAGCCGTCAATACTTTGGGGTTTTAAACCTAATTGAATTGGATCAAATGGAATGATTGGCAGCAGAGCTGTTTTTATTTACAGCGTCAGACCAGTCATATTCATCCGCGCAAGTATTTTTCTCCTCCGCTTATGTCTGATCATTAAACATTTGCAGCATCGATTCCTTCTCGCAAGTAATTAGATTAATTCAAAACCAAGACGGCGATATAAACATCCCGGATCACGGCGCCAGGACAGAAGCTCAATGCTGCGCGTTCTCCGAGGTCAGACTCCGTCTGTCAGTTGATTCTGAACCTTTTTTGAAGATGTCATTTCTCAACCGCAACTCGATTCTCAAGAAGCCGCCCTTCTAATTCCTTGTCAATCCACCCTGTGATTGATTTACATCCATCATTTAGTCCGTTAAGGTTCCTCCGTCATCCGCGTCCTGGCCAATCATCAAGTCTTAAGTCCCGTTGCAACTGGACTCGGATTCTGTCCTTGAGGCTGTTCATCCTCTCATCCCCGATGCTTTTTCAGTGCGCCTTTCCGGTATGCTTTAGAAATGCTGCGGTTGGGCGTTGGTGCGAGCCAGGAGGCCTCGGTATGTGACGTTGCGCAGCAGTTGCGACGTATTTATCGTTTGGAGAACAAAGATAAAGGCTCATTTACGACTCTTGTCGTGCCCGAGTTCTTCCTGCAGAGGTCGGCTGTGGAGGATTTGTCCCCACGTCCACAATCAAACTTCTTAAAGGACTGGGAGCGAGTGGACAGGCCTTCCGACAGGATGTCAAATCACGAAGCGAAAGGACTGCAAGTGGGCTAAAAAAAAAGACCACGTCTGGGACGCCAGAGGTCGGCGTTGAGCCTTTGGAGGTGTCGTGGGCTTTTCGATGACACACCGATGAAGGTGCCCACCTGAAAACCCCCAAGCCTCTTCTCTAAACCGCTCACCATGTGCCGATTTAAGGGATTGTACGACCGAGTCCTAGTTCTATACAGGACATGAAGATAGTTGGTGTGAGAAAGGAGGATCCAGAGAATAGGGTTAGATGGAGAAGGTGGATTCACTCTGGTGACCCCTGAAGGGAAAAGCCTATAGGTGAAGAAGTCGACTACCTGCTCCTGTATACTCGATGGGTTGCATACATGAATAGACACGTCCATTTGAATGCCTTACTCAGATGAAATAATGACGCCGTGTTGTTTTCTTCTTTTCCTATCGCTGGTCACGCTTAAGCATACCTTGCAACATCCATCACCCCACAACTTCTAGTAGCAATGCTCTACTTGCTGTGTTTGTCTAAACATCCGCGAGCTCCCTGTAAACCTACAGGAACAGGTTGAGCATAAATGAGTCTGAGAATTGTGAGTCACCTGAGTTGGAATCTGAAGAGGTATTTAAGAGGCTCAAGCCTCAAAGAAGTTCCCTCTGTTTGGGTCGTCGGACCCTCTTGTTGGATTCCAGGATGCAGATGGATCTGCGGGTACGTCGATCTTGTTGCGTGAAGGCAAAAGTTTTGGTATCTATCACAGGCTCATTGAGAAGGACAATCCCGATGCCTCTAGCTTTTGAAGCAAAATTCTAGCACCCCTGTTTCTTGGCTGCACAGCGTTTCCACGCTGAACCGTGATGGACGGCTGCCTAATGCAGATTTCAAAGAGACGTGGCGATTTCTCACGCGGTGAGACATTTGAGATTTATTTTTAGGCAGAAATTTCCAGCCCCCCCCGCCGGCCAGTGGAAGTGCTTCAAATTACCAGGATGAACAGGAGGAATGATTGCAGCCATCAGCGCCCTTTTTTTCCGCTCGACGTTAATACGAGCACTTGACTAGTTTTAGACAAAAGGAACAGTCAGTGCAAATGTCAGCTAATGCAAATACGATCATGGACGAGTGATTCTTGCACGAGCGACTCGGAAATTAACGGAGCCGTGAGATGACGCAACGGAGACTCCAGTGCGGGCAACAACAAGACCTCTGTTGTGCTAATCCAAGACGCGGGAGTGCTAACAGTCAGCGTTGATTTCCGCGGCGGAGAGGAAGCACGAGCGTTCGCTTCGTGAAGTCCTCCTCGCATTCGCCCCGAAAATAACACTTCTTGGCGAGCCTTCGAACGAGGACCTCCTGCTCGGGAGCGCAATTAGCGTATCGCCGCTAAAGGATAGTCACGGTGGTTGGATTAATGAATCAGGCATTGAGTTTATCCAAGCGACTGCATCGGATTCTGTGGCGAGACGGCCGCTCCATTAGAGCTTCGGATTAATCAGCCGTTCACCTTGTCCTGTAAAACACCGACATTTGTCTCCGGCCGCCCCGGCGAGGCGCACGCTCGTCCGGGAAAGACCGATGGCGCGTCTGCGCTGGCCGGGAGAGGGGGTTATTAAAGCGATCGATCTGACCTTTAACCTTTCGATGATTTTTAATTACACCAAAACGATTCGCGACGAAACGCTCGGAACGGTGAAGATGTTTGGGACCGGAGGAGAAGATCCCAGTTTGTCTGCGGGTGATTTAGGTAATTAAAGAGTGTAAGGCGTTTGATCAAACGGCGGGGCGGCTGCTATTAAATGATGTCGTTTTTTTTTTTGTTTTGTTTTTAACCTTCTAACAAAGATTAAAATATCAAGTAAATCTCCTCTCCGGACTGTAAATAATAGATGCGCCCGTGCCGACCGCGGACGAGGCATTGTGAAAATGCAGCTACTTGTAGAATCGGTGCGTGAACTTCTCAGACGACCCAGACCGCCCTCGCTGTTTGACTGCATTTCCTTTGTTTACGACGTGCGCGGACGAACAACCATGCCAACGCGGTGCGGCGCCGTAGCGATGGCGTATTTTCAGGCGTGAGGCGGCCGACAGGAAGATCCGTCGATGGATCGAACGGCAGGATGATTTGATACAAATTTTTTTTTTTTTTTCTTTCATGATTAGGTCTGTTTTAAAAAATAAAAATGGAAATACTGATTTCTTTGAAATAAAAAATAAATAAATAAAATAAAATCATGAATTATTTAATGGTAATGATTTTAATCATAGATAGCAATGATGATTAAGAAAAAATACTTCAATTTTTCTTCGTGGCTTCTGACCCCAAACACAACACCGCTGAGGTTCTGGACGGTGAAGTTTGCTTTTGAATTGCAGACATGGGGAGAACATGGTGACCAGAGGAAGGGCAGATCACTGCAATATCACAAGAATTATTATCATAATTTAGGCGATTGCAATCATTTCAGACTTTACGTTCTCCCATGTGTGTGCAGGTTTTCCTCCCGGTTCTCCAGGTTCCTTCAACAGTCCAAATTCCTGTCAGACGTTCACTGGAGACCTTCTAGTCTCAGCCTGTCCATCACTCCGGGATAGAAAGAATAAATTAATTGAATATGTGACCTTTATTTCACTTGGGTCCTCTTCTTCTAATTCATTTAACGGTGATAATGTATCCCTTATTAATCCCTGTGGGGGAACTCGTTGTCTGCGATGAACCCATCCTGGATGAACCGTGAGCAGAAGGCTGCCGTCCACCAGGTCCGGCGTGTTACGAAGATCTCCTCGATGTTCTACCCGTGGTCGATCTCTCCGAGGGGCCCAGATGGATCGGGATTCGCGCCGCTCGCTAACAGGCGATACAGGAAGTCGGAGACAGAGCGGTTTGGCTTTCTGGTGATTAAAAGTTCCGAGGAGAAAATAACCGGCGTCCATGCTGCGGGTGTCCTTGAGGGACGCGAAATAAAAAAAAGGTGTTTGATGAGAGTCTTAGATGAAACTGCCGTCTCCAACTAAACCAGGGGATGGATCACAGGGCCGCACGCTGAATTAGCACACCGAGCGTCTCCACAGAAGTCTTCGTTAGCCGCCGCGGAGCGCTGATGTGTTCTTTAATTTCACCGACGTGGAAGTAAAATTAGGTCTCGTGCGACGCATGTGGATATCGGGCGGTTCTGGCAGAACCCTCTCAAAACTCACGCGAGTTTATTGCAGACGTTTTCACATGGCAGCGTTAATGGTTATACAAACCATGATAATAATGGTAATTACCGTGACGTAAAGCCTGGCTAGCGCCTCCGCATGGATGTGCGAAAGCGTGATCGGCTACTTTCACATTGTTGGAACTCAGTGCAGCCCAGAACCTTTTTAGGAAGGGGAGCATTTTCTGATCCATTTGACCGGCATCGCAGCAAAGAGTAGCACCTCTCCTCTTGGATGCATGTTCACTTCCACAGCGAGGCAGGCTCTTGTTACCGTGATTGAGGTACTCGGGGATAATTGATGACGGCCGACACCACGTTTAAAATATCTGGTGGTCGGCGGTCAGATAGTTTTGCCGGGATGACACGGACAGAATCAGCAGGAAATGGAGTAAGCTAGAGGTCCGAGATCACCCAACTCTCCGACCCAGCCGATCATCCGTGGTTGTTCTGTGAACGCCGTGGCAGCTTCCACCTCCACGGTGTCCGAGTTGTTGTTTCTGTTTTGTTTGTTTGTTTAGAAGATTATGAGGACAGTGTACGATTCCATTAAGCACAGAGGCAGAGATGTTTGTACCAGATTGTAGCTCATAGCTAATTTCCATCTGTAGTCCTGGACAATACAAATATAAAACTGTACAAAATAGACAATATATATATAAAATATACAGATAGGCAATAAAATGACTATACAATATATAAACAGGCAATAAAATATGTAGTTTGCAAGTTGAAAGTGCTATTGTTGTGATATTATTACGTTGATCATCAAAATACCCGTCTTGTATTGTTAGCGTTAGCATGTTTGGTGCTCCAGAATCCAATTTCTGACGGCCCTTGTAAGGGTGTGAAAATCAGTCATGTTCCTCAGATTGTCTGGACGCCCATTCCATTCTTTGATGGCTTTACAGGAAAAGGCAGATTGATAAAAGGCAGACTTTCTTTTAGGAATATCGCAGTCTCCTCCAGACGCCGACCTTAGCACTCGACTTGTGAGTTGATGAAGGTCTTAAGAGGAGGTGGGGTGACGTTATGTCAAATTTTGTGAACCAGACGGATGTCAGAGTACCTGATCAAGTTGTCGAAACTTAATATTTTATATTTTCCCAAGACATGGCAATGATGGTAGTGCCTTTTTTTTCCATGCTTGCAGCTTAAGGTGCGCATCACAACTCCCCCGCCTGCAGGAATGCTAACGCACAAGGTGAAGGCTACTCCAGATCGGAGCCGGACACTTTGAAATTCTCCGTCCGAAAGCGTCGAATCCAAACGTAAAAACGTCGCACGAGTTGAGGTTGTTAGCATTTATGCAGATCGTATCGACCGACTTGTGCGTTGTTGTTTCTTTATGGCGAAAAATAAAAAGCGAGTTGCTAACAGATGTGGGCTTTGCAAAGGTTGAGACACCCGACTGATCCTGGCTGACGTTCTCCTCTGCAAAATTAAAGTTCAGCATTGTTTATCAAACCGTCCCCGCTGTAAACGCAACGCCTCCCTCTCCGCCGCCGTGACAAAAGCTCTTTTTAGGGAACTCAGCAGGGGGTTTACCCGACGGGCCTTCTGCCCGGAGCTCGAACCGAATCCCCGACCCCACGGCCGACCGATCGATTACGTATCGATCGAATGTCGTAAGTTTGCATCTCATCGCCGGCCTCCTTTTTGGCGCCGTCACGGAGGGGACGGGGGAGGGGCGAGCCGGAAGAGCTAACGCTAAGCGGCATCCTGACAACTGTGACTGGGATTGCGATGCGTGCTGCCAATCCCCCCGTCTCACCTTTGGCAAGCTCTTCCCCCGGGTTGCCCCCGGTAAGAATCTGTGAGCCAAAAATAAGAATAAACACAAACGCCGTGTCCTGGAGGCGCAGCCGTATCTACAATGGAAATCCTGGCCGGCTTTGTCAAAGTGATTAGAGAGGAAGACGGGGAAACACAAGATTAACGCGTCTAATTATCGGCGTATTTCCCCGGGATCGTTATGAAGTCGTGACGCCGCCGTCGTCTTGGAAAAGTCAAAAAGAGTTAAATTGGAAAACAGATGAAATTATCGTCGGGATCTTTATCCTAAATGTCCCTGGAAGTCAACCGACCGTTTCGCCCGGCCGCCTTCGTCCTGCTTTAGTATTAAATACCACATCTGTTTTAAGACCGTTTAATTTCCCAGCAGAGAGAAGCTTGTTCCACAACGACGGGCATTTTTTTTAATTTTTTTTTTTTTTTTTTTGCATAATCTAGGATGTGTCTTGGTGCTCGCAGCCCGGCTGCAGCTGGGCGACCGCGGGGCGAGAAGCCAGGAGGCCCAAGCCTTTACACTATTTCCATCGCACGCCGGCCAGCACGCTTCACACTCAACACACACACCAAAAAAATAAAATAATACTCTTCCCGAAGCCTCGACGGGAGAAGATCTTCTGTCTTCCATGGTTGTTATGGAAACGCACCCTGTTTTTTTGAGGCATTAAAAGAGGCGTTTAGAGGCGTTCAAATGTCATATCGGGACAAATTGATCGGAGAGTGCGAACACGCGCAGCCATTCGCCTTCTCGTTCACACGTCTCGACCGCGGAGGTTCTCACACGAACCTCCCGCCTCTGGATCGTGGAGGAGATCCTCGTGGATGAAGGTAGCTTGTCGCTGCGAGGTGGAGGCGCCGACCGCCGCGCCGGCGTCATACGTAGATAAATAACAGCGCTGACAGAACGTTCGCTCTCCGAGTATTATTTCCAGTAGAAACGTCAAAATATCAATTTCGCGGCCATATCTTAACTCCTCGTAACGTCCGGCAGGACCCGAGTCTGCGCTGACAGATTTAAAACATCTGTATTTCTTCCTGAGAAAAGAAAAGAAAAAAAATCCTGTCAGACTCGATGTCACCTTCTGTGATCATCCAGACTCCATCTTGCAGGAGTTTTTCCCGGCTTTTAAAAATAGGACGCGGATTCGGGGTCACGCGACCCGGGACCGGAGCGCCGCCAAAGCCTCCGCCACCCACGGGACAGAGGTGTTATTAATGCAATATAACACATAAACCCGCGTGGGCTTCGCCTCGCCGGTGCCGTCTGGTGAGCCGCATCACCCAGACGTCGGCGCCGTTAAAAACATAAATCAATTAGGAAGAGAGAGTGATCTGATCTGCTTCCTCCCTCCGAAGGTTGGCTGCGAGGGATGAATGATTGACGTCCGGGGCGCGCCGGCTTTCAACGTCTCCCCGGAACAATATCTTCCATCCTGCCAACCGCGGCGACCCCGCCGACCCCGCGCCGGAGAGCATATCTATATTTATTCATTCACTTATTTATTTTTTCCTCAAAAAAAAAAAAGGAAACGCGCAACGCGGCCATTGACTCGCCGTCTCCTCCGTCAGTCTCGCTTTTATCAGTCTGGGAAGTGACGGGCCGAGTTGCGGGAAGTGAGTGTTCTGTCAGCGCGTCTCGTTTTAGCTCCGCCGATCGCCGTCGGACATAAATAAGCCTCTGATGTAACCGCGGTTACCTTGTCGAGATGACGACTAATTGTTCTTTTAAGCGAACGCCGCTGTCGGACGCTTTTTGTCATCCGAACGATGACATTTTACTGACGGCTTTTTATGGAAAAACAAACATTTATTTCACCCGACGCGTCGGTGCCGCCGTTCGGAGATCTTCATCCGGTCGGGGGTCGGACCGGGTTCTCGGGTTCGACGCCCGTCGGGTTCCAACGTTTTATTAATCGTTTCGGAACGATTAATGAGCCCTGACTTCAGAGTGCATCGCGCAGGAGTTTTCCAAGATCTAGCAGGATGAGCCTTCGACACCAGCGTGGCCGCGGAGTTTGAAGACAGCGGGATGCGCCGCCATGCTAGCTAGCTAGCTAGCTAGCCAGCTAGCCCAAAGAACATCCTAGAAATGCCTAAATGAGGCGTGTGTGTCCGTGTTGTCGATGAGATACGGTGATGAAGGGCGTCCTCTTGGAGAAAGCGGAGATATTTACGGGGATTCGGTGCGGCGGCGGAAGAGTCGCTCAAAGCCGGTTCGATGGTTTTACAGTTTCCATCCATGAATTGAGAGAAAATCCAGCAACGTGTGCATTTAGCATAGCATTGTAGCATTGAGTGTGCAAACAGGAAATTAAGTTAAAATTCCCTTCACCGCCGCTGGCATTTTTGTCTCAACTTCTTTTAATAAAAACACTTTTCATTCTCTTGTATTATCATTTTTAATAGTACTGGTTCTATATTTAGAACCTATATTTAGAACCAGTTCTATATTGGGTCTATACTTTTTAATTCCTCTTCCTTCAGCCGCAGGAAATCTTCAAATCTTTGTACTTAAGACCTTTTTTTAAGACCTTAAAACACTTGATAGCCTTAACCATGACACTTTATATTTTATTGTATTTCTTATTCTCCCTCCCTCCTACTATTAGCTATTATTGTTATGTTTTTGCTTGAAACTCTGGCACAACAATTACCTTCGGGATAAATAAAGTTGTTCTTATATGAATTTCTGATTTCAAAATATGTAACAAAGCCGGGATCTGGAACGAATTATAAGGCTTTCCATTCATTTCGATGCGGATATTTAATTTGAAATGAGAGCAAATGGAGTTATGCGCTCGGCCACGGAAGCGATTAAACTCACGCGGATTCTTTCCGAACGAAAACGCAAATTTTTTTGTGGCGCCCGTGAAATAAAAAACAAAAGCAGAGGTCTGGCCTCCCCTGCCGAACGCTCAGAAGTCAGGAGGTTGTCTTTCCACATCGCCTCCTTCCTGTGGCGGCGGCGGCGGCGGCGGAGTGGCGTTGGGCCGAGAGGCCAGGAGTTAAGCGTCCGGGCTCGGATCGATCCGAGGTCGCGGCGGCGGCGGCGGCGGCGGGCGCGGAGGTCAACCCACAGCGATGTGCTCCTCCTTAACTCGCCCAATCCTGCTTTAACCCTGTGACTCCCACACTTCTTTTTTGCCGTCTCGACTCCACTCTTGTAAAATCTACAGCGGCGAGTCCATATTTTTTAAGTCTCTTCGTTCTTTTGACTCTCCTTTGAGCCGGTGACGCCGGCGCGGTCGCCATCGCCGCCTCAGGGACGCGGGAGTCACTTGACCTCGGTGAAAAGGCCGCAATAATCCGGAGGTCGCCTTCTTTTTCCTCGTAAATCAGTGGGTTCTTTTTGGCACACACACACACACACACACGTCCGTTTTAGATTGATTTCAATGGAATTACTTAATTCCTGTAGCGTTGTCACGGCTTCCACCGAGGGAATGCAGGATGTGAAATAGGTTCGAGGAGGATACGTGTCATAAATGATCCGGGAGGAAAAAATGTAGCCAACTTACTTTTCATTGATGGATCTGTTATACTGGAAGAAATAAAGGGGAACATTAGAATAACACATCCTGGATCTGAATAAATGAAATATTCTTCTGAAATACTTTGTTCTTGTCATAGTTGAATGAAAATCACACAAAAATGATCAATGGGAATCAAATGTATGAACCCATGGAGGTCCGGATTTGGAGTCACATTCAAAATCGGATCCAACGTCGATGTCGTGTCCTTAAAAAAAGACCGAATGTGATTGACTTGGAGTTACATCGTGTTGTTTTAGTGTTCAATTTATTTTTTTGAGCTCAAAAAAATAAAGGGAACACTTGAACAACACAATGTAACTCCAAGTCAATCCCACTTGTGTGAAATCATAGTGTCCACTCAGGAAGCAACACAGATTCATTTGGACTTGTTTTAAGGACATTACATCAAAGTTGGATCAGCCTGGAGTTTGTTTTTACACTTTAATTTGGAGTGTGATTCCTAATCCAGACCTCCATGGGTTGATACAATTGATTTCCATTGATCATTTTTGTGTGATTTTGTTGTCAGCACATTCAACTGTGTAAAGAGCAAAGTATTTCATAAGAAAATTTCATTCATTTAGATCTAGGATGTGTTTTTTATGTGTTCCCTTTATTTTTTTGAGCAGTGTATATATATACATATATATCTGTGTGTGTGTGTGTGTGTGTGTGCTGGTAGAACAACATTTGAAGACCTGCTTCATCCATTCATATTGAGCCATAGGTCATCGTGTGGTGGCAGCTTTCACCTTTTCTTCGCTGTCTCTATAAATCAGTGGCAGATGTTGTGTTACGGTTTGACGCCGCGCCGCTAAATGTTTTTGAACATCGGTTCCTTCACGATGGACTCGGCAGGATCTCATCCGTCGCGGGTCGATGGTTCGCGGGGTCGCAAGTGGTGTGGAGACACGCAACCGTTCACCGTCTCGTCCACACGTCTGGACGATTCCATCTCCTGCATGTGTTGGGACGGCGGGAGGAACCCGGAGAACCCGAGGAACCCCAGGCAGATACGTGGAGAACACGGAGCTTCCACGAGCGTGGAGCTTCTGGCTGTGAGGCTGAAGCTCCGACCGCTGCGACGCCGCGCTGCTTCTGAACATAAAAGGGGGGCGAAGCGGCTTCGGCTCGAGTGAAGACCAACCCTCGTCTTTGAGAAACACTAATTAACATGTAACATTGTTAATCCATAGCTACAAAAAAAAAAGGGCGGTTGCCACGGCGATGAATGGAGTCAACAGGAAGTAGCGCACGGTTGGTCTCCCGGCCAGCGAGACCAACCGTGCGCTTAATTTAGTGGTTTAGTTTCTGCCGTCGCAGTTTCACTTCACGCCAGAAGATCACGAACCAACCGACTTTATATATAAATAGACATTTTATTTACTTTATCCCTTTGGTCGACCCATCATATAGTGACGTAATGTACTAGTTACAGAAATCAGATATATTGATCCCCAAGTGAAATTTAATATCCCTTTCATCTGTTTTTCTTTTTTCTTCTTTTTAGAGAATCACCTCTCATCTGTACATTTCTATTGTCTGTTGTCCACTGGATTTATTTAAGATAAAATAATGCTTTATTGATCCCCATAGAGGAAATTCTTTTGTCACAGCAGGGCAACAATGACGATATCAATAAATATGAGTATAAATCAGCTCTGAGCCCCTTCTTGTTCGCAGTGGTGATGGACAGGCTGACAGATGAGGTTAGACAGGAACCTCCATGGACCATGATGTTTGCAGATGACATTGTGATCTGTAGTGAGAGCAAGTAGAGGAACATCTAGAGAGGTGGAGGTATGATCTGGAAAGGAGAGGAATGAAGTTTAGTCACAGTGAGTCAGAATATATGTGTGTGAATGAGAGGAACTCAGGTGGAACGGTGAGGCCACAGGGATGGAGATCAAGAAGCTGGAGGATTTCAGGTACTTAGGGTCAACAGTCCAGAGCGTGGGAGAGTGTGGAAAAGAGGTGAAGAGACGGTTCAAGCAGGTTGGAATGGGTGAAGAAAAGTGTCAGGGGTATGAAGAGATAGAAGAACATCAGCCAGAATAAAAGGAAAGGTGTACAAGACAGTGGTGAGACCAGTGATGATGTTTGGACTAGAAACTGTTCCAATGACCAAAAGACAGCAGGCAGAACTAAAGGTTGCAGAGATGAAGATGTTGAGGTTCTCTTTGGGAGTGACCAGGATGGAGAGGATCAGGAATGAGTCCATCAGAGGAACAGCACATGTTAGATGTTTTGGAGAGAAGGTCAGAGAAGCCAGACTGAGATGGTTGGGTCATGGACAGAGGAGGGACAGAGAATATATTGGTAGACGGATGCTGGAATTGGAGCTGCCAGGCAGGAGGTCTGGAGGAAGACCAAAGAGAAGATTTATGGACGCAGTGAGAGAAGATATGAAGGTAGTTGGTGTGAGAGAGGAGGATCCAGAGAATAGGGTTGGATGGAGAAAGTGGACTCGCTGTGGCGACACCTGAAGGGAAAAGCCCAAAGAAGAAGACAAAGATGAGTATAAATAAAAGAGAAAATTAAAAGATAGCAAAAAACACCCACTACAAAAAGACAGCAAAATGAACGACAACAAGGTTAAAAATAGATAAACAACAGCAATAAATGCAGATATCAGTCTGTAAACCGAGTCCTTAGATCCCTGTTTGTAAATTATCATCATTCCTATCAAATTATGTACTTTTCACCTGCACTGCTTATTTGTTGTTGTGTTTCTGCCTGGAGATCCGTCCGGTGGCCCTAAAACAACACAGGAGAGAAAACTAGCATAGCATAGCATAGCGACGGCTGGCGTTCAAAGCGAGTGAGTTGTCGGTGTGATGTAATCTGTCTGCGCCGTTTCCTGTTTGCTTTCTTCTGACAAGATATGAGCAGCACTTTGAATATTTATCAGACTCTGTGTTAATTGATGTCACCATAAAGAAAAAAAAAAAAAAAACCCGGGCAATTACATTTGAAAGTATGAAACTCATTATGAGTTGCGAAGCCGCGTCCCGTCATCCGGTTTTCTTCCGAGCGGCGGCGTGACGCCGGAAAGTGTCGCCTTTTTCATCGCCGATCGACACGTCGCACAAACACAAGACGTGCGTTTGTAGTTGCCTTCAAGAGCCAAACGCTGACACTTTTCTGATTCGATACCGGGGGGACACGGCGTGTCGCCGACTTCAAAAACCCTTAAATCCTTAATGAGCTCAAAGGTAAGACATATTTCTGTTGTCTTTTTTTAATGCCGTCCTTAAAATAAGTTTAAATATAAAAATTGACGGAGCTTTTCATCATTTATTTGACACGACCGAAGGAGCGACGACAAAACGGAGAAAAACAACAACATCCGATTCGTGTTCGTCGGGCTTTATTCGTCAATTCGGGGTGAACTGTCCCTCAGAAGGACAGCACATGTTAGATGTTCTGGGGATAAAATCCAATTTCAGAGGAAAGTCAGAGGTTGGAGCTGCCAGGCTGGAGGTCCGAAGGAAAACCGGAAGGGAGGTTTATGGATGCAGGGAAAGGGGACGTGAAGTTGGTGGGCGAAGATGCAGAGAAGGGGAAGTTGATTCACCATGAGGGACCTTGAAGGACTTGGGAACTAAAGTTCCTTTGGATGCAAAAGAAGTCAGGAGGACCCACAATGATCTCCAAACTGATCTGCTCAGCCGGAGCCACTGAGACTGAACGTCGTCTCTCTGAGTTTGACCGAAAACCAGTCGTTCGTGGAAAAGAAAGAACTCCAGGATGGGTTTAGAATGAATAGAACATCTGTGATGTCTGAAAGAAGTCATTCCCGCCTGTTTCCTTGCCTTGCTGAGATCTTCAGGCGGGAAACTGCGCACAAGAACCAACAACATCTCAAACATCTCCTTTACTGATGCCCTTCCAGCATCTCCGGCTGCATCGAGGCGCCTCCGCCTTCTCAAACTGAACTCAGAAACCTCCAACCTCTGGATCTGCAATGAGGTACCTCCAACTTTTGGAAGTGCTCAGAGGCCCTCCAGCATCTCCACCTGCATAGAGACGTCCCCAAAGTATCTCAGGGATGCTACTTCACTCTTTCAGTCGCCGACGTGACAATGATAAGACATCAGCTCACTCTGGACCTATTTTGGCCAGAAGGTCGATGTTGCTCTTCAAGCCCTTGAAACCCCTCTGTGGCGCAGATGGCCAGGAGGGCTTGGACTTCTTCCTCGCGCCGTTCTACTGCCTCTGTCCATATTCTGAGCAGAGACCTTCATAGGTCCAAGATCTGCAAGGACTATTTGGCAAAGGCTGTGGCTCGTGAGCACCACCGTCCTAAGAGTTCCCAGGGAACCGTAAGAGTTCCACTTGGATTGGGAGCAAACACACTTCCCAGATCCGGTGTCCTGGTCTGATGCTCCGCTGCTGTCCAGATGCTGGAGAAGAAACAGTTCCCGAAAAGCTTTTGGAACTCCAAAAGGCTCCTAACGTAAGCGGCTCATGTGTCAGCAGCATCGCCCCGACGCAGTGTCATTTTTTAATAGCGACAGAAACATTGTCACTCGGTTAGAACCCTTAAAGAACCCTGATCTCCGGCTCCTCACGCGAGCCAATCAACGCAGCACCGTGGCCACGCTTTGCGCGAGATCAAGGCTAATAAAAGATAACAATGATTTCTCATCGGCAGAAGGCGGCTGGCGGGGAGCGAAAGGGGCGGCCGATGGGAAATTGCAAATGAATGCAGCTTCTTGCAAACTTATTGCACAACGTGTTTGTGGAATAATTACAATGTAAGAAGTCTGCAATGTGTTCCTATAGTAACGTGCTTATGACTTCACGAGTGGACTATCGTTTACTTCCGCGAGCCTCACATTATTCCGAGACCGCTGTTTTCCCTATTAACGAGATGAATCCATTCGCCCGTCATTTGCATAAACACCTGTCAGTGCTTTGTCTCCCACTGATATCTAATGAATTTCAAACATTGACTGTTCTCGGCTGTTCACGCAGCCGCCAGTCACAAGACGTCCCCCCGCCGCCCTCCCGACGCCGCCGTGCAAAATTTCCCTTTCTTTTTTCAAAAATCGTGACCGGGGTTTGCTTACCAGCCATCCGTGAGCATCGCCGATGTTTGAAGGCGAAGGACTTGAAATAGAGGGTCTATCGCCCAAAAAAGCCAAACAAACACAACCTACATGCAGATTTTATAACGTGATTAGCATTTTAATTGCTAGTATATGTTATGCTGATAGCGCGCGCGCGCGGCTAACGGCGCGAACGAGGATTCTGAGGTCCACGCGAAGCTGTCTCGGCTGCTGCCTCCCATAGTTTATAATAAATACCGTCTCGGAATGAGTGTCTGTAGGAGCCATGCATCACCTGTGCAGATAGGCCAGTAAAGCGATGATGTGTGTGTCCTTGGCACCGGGGTGGAGGCGGGGCGGCTGGGGGGCGAGAAGGGCTCATAGCTTTTATCTCTGGCAAGCATCAGCAGAGAATAGCCATCACAAGGTCAGCCTTGAAGGTGAAACATCAGTGGAATACTCCGCTATCATAATTCACTTACTTGACATATCGGAGGAAGCGACCGAGCCTTTGTATAATTGATTAAATCCTCTTTTCCCGCTGATATTTGCAGGGTGCGTCTGAAAAGTCTCAATCTGGGAGTTGGTGTTGGTGCGACTCAAAGTCGTCATTGGTATTCGCCCCGGCGTCGTGGGGTATCACCGGTATTTCGTCTGTTTAGCGCACGAATATTCACAATATGAGTTTTGAGTGGGGTTTAAAAAATCCTTCCGGGTGCCTTTTGACTCCAGGTGAAACATTTGAAAGTCCTTTTTTATTGAGGGGCTCTAAACATTTAAAGGGCCTGTCTTGTGCTCTTCGCAGGTGGCTGGAAATCAAGGTGGTTTATTGTCTTCGGGCAAGAGCTGTCACACTCCGCGACAAAATGAATTATAATTCTCATTAATACAATTTTAACCATAAAGAATTTCGAGTTGCAGAACAATACCGCCCTAATTTGCAAGGTGGAAAACTCCACTCTGAAATGCCTAATCAATTCTTGCTGCGTTCCTTTTTGATAGCCAAAGAAACAATGGTGAACTCTCGACAACACCGTCTTGTTTTTCAGCCCGGCATTTGTTTTATTTTTTTTGAAATTCAAGTGTTCATTGGCTATTTACAGGGAGAGATTGAAATTAGCAACGCTAATTAGGTTTTGCATTCATGACAAGGAGGGCCATAGCTTTGAATAACAATACCTGCATCGACGCAGGAACCGAAGGAAGGCCGAAGCAGGCCAGGTGGGGTTCATTTGAGCATTTTCAAAAAGTTGTCAGGAAACACGGAGCAACATTTAAGCTGAGTGCTTTAATTGTCCCTATGCTAACCGTGTGTAAACCACTGCATGGATGCTAAACATGTCCCAACCAATGCCTGAATACTAACCAATCCATATTTGTAAACCAATGCATGGATGCTAACCAATGCATGAATGCCAACCAATGCATGGATGCTAATCAATGCATGAATGCTAACCAATGCATTCGTGCGAACCAATGCATGAACGCTAACCACAATCCATATGTGCCGACCGATACCTATATGCTCACAAATGTTATTATATTTACCCATGTGCTAATTAATATGTGCTAACTAATCCATGTACGCTAACCAGCGTATACTGTATGTCATAACTAGCGTTTATACTGTATGTACTGACCAATACATAGGTACCAAGTCGTGCATATAAGCTAACCGATGCATCCACGACAACCACCGCATATGTGCGGATCTATGCATAAGCGCTAACCGGCACATACAGTATACTCCCATCCAGTGCATATTTGCGGACCAATGCACGTGTCAACTTATGCATGTGTGCAAAATCACCGCATGCTGGCCGTGTGAAGCGCTGGGCATGTTCGGACCAGCGCGTACTTGCTAACCTCCACATATGTGCTAACCCGTGCGTGCCATTAGGGCTAACTGTTACACATCTGCTAAACAGTGCGTATGTGCTGCCAATGCATATGCGCATGAATAATAAGCAAAAAAGAAAAAGCAAAAAGGGAAGGACAAGTGTTACAAACAGCTGGAGGGTTTCCTGTTGAAAGCCACGGGAGTTCCCTGAGTGAATTAGCGCTAAGTGAGGAGACGAAGTACAGCGGAGTTACAGGGGCACAAAGAAGGTGACAGTAATTGGCACACACTGGATGTTTGCATGTCGCTGCAAGTCAAAGAGGCTCAAAGTACAGCAGATGGCCAAACAATAACCAGAAGCAAAATGTGCAGTCCTACGAGGGACGGGATGAAAGTTGTTGGAGGAGCTGGCGTCGAATCGCCTCCCTTCAGCGGCGCCCGGCCTTTTTGATGTGTTCTTCCCCGTGGCTGTGGTCACTCTAAACCAATAAATCATGGTGACAACAAATGCTGTGACATCTGCCACGCAGCATCTGATGGCTGACAAGAGTCATCTGTAGCCTTGATCCGGACGGGGGGGGGGTTTGGTGCGGCGAAAAATAATGTGCGGCGAAGAGCCAATGAATTCGGGGCGCCCGGCGCGTGCCAGTGTTTGCGCGTCAGCAGGTTAATTAGCACAAATCCAATAGCCTTTTTTTTTTGAAATGCTCTCTTTGGAAGATCACAACCGCTAGCTTGTGACCTTGAGCGTAAGGCTCATTATAATGAATGTGAACATCCTGTAAATTTTTTTTTTTTTTTCAAAAAAATTCCATGAAAGTGAGTTGCTATAAGACACACGATTTCTTCTTTTTGCACAGTGACCCCCATTAATCATGATGAAAGTTAGCTTTTAATTTAACCATACAGCCAACATCTTCAAGATCGGTGTATTTCTCATTAAAATATTTATAGCCACGCCTCGCGTTGTAACGCAAAATGATCACAACATCCCGCGTTTTCCGCCACCATGTTTAAAAAAAAGGGCCAAAAAGAACCGCAGATGAAATGGAAAATAAACTCCCGATTAAAACGTAATGGAAATACCGACGCCGGGGACGCCGTTTCCTGGGAGTCATGGCTGACTCGTGGCTGCAGAGCTGCAGCAGGCGGTGCAGGGAGGCGCCTTCGGGCCCCCCGGGCCCCTCAGTCCGGCCCCAAACTGGGGCTTTCAGGCTCAGGGGCGAACAGATGGGGGGCTGAGGAAACACCTGGGTGCAGGGCGGCGCCTCGCAAAGCCATCCGGAGCCAAAGCTGTCAACTGGGAAACGTCCGACGCCGCGACACATGGCTCGGCGTTTGCGTCGACACGCTCGCGTGATTAATGGCTTGATGAGCTCGACTTGAATCAGGACATTTCCGTGAATCCTTATCTGTTCCCCTGTCAGATTTGTGCTTTTCCTTGTTTTTGCTCTTTACAAGCAACTGTGTCCTTTGACGGAAGGCCTTTTATTCTTACTGAATATAATTAGTGTGATTTCCCCAACCTCCTCAGCCTGCACCCTCCACACTCAATAGAATAATGATGATAATACACCTAATAATAATAATACATTTTAACATTTTTCCATTCCATTCTCATTAAAGTTGACCAAGAATTAAAATAAAAGCCTTCAATATCAACAACAACTAAATAACAACAATGACACTGACAACAGCAACAAGAATAATAATAACATTGAAAATGGCAATGATCATAATAACTACTAATTACAACACTGCTACTACCACTAATACAACAACAATGCTAACAATAACAATAATAATAATGTGTAACAGAGAAGTTCAAGGTGGAGGTGGGACTCCATCAGGGATCTGCTCTGAGCTTCTTCTTGTTTGCGGTGGTGATGGACAGATGAGGTTAGACAGGATCTCCATGGACCATGATGTTTGCAGATGACACTGTGATCTGTAGGTGAGCTCAGGAAACAGGTTGAGGAACGTCTAGAGAGGTGGAGGTATGCTCTGGAAAGGAGAGGAATGAAGGTTAGTCACGGTGAGAGAGAATATATGTACGTGAATGACAGGAACACTGAGGCTACAGGGAGTGGAGATCAGGAAGTTGGAGAATTTCAAGTACTTGGGCTCAACAGTCCAGAGCAATGGAGAGTGAGACGGGTTCAAGCGGGTTGGAATGGGTGGAGAAAAGTGTCAGGGGTACGAAGAGATAGAAGACTACCAGCCAGAATAAAAGGAAAGGTGGAGGAGACGGAGGTGAGATGCTCTACAAACAGTGACAACGACCAAAAGACAGGAGGCAGAGCTGGAGGTGGCAGAGATGAAGATGCTGAGGATCTCTTTGGGAGTGACCAGCATGGATAGGATCAGGAATGAGTCCATCAGAGCCGATGGTCAGAGAAGATGGTTGGGTCATGGACAGAGGAGGGATAGTTATTACATTGGTAGACGGATGCTGGAAGTGGAGGTCTCGAGGAAGACCAAATGGACATAGTGAGAGAGGATGGAGTGAGAAAGGATGTGAAGGTAGTTGGTGTGAGAGAGGAGGATATAAAGATTAAGGTTACATGGAGAAGGTGAATTTGCCCCTGAAGGGCCCCTGAAGGGAAAAGCAAAAAGGATAATAAGACTTTGTCACAGGGGTGCAGGACATGTATGACTGAAACAAAGTGATGACTGAGATGGTTTGGATATAAACACACCTCTGTTCATGATCCAGCCATGGAGAAAATCTGGATAGAAGGTTGCTGAAGGTGGAGCTGCCAGGCAGGAGGTCACCCTGACCACCCGGAGCCTTTCTCAACTCCTCCCTGAAAACCATACAACACTCCTCCCTTTTCAGCTTCCACCACTTTGTCCTCTGCTCTGCCTTTGTCCTCTTCATCTTCCTTGTCACCAGAGTCATCCTACAGACCACCATCCTATGCTGTCTGGCTACACTCTCACCTACAACTACTTTGCAGTCGCTGATCTCTTTCAGGTTACCTCGTCTATACAAGATGTAGTCTACCTGCGTGCTCCTACCTCCGCTCTTATAAGTTACCCCATGTTCCTGTTTTTTCTGGAAAAAGGTGTTCACTACAGCCATTTCCATCCTTTTTGCAAAATCTACCACCATCTGTTCCTATCCTGGATACCAAATCTGCCCATCACTTCTTCATCCCCTCTATTGCCTTCACCAACATGTCCATTGAAGTCTGCACCAACGACCACTCTCTCATTTCTGGGAATATTCTGCATCACTTCATCCAACTCATTCCAGAACTTCTCCTTCTCTTCAGATTCACATCCCACTTGCGGGGCATAGCCGCTAACAACATTGAGCATCACACCTTCAATTTCCAGTTTCAGACTCATAAGTCTATCTGACATTCTTTTCACCTCTAGGACGTTCCTTACAAACTCCTCCTTCAAGATAACTCCTACTCCATGTCTCTTCTTGTCAGTACCATAATAGTACAACTTAAAGCTGCTCCTAAGCTTCTAGCCTTACCACCTTTCCACCTGGTCTCCTGGACACACAGTATATCCACCTTCCTTCTCTGCATCATGTCCACCAACTCTCTACCTTTTCCTGTCAGAGTCCCAACATTCAAAGTCACTCAATGGTACTCCTCCTCTTCTTCTTGTTCTCCGAACCACAGTAGCCCAATTTCCACTTGTACCCTGTAGGTCATCAGCACCAACGGCGGGCGTTGTTAACCCGGTCCGTGACCGATCCGGTATGGTATAGTTTTGGTTGACTCGCATGTTTGGTTTTGGCAAAAGTTTTACGCCGACGCAACCCTCTGCCGTTATCTGGGCTTGGGACGGCACAGGGAGGCACTGCTTTGTGCTGCTCTGAGGCTGCATTGAAAATGGTAATGATTATAATGATAACCAGTATACCAGCAATATCGACAGCAATAATGATAATTCTTGTCTTCTTCTTAATATTATTGTTGTTTTTTTTTGGTATCATTGTTATTATTTTCATCATCTTCATCATAGTAGGAAGAATGTGGTTTCTACATCATCAAAATGTATCAGTATATAGTTTTTGTATGTGATCTAAAACAAAGATAAGAAAGTGTCGATCCACCGTTACACTTCCCGCCTTCCTCGTCTCAAAAGGTCTCATGACTTTCTTCCATTTACGAAACGTTTGGATTTTACCGCCGTTTTAGTAAAAAAACCACGGCGCCGATTGATGGCCCGTCTACTTTTAACTCGCCGTCCCAACACTCTGTTTTTTCTTATTTCTTGAGTAGATATATTGTGTAACTGGAAGACGGACTCCTGTGGAAACACACATGACCTCACTTTAGAGACTTTTTAAATGGATACTGCCCGGACCTTCTGGCCATTAACTCCTCCCTGGAGTTTTCCTTTTTTAAACCCCAGTATGGATGACTCTGCTTTTTTTTTTTTATGGAAGATTTTTTTTCCTATAACAGGATGTGCAGCGCAGAAAGTCAGTGTCAGTGGCGGCGTGGAGGATCCCGCGGGAGGGGAAGACAAAAGTAGGGTAGGCCCTGCGCCGTCAGGAGACCGCTGGCATTTGATATTTCCGTCTCGAAATGAAACAGGCCGCGTGCCGCCGACTCGCAGACTCAAATAAACAAAGCATGCATTTACATTCATTAATATTAAGCCGCGCCGTCGCTCGCCCTCTTAACGAGGAGGCCGCGGCGGCACGAGGTGTTCGGCGGCGATGAAGATGCGAAAGTTCATTGTTGAGAGGTTACTTCTTGATCTCGCCGCGTCCCCTTCTCCGATGTATATTTATGAGGACCCCCGGCACTTGAAAGCAAGTCGACCGGACCCCCCCTTCGCCCCCCCGAGCGCGTTAACCCCCCGCTAATTAATGTATTTATTCAACAGCATGTACAAGCCGTGGTGCGCCCTCCTTTTTTTTTTTTTTTCCCCTCCAAACTGCCCTTTTGAAGATGCCGTTATGCACTTAATAGTTATTTTTTTATTCCTGCGCCGACGCTAACGACGCCAACCATTTACATTTTTGCAAGGACACAGACAAACATGTGATTTAATAAGATGCGCATGTGTGTGTGTTTTAATAGAGAAGACTTGACTTAAGTGGCGGGCGAAAGTATGTGCAAAGAAAGGAACAGAAACATCTTTCTGGCGGGAATCAGAAATGGAGTGTGCGGCTTATGAAGCGGCGGCGCCACAGGCTCACACAATTATCTTTCAATTCCCACGGCGGAGCCATGTTATTGTTCCGCCGATGTTTTCTGCTGAAGCGGGGCCGAGCGGCGTATTGTTAATAGCGGCGACGCGTCGGGCTAAAGCCGCCCGCCGCCGCCAGAAGGTCCCCGAGCTGAGAGGCTGCGGATAAAGAAGCCAACCTGGATATTTACGCCTCTAAAGGAGGCCGGTTTGACTCCACCTCCCATTTTAAGATGCCAAATGTTCATCTGCGCGAGCCAGAAAGGAGCTCGTGTTCTGACCTGCCGTAAGGGGTCGCCGGGGGGCGGAGCCTAAACGGGGGTTCATCCCGCAACCGTCGCTCTTTAGAAACACTCACTTTTCTGGCCAATTAAGGATCGGGAACGAACCTCTGCCATCCGTCTGTTTGCGAAATGTACGGAGCGCCTCTGGAACCCGGAGTCTTCCTTCCTCTCTGATGTAAAGGTTTTTGTTTATCATGAAAACAAACAAACAATGCGGAGAAGCCGTCTAATCAGGAGGCTCGTGGACCTCGGCGCCGCGTGAAATATGAAGGCTGATTGGAGCCGACGAGCATTTCACGCTTGTGATCCGGGGACGGGGCCGAAGGATTAAACATCTTTCAGACGTGAGGATGCATTAGCAACAAAAACAAACCAAAAAATAAAAAATAAACCTTGACCGACGTCCAAAAGGGAAATCGCGCCAGCCGTCATCTGGCGATGAAGCGGGAAAAACACCCGGCACTCGATTCACACGTCCAACGGGCGAGAGGGGAACGTGATGGAGGAGGAAAGAAGCTGCTGGGAACTGGAAACACACTGGGGCTTCGTGGGACTCAAGGTGGAGGAGGAGCGAGAAGAAGGGGAGGAAGATGGGGAGGAAGAGGAGGAGGTGGAAGAAGAGGGAGAAGAAGAGGAAGAAGAAGTTGTTGAGGAGGAGGAGGAAGAGGAAGAGGAGGGAGAAGAGGAGTAGAAGGTGGAGTAAGAAGAAGAAGAAGAGGAGGAGAAGGTGGAAGAAGAGAAGGTGGGGGAAGAGGAAGAAGAAGAAGAAGGAGAGGAAGAAGAGGAGAAGGTGGAGGAAGAGGAAGAAGAAGAAGTGGAGGAGAAGGTTGAGGAGGAGGAGGGAGAAGAAGAGGAAGAGGAAGAAGAGGAGAAGGTGGAAGAAGAAGAAGTAGAAGAAGAAGAAGAAGAAGAGGAGAAGGTGGAGGAACCATGAAGAGGAAGAAGAAGAAGTGGAGGTGAAGGTTGAGGAAGAGGAGGAGGAGGAAGAGGAAGAAGAAGTGGAGGAGAAGGTGGAGGAAGAGGAAAAGGTGGAGGAACCAGGAAGAGGAAGAAGAAGAAGAAGAAGAAGAAGAAGAAGAAGAAGAAGAAGAGGAGAAGGTGGAGGAAGAAGAAGAGGAAAAAGAAGAAGTGAAGGAAAAGGTATAGGAAGAGGAAGAAGAAGTGGAGGAGAAGGTTGAGGAGGAGGAAGGAGAAGAAGAGGAAGAAGCATAAGAGGAGAAGGTGGAAGAAGAAGAAGAAGAAGAAGAAGAAGAAGAAGGTGTTGGAGGAGGTGGTGGAAGAAGAAGAGGAGGAAAAAAAGGGTTGATTTGAAGTAAAGCAGCAGTTTTTCATTAAAAGTTGACAGAATGAATCTTCACTCCTGCTGTCTGGATGGAAGCATCTTCATCCATCCATCACATAAATAAACGCATAAAACAGTAAAAGACGGACATCGAGAAGGAACTGAAGCTTTTGTTGCCGTGTCGACCTCGACACGGCAGACGTGGCGTCCTACAGATCACCGACCCGTCACCGCGTGGCCTTCACTCTTCGCTCATCGACGAGATCTTCATCCAAAGCGCCGGAGCTTCTGCCTCACGAACAGAAGCTTCCTGGTTGGATCCATCGATCCACGGCTCTCCTGGTGTCTCCGTGGGGTTCCTCAGGGTTCTCCGGGTTCCTCCCGCGGTCCAAACACCCGCAGGAACGCGAATCGCGGTCGAACGGCCGAGAGGGTGAATTACGATTGGCGGAGAAACGTCAAATCGCGCGTCGCGATTTTCTCCTGCCGCCGACGAACCCGCCGTCGTCTCCGCGAGGGAAGTCCCTCGGGTGAGTTTGATTGACAGCTGTCAAAACCGTCGGTCACCGGGGAGAAGAAACTCCTCCGCGGCGACCTGGCGTCTGAATCCTCACGTCGCACGCCGTCGCGCTTTTCTCACCACCGTTTACCTTTTTGCTGGATGACGTCCACGAGGAGAACGTCCGACCCGGAGACGATCCCGAGCCCCGGAAGAAACCTGAAGAAATAACGTCGATAGACGAAATGATTTGTCAGGAGTGTCCAGATGATGCGGTTGCTAGGGGGAGGATGCGGTTGCTAGGGGGGCACGGCCCGAGCCGAGCGGCCGCCATTCCTTGAGAGGCTCCTCGGGCGTTCCTGACGTTATTACAATTCGGCGCCGGTCGAATCCGGGGCAGATTCCAACCGCGCCGGACGGAAAAAAACGACCGTCGCCGCTTTCGGGACGTCAAAGCTTTTATAATTCGACCGGGAGATCTGATTTTCTTCTCGCCGCGATATATCTGAACGGTTTCTAAGCAGATTAACAGCCGCGAGAAGCGCCGACGCCGACCGGTTCTCACATCTGACTCCTTTGACTCCCGATTCCAGCATTGTGCTGCCGCGTCCTTCTCCTCACAAAGCTTCGGAGAAGCTTCTTGGAATCCACGGAGGCGGCTTCTGTTGACGGCGGCCGCCCTCGGTCACTGAGTGGGAAGCAAACCCATTACGTTATCACCTTTAAGGTCGTTTGGAGGAGCGAGTCGGGGGTTGGGGGTTGAGACGGCAATCCATCTCCGGATTGAAAATCGCCGCTGTCGTCGGAGCTCGTTGTCAAAGCGGCGCGGAGAATTCACGGCCGGGGCGGAAAAAAAAAATCTTTAAAAATCAGAAAAAAAAAGGAACAGAAAGAAAATAAACCTGTGCATAGTTTCTTTTTCTTGGAAAATCACAACACACATTTCGAGCGATTTAAAAATTGTGAATTTATTCTCCAGGTAAAGTTTTCAGTTAAACTGGTGCTTCAAAGTTGTGCTGGTGCTTCTGTATTTTTTTTTATTAAAACATCCAGACATATCCAAAGCTACAGAAAGAAAATTCATCCAATGTAGGGAAAAGAAAAAAAAAAAAAATTGGGGGATAATTGAATAAAAATGAAATAGGGGACATGCAATATCATCTACATGTATATTCATATATATATATATTTCCACCAGTCAATAAAGGGAATCCTGTTGATTAGAATAGAAATAAAACAGAAAAGAATAGATAAATAATGTGTATATGTAGGATTTGGAGGAGGAATATATTTGGAGATATATTTGGACCTGATGTGTGTTTATCAGGCTGACGCAAACGTCCACCGCTTAGCCAGAACAAAGCAAATGACGCCCTGAATTAAAATTGATCTTTATTTGTAGCGCGTTCATATATTTACTTGTTAGCCTCTTTTTTTTTTCCACTGTGATTTTTTTTTTTTTTTTGTTTCACATTTACAAATCGCCCCCTCAAAAAAAAAAATAGAAAAACTCCAATCGGTGCGTTTGTGAAGCAGCTACGCGAAAAGCGCTTGCGGTAATCGTTCCACTGAATAAACAAGGGGGGCATTATTTCCAGAAGGGAAAAAAAAAGACCATAAGGCTGTATTTTATAAGGTGCCGTTTGCAAATTCCAACCCAGCTGGTCTTCGCAGCCGAAGGCTACACATTTAGGCAGCTCTCATTATCAGGGATGATTATTTTAAATATTGCCGGGCAGAAACGTATCCATCAACCGCCATCATTAGTTGTAAGAAGTGACTAAAGGTCACCGAAAAAATCTGTTTTTGTTTATTTTTTGCCTCCAAGATGTGTATGTTTTTTTTTTTCTGTTTTTATTTTGGAAACAAAAAACAACTCTCTGACACCAAGCAGAGATTAGCAATTCCCATACAAAGGCCTGTTAGCCCTCAAGCTAACAGGGTTTAGCTCAGCTATAACACCATTACATATGGAAAACAAAGCAAACAAACAACAAAAAAAACACCACAATTGTGTTTACTCATGGAAATTCATCCAGCAGTGGGTGAGACACACACACACACACACACACACACACACACACACACAGCATCAGGCGTCGGCGTCCCCGGTGACACCATTAGCGTGGCTGCAAACTTTCCCATGATCCCTTGGACTCGGAAGGGAAAAAAAAAAAGAAAACGCTCGCGGATAACCGACTTGCACGTGCACGCACATCTGCACGGGCAAAAACCGCACCCCCCGGCGGGGGGGTAGATTGATTAGCGATGAGGTCATAATTGCCGACTGAATCACACCCATAGTTAATCAATCTCCGGCTGAAGGATAAATTCGTCGGGTGAAAAAGGACAATACTTCATGAGGTGATGCACGGCGGATAAAGGACACATTCATTCATCACGACCGGCTCTCCTTGATGGATACGCGGGCATCGATGGTGGGCTCCATCCATCAATCAGCCCAGGGGAGGTCAGCTTTGAAGATCAAAATGGTCCAGAACGTGGAGATCAGCGCGCAGACGGCGCCCGGCGCTTCTCACCGCCACGGCTGGACTTCATTACCTGCCGCGTTCCACCTTCAAGGATCCATTTTGTTCCATAATCTTTGGGTTAAATGGACGTGGGAATAGAGGAGAGGTCGCTTTCTTCACGAAAAACGTTCTCACACACACACACACACACACACACACACCTGCGGAAGTGGTTAAAGCAGAAGAGCTGGCTGAATAATCTAAATGAGGATTAGATCGAGATACAAATAAACACAATTAGAAAAACAAAATATTTAACGCGGCGGAAGAAAAATCAAAATGTCTTCACAAGGACTTTTTGTTTGAAAGTTCAACATCAAACACATCAAAAGAAAAGAACAAAGGATCTTCCAACCCGAAAAAAAAAAAAAAAAGAGAAGAAAAGGCCAAAAACGAAACGGGAATCTAGAAAGTACGACTCGCGCCGCCATGCTAATGAGAGCCATTTGTTTTCCCCAAACGGAAGCTTTACGCAAAGATAAATAAATGAGTAACAAAAATATAAAGTTCCATTTGACTTTCATCCTCTCCTTGTTTTTATTCACCCCGGGTCACTTTCATGAAAGGAATCAGCCTGTCCGTCAAAGCGATGGGAAAACAGCCCGTTTGTCACGGACGGCGTTTCCACGGCTCCAACCTTTCATTTCACCCCATTATCGCGTCAGTCGAGGCGACGTCGGCTTCAAACATCTGGAGAACTCCGAGCTTCCGTCCAACCAGGATCGCGTTCTTTACGGAAACACACCCGGAAACACACACCCGCCACCTCCACCACTCAATTATCCTGATGATCTCGGTCGATGTGAGAAGGTCCGTGGATCGAATCAAACCGAGGACTTCTTTTAGGGAGTCTCCATGTTCTCCAGGTGTCTACATGGGGTTCCTGCGGGATCTCCAGGTGAATGCTCGTGTGGTTGCTTGTCTCCTCAGCTTTCGCCCGATGACAGTCGTGATCCAGCATCCCTGAGTTTCTCGGTAAAAACAACCTTTTTCCACCTTCGCCTTCCTGCCGCACCAGGCTACTGCAAGCTAGCGCTAGACGAAAATGAGTCCGAAACAAAAGTCGCCAAAAATGTTTTTTTTTGGGAGGAAACGAGCAAACGAGGACACGGCGGAAGCGTCGAGGACTGACGGCAAAAAGAAAGTTGGAAAGAAAATATCAAGATTCCCGCTTAAGTTACAGGTTTATCGCAACAACATCGCTGCGCACTGTTAGCGGTGAACGGCTAGTTCGTGAAGCTACTAAACCCTCTAAATCTGCTTTGCCACATTCAGCGCTCGAAGACAAACACCTGCAATTTTTGAAAGAAAAAAAAAAAAAAAACTAAATGTCATTGAATTAAGGTTATAGTGCCAAATGATTGTTATTGCCTCATATAAAGCGACAAAAGTTTTTATTATTATTTTAACCTCCGCTCCATGCGTAAAACTGAGTGGATGAACGAACACAATTCCAGCATCTGTGTGTGATTTTTTTTCGCCGTCCACGTCTTACAAAACAGTTCCTTGATCCCAAGGACGCCTTCAAGGTCGAGTGAAGGTTCGATGGAGGTGCGGCGGAGAGGAGGTGCGGTGACGCTGCAGTCGATGAACGCCAGTCTGAAAGCGTCTTCACTTGTGGAACGAGGAGCTCCTTGAGATGTTTGAAAGAGGGAGGCTCGTCACTGTTGTTGTCCACCGAGGCCTCGGAGGAGAAGCCAGCTGCGATCTGTTTATCCGTTTATCATCATTCTTACCCGGAGGAGGAACATTTTGGTGCTTCTGCAGGTGTAACCATGGTTTCTCCTGTTCCTTCTGGAGATTTTCCTCTGGAGCAAATCAACTGCCTCCATCCACAAACCTCCTCGCTAGTCTTCCTCCAACCTCAGCATCCTTCTATCTAGATCTTCTCCATCCCTTCTCCGTCCACGTCCAAACCGTCTGAGTGTGATTTTATCTCCAGAACATCGAGCATCTGCTGTCTCTCTGATGGACCTCCGGACTCTCTCCACCTTCTGGTCTTAATTTGCCACTAAACAAAACACAGTAATAGCATGTCTGCTATCATGCAAGAGGTCCTCTTGGTTCATTATATCCCTTTGGAAAACATCAAATAATGATTTGTGCTCCTTGAGTCCGAGCGCGTCCTGATAGCAACGCTGCAGAGGAACCATCGGCGTTCTTCCTCAAAATGTCCGTCTTGTTTTGGAAAGTACTGAGACGTCTTTTTTGAGTCGATACGCAGCCATGTCCGATTCTTCTCCTTTATCTGCCGCTTAATCTACACTAAAACATGTTAGCCACCGTCGGCTGATGCAGAAGAATCAAGCTAGCTCTGACTAGCTCGCTCTTCTGTACGCCTCCTGAATGGCCGCAGTGTTCCAACTCTGGAATCTGATTGGTTAAAGCCACGTCCAAGCTGTTGATACCGAAGGCCGAGCATACATGTTTTGCCCCTAGTGACACGCAGGAACCATCGGCGTTCTTCCTCAAAACATCTGTCTTGTTCTGGAAAGTTCTGAGACGTCTTTTTTGAGTCGATATGCAGCCATGTCCGATTCTTCTCCTTTATCTGCCGCTTAATCTACACAAAAACATGTTAGCTAGCGTCGGCTGATGCAGAAGAATCAAGCTAGCTCTGACTAGCTCGCTCTTCTGTACGCCTCCTGAATGGCCGCAGTGTTCCAACTCTGGAATCTGATTGGTTAAAGCCACGTCCAAGCTGTTGATACCGAAGGCCGAGCATACATGTTTTGCCCCTAGTGACACGCAGGGGCTAAAATCCGCTTGGATAAAAGGTGTGGAATTGTCACACAGGCCGCAAAAGGAAAGCTCAGAAATAAGGAAGGTGAACACTTGGGTAATTTAAAACAAATTAAACGAAAAATGAAGTTAATTTAAATTAAATTAAATAAACGACCGTCATTGTGCTAGCCTTGAAGGTAGCGGAGAAGGCCTGACGCTCTGATTCAAACCGCAGGTTTGAATAACTCTGTCTTGATCCGTAAATATAAATATATCTATGCGTGTATACATTTTAAAAGATGCAGTAAATGTTCTGCAGCGCCTGGACCTCCCCGTCTGTCATGCAGGAGACGTCGCGGCGACGTTAGCTCTGCACCAAGCGAGCGGGGATTTATCGTCGGCATACATACGATTTAGTCATCCTATTTTGTTTGGGAGCTAAGCTTCGGGGAGTAAAAAAAAAAAAAAAAACAACCCGAGGAGACGCGGCGCCGCGGCCAGACACCCTCGTTCTCTTCACGTGTGAAAAAAAATTCCTTTCATTTTAATGCCGTTTTTGACATTCCTTTTCTGGGTTCACAATGAAATACACTGAACCTCTCGAATTATGAATCTGAGAGCGACCCTTTGATGTCAGCTCCTTTTGAACCAAATTCAATAACCATAATAAAGATGAAGGGAACAGAGGCAATTTTTTTTTTTTTTTTTTTTTTTTTTCCCAACGCCGCTTCCTGCTTTCCAAAAGCGCCGCGCCCGCCTTTCCACGCTAAAACCGCCTCGCTCCCCCGCAGAGACCTACTGAAATGCCCAAAAGCAAATATTATCCCGTACAGATGGCGAGCCGTTTCTCCGCGGGCGCCGTGACGGCACGAATCTGCGACGCCGTAAATTACAGCGCCGTCGCCGAACGGCCGTATTTGTCCGCGCCTTTTCAGACGGGGAATTTTAAGGCGATTTCACCGCTCGCGTTTAGTTTTTGATGGCATTTAAAAAAAAAATGGCGGTCAGTTGGCGCTAAGGGTCGACCCCGGCCCCGCGGCGGCGACGCTTCACCGGCCGCGGCAATTTCCTTCCTCCGGTCCCCCGTCCGGCTCACGCAAGATTATTGAATCGCGCAATTATTAACACAATTATCTCAAATGTACCGACGCTTTTCGGCGCGATGATTGAATTCGGTTCTTAACCTCAGATCAGAGAGCGATAGGAGCCCCCGCCTCGACCCCCCGCCCATATAATCAAATTACTCCATAACACAAGAATAGAATTAATTAAAGTCATAGGCGGCTGAATATCTGGGTTTCATAAAAGTTAATGGAACTTTTTTTTTTTTTTTTCCACCACAAGCGATGCGAGGTATCATTCTTTCAGGAGAGCGAGGCGGGAAAAAACGCCGGCGCGGTGGATTCATCCGATCGGACCGAGCTCTGCAGGGATTCACCTCGGTCTCTATTTATAATGGAGGAGGATGGAGATGAAGGAGCATCAGCTTCTCCCTTGAAACCGGTCGGAACACACGGGTTATATAAGATGAATGTACCTTCGGCGGCGCGGCGCGGCGGCGGTGAAAGCTTCACCTTCTCCCAGAAAAGAGCTCCCTGGTTCGATTCCCACGGAGTGTCTCCATGGGGTTCCTCTCTTCGGAGACCCTCCGTTGTCCAGATTGTGTCAACATGACTTGTATGTTTCTGTAGGACCTGAGTGAGAGGGTGAACGGCTGGATATCTCACTGATGTGAAGGAATGAGTGAATCGCTGGACGTTTCTCTTTGGCATTCGAATGAAGGCGTGCAAAGCTGCCTTGGGGTTTTGTCTCGATGACGTGCGAATGAAGGGGTGTACGGTAATTTAATATTATTTAATATTTAATTGATATTATTATAATTATATGTGATTGAATTATATACATATATATATATATACTGTCATTTCCGGACGACAAGCCGTGACTTTTTTCACGTAAACAACGGTGCGGCTAATATATGGACTTTTTTGGGTGGGGGACGCTAGCAGCTTCACGCCGCTAAAACATTTATCCTTGTCACGTCGGACCGATGAAATGACCAAGAAATTCTGAGTCCGTTCAACTCCGACACGGGAGAAGACGACTTTGACGGTTTTAGTGCGCAGGAGGAAGCCCGAGATAGCGACCGGCTAGCCGGTGCGGCTTATATTGAGGTGCGCCCTATAGTCAGGAAATTACAGTATATTCATATATATATATGGGTTTCATAAAAGTTTCATAAAAATTAATGGAACTTATATATATATATATATATATATATATATATGTATTTATTTTAATTTTTTTTCAGACTTGTTCACTATTTCAATGCTGCTACCCCATTGCCCCTCGGGTACAAAATAAAGTTTTCCTGATCCTGAATTTCTGTCTTTATGATGTTTGAATGGTTGTTTATCTCCATATTTGCACTCACGTGTCTTATTTGCACTGCTGCTGTTCTATTGCACCGTTCATATTCATATTTATAATAATGTTTACAGTCGGTACATTTACCCAAATGCGTTGCGGACAGCAAAGAAGGAATTTCACCGTCCAGGGAAATATATTCTAAACCGTGCAAGTGACAATAAACACCTTGAACCTTGAATCTCGTCACCCTCTTAAAATAATCACCTGAGTTATTTTTTTCAGATTTTTCAGGAAACACAAAAGCTGAACCGTTTGACACACACTCTTGACATGGGCAATTTCTGCTAAAGGGGTAGAATGGCACAATCTCTTGAACTGAGGATGTAGGCAATTTTCCCAGAGGTGGTCAGCATCATGAGGAGATCATTTAGGCAAAAAAAAAAAAATAAAAAAAAAAAAATGACTTAGGTGATTATTATAAAGCATGAATGAATGAATGAATAAACATAACTTGATTCTATTTATTCAAAGCCTCTTTAATAAAAAAGTGTTTCCTGACCGTGTGCATGAGATAATAAACATGCATGGTGGCTTTGGCCTAAATCAACATTACAAATGCAGAATCCTCCCGATCTCCTCTCCTATCACCTTCATCCCGCTGCTGCTTTTTTTGTTAAACCATCTAATTATTTCTAGTGTTTACACTCCACGTCCTCGAGTGTCACGTGTCGCCGTCACGCCTTACCGTTCTATTTCAAGCTCACATTAAGCAGCGCCGTTCGCTCCCTCCTCGCCACCACACAGGGGGCGAAAAAAGAAACATTTCTAACTCCCTCACTTCATTTCAGATTTCTAAGGGGGTCTAAGCACTTTTGCAGACACCGGTGGCCAGACCTTCGACCGGCTGGAATAAATGATTACCAAAAGTAGCTCCGCCACTGAGCCAAAAGTAAACAGGCTTCACGCTGCTCAGCCGCCGCCGCCCGCGGCCTCCGAGGAGCTTACCTTTTCTGCAAGGGAAAAAAAAGTCCGCTTCTCTTGCTCTTTTCAAGATAAACATGCGATCGGCGGGTCTCGTGCACGGGCGGCAACGTCCTGCGTGGACTTTGCACGGCTCTTTGTTTCATTAAACCCGACCGGCCGGATGGATTATGACCGCGACTGGCGTTAGAACTAAAGAAAGAACACGATAGAGGGAAAAACCAGGGATGAAATGACATTATTCGACTCATATGAGTTGCGAATGAGAAGTTGAGCGCTCGTATTTCTTTCTAGAAGAAAAAAACGTTGCATAGATCTGATCATTTCATTGATCCCCGTCCTGGAAATCCGTTTGCTAGAATACAGAATGCAGTCATTTTGTAGAAGCTTCTATCCGGAGCAACTTACAGTGGAGATGTGTAGAAATGTGTGCTGTAGGAAATAGGGACCTGAATTCATATGTTTAATAAAGTTAATAAATACTGTTAGTTGCAGCAAGACAGAATATATGTGTGTGAATGAGAGGAACTCGGGTGGAACGGTGAGGCTACAGGGAGTGGAGATCAAGAAGGTGGAGAAGGTGGTCCAGAGCGTGGGAGAGTGTGGAAAAGAGGTGAAGAGACGGTCCAAGCAGGTTGGAATGGGTGAAGAAAAGTGTCAGGGGTACCAAGAGATAGAAGAACATCAGCCAGAATAAAAGGAAAGGTGTACAAGACAGTGGTGAGACCAGAGATGATGTTTGGACTAGAAACTGTTCCAATGACCAAAAGACAGCAGGCAGAACTAGAGGTTGCAGAGATGAAGATGTTGAGGTTCTCTTTGGGAGTGACCAGGTTGGAGAGGATCAGGAATGAGTCCATCAGAGGGACAGCACATGTTAGATGTTTTGGAGAGAAGGTCAGAGAAGCCAGACTGAGATGGTTGGGTCATGGACAGAGGAGGGATAGAGGATATATTGGTAGACGGATGCTGGAATTGGAGCTGCCAGGCAAGAGGTCTGGAGGAAGACCAAAGAGAAGATTTATGGACGTCGTGAGAGAAGATATGAAGGTAGTTGGTGTGAGAGAGGAGGATCCAGAGATCAGGGTTAGATGGAGAAGGTTGACTCGCTGTGGCGACACCTGAAGGGAAAGGCCGAAAGAAGAAGAAGACTCTGTCATGGGGGGGCAGGACATGTATGACCGAGCAAAGTGATGATTGAGATGGTTTGGACATGAACAAAGGAGTGTTCATGCCCAATCCATGGCGAAGATCTGGGTAGAAGATTGCTGAAGGTGAAGCTGCCAGGCAAGAGGTCTGGAGGAAGACCAAAGAGAAGATTTATGGACGTAGTGAGAGAAGATATGAAGGTAGTTGGTGTGAGAGAGGAGGATCCAGAGAATAGGGTTGGATGGAGAAGGTTGACTCGCTGTGGCGACACCTGAAGGGAAAAGCCCAAAGAAGAAGAATAAATACTGTCCTTTCCGGCCTCTAAGCCGCTCCTTTTCTCGCAGGGTTTCAACTCCACGATGCGGCTAATTTATTGACTTTTTCTGGGCTAACGAGACGCTAAAACATTTAGCCTCGTTACATCAGACCGACGAGACGGGCGTGAAATTCTGAGGCTGTTCAATTCTGATTCAGAAGAAGACGAGTTCTAGACGAAGACCAACACAGCCATCAGCCGGAGGAGGGCAAAGAACTTTTCCTCGCCCTATTTATTATTCATCTTTTTCATCCTACATGTTCCATTTGCAATAAAAAAAAAAGCATTTCCAGCGTGCATTTGTGGATGTTACCATTATCCATTTAATTCAAAGTTTCCCTGTAAATATCTCCTTTTACAACATGGACACCTGCGTCTTCTACATGTGGACGCTTAGATTTATTCACTGTAAATTCCGGCTTATTAGCCGCTACTTTTTTCACACGCTTTGAGAACTGCAGTTTTTCCGACGATGCGGCTAATTTATGGATTTTTCCGAGGTAATAGCAGTAGCTTCCTCAAGCCAACCCCGTCGCTGTGGACAAATCAAACCCACTCTCATTTACCAGCATTCAGCCGTTTCAAGTCTCCCTTTCTTTGCTCGCTCAAACATCTTGCATCTTTGTTCAGTTTTTCCCCTCACACGTCCTGCAGAGACTTGAAACCATCTCTGCTGAGCTTCCTGCATGTGTTTGGATTGCAGGAGGAACCCGGAGAACCCTGAGGAACCCACGCGTGGAGAACGTGGAGCCTCCACGCAGAAAGGCTAGCAAAATGGAAACGGTGGATTCTTCTCTGCTGACAAACACTCCTCGTTCATAAAAATACACACTAATTCCAATCCCGTAATGTTTTCATCTGAGCTCCGGCTCTGGGTTATTTTATTGCCTGCGTTCCCCTCTCTTTGTCATCATTCCAACACCGAAAAAAAAAAGGAGAAAGTCCCCGAGGCCGTGGCTGCTCACCCGCAAACCCCCAGCAATCCTAATTTCCCAAGGTCACATCAATAACGTCATATAAATTCAGTTTTTTTTTTTTTTTACTCTGGATTTTTTTTTTTTTCCGCGCCGCTCCAATATTGTGCGAATGCGAGGCCGGTATATATTCCAGTCACTGTATGATCAGGAAAGCAATAGCTCCATTTGAATAATGTAGATATATTGAATGGCATTTTTAATGTGTGTTATGAATAATAGGCTCATATGAGATTATCTTGTGCCGACTGAAAATGAAAAAATATTTTGAGCCGGTTTCCACAATCCACGCTAAAATGAATCCCCCCGCGCACCTTTCACACCGAATCGCCGGGTTTATTTATTTTCTTTAAACCGCCCCCGGATCCTCGCCGCCCTATTGGTCGCCCGGCGCAATTAATGGCGGCTTCGGGGGGCGACAGTGCAGACGGGAAAAACCTCGAGCGCCGACTCAAAGAGCTCGCAATCTGCGGCCTCCTGTTTTTGGGTGAAGAGTCACCGCGCGGAGAAAGAAAATAAACAAAAAAAAAAAACACACACCCGGCCTTCGGTTTCGGTTTCTTTTAATTTTTTTTTTTTTCCAATTACCGGGTCCACCACCTCGATTCTTGTTTGGAAGCGACTCCGTTCCGTGATTAGCTTTTCAAAGCGGTCCTGAGTGCACGTTTCAAAGTCTATATTTAATGTGCGGGGAGGTGGTGGAGGTGGCGGGGCGTCGTAAATCTCCAAAGCAGTCATCGGTTTTCTCCAATGGCAGTCGAGATCACTCAGAGGATGAAAAAGCTGACACTTCCCTTTTTTTTTTGTGTGTGTGTGTGTGTGTGTGTGTGTGTGTGTGTGTGTGTGTTGGGGGGGCAGAATGGGAGCTATCTGGTTTTAGATTCTTCTGACTTTTGGCTCATTTATCAAGCGGTGAGTGCTGCACCCAGACTGTGCGCCAGGGAGATATCCGGCTTTCACTGCGAAACCTTTGTACAGTAGCCCGTTTCCAACCGGAGGAACTTTTTTCTTTTCAGCTCCTCGAACCTTTTCAGGAACTGGGTCATTTTTGTTTCCGTGCATCCGGGGACATTTTCGCCCCTTCGCTTTTTACGGTTCCATTCGAAATCCGGTCGAATTTTTGTTTCGCTAAAAAAAAGAAAACGGGTGCCGAGACCCAAACAACAAGGGTTATCGAAAAAATCAAAGAGTCAAAGAGTCGACTAAGTGGAGTTTTGAAAAAAATCTGCACGCCGAAAGTGCTCCAAAAGAAAGGATGATTTATTTTACATACAACACAAAAAAAGGTTTTCTCGCATCCGTGACGATTCGAGCGAAAAAAAACGGCTCATCTTTTGCAACGTCATGCATGAATACATAAGAATATGTTTTTATTTTTTTGTATTTTATGTAAAATAAATCATCTTTGCTTTTTGGAGCATCTGCACCGTGCAGATTTTTTTCCGAAACTCTATTTTATCAAAAAATCGAAACAATTCACCCGTGTTTCTGCGATTGTGAGTTACCATGTTTTGGTAAAATGCATCTGCAGCCACTGGATTTGTCGCTTTCTTCATTTCCTGCCGGCCGTCTCCCTTGTTTAGCTTGCAGCCTCGTGCCTTCGGTCGCTTTCGAAGCAGTTTCTCGTCGTATTGGGGAACCGAAGCAACCGAGGACGGTGGATCTCCAGTTCCGAGCACCATTTTGGGCACATGTATGCTCTGGATGCTTGGGGGAACTTCTGAGCCGCGCCCTTTTCCAGATCCATCTGGATAAAATCAATTTTCTTGCCAAGCTTTTCCTGGTCTGCTCCGCCTACGAGGGCTTCCTCGCGGAGGAACATCTACGTTTTGGCCAGAAGAAGTGCGGAGTTAGCCGACGGCTAACGCGGCTCTTTCTGCAGGGGGAAGATGAAATCCGTGGTTGTTATTCCACGAACGCTCCGGTAGCTTCCGCCTCCACGCTGCCCGTCTCGCCTTCCTCTTCTTTTTTGGGGGTTGGTTTTGAGCTCAATGCGCTCTTCCTGGAACTACCTTCCATCCGGACACTTCGAAGAAGTGGCAGATAGGAGCCTCCGGTTGATTTTGACTTTTAATGAATCAAAAAGTCACTTCTTGTAACTCCCCGTGCAGCAGGTGGACGCGCCCTCTTTGCAAACGCTTTGAATGATGGAACAACTGCATTGTTTGAAATTTCTAGCCCGTCTTCATGCCAGATGATTCATGATGCCGCTATGATTCATTTCTTAGCGAGATGAATCGCTAATTAGACAGGTTTCGCTGGAGATGACCCTGTTCGACATGCGCGGCTCGCGCACGAGCGGCGACGGTACTTTCGGGCTCTTCTCAGATCCACCCAGGTGTCGGGAAGACATTCTGAGAGTTCACTTAATCTCTTCCTCTTCTTCTGTCATGCGGTGACTTCACAATTAAAAGTTGCCGTGGCGCGTGAATTTATTTTTTAAGATTATGGGATTTAATAATCTTTCCAAACTTGTTTTTTGTGTGTTGTTTGTTTGATCCTTTGGCCTCCTTTCATTCTCTGGGGATCTTCTTTAAACGCTCTGTATTTGTTTTTCTTTCCTAAGTCTGTTCTCTCAGATAATGGTGGGCCTTCCAGGCTCTGCTTTGACAGTCCAAAGTGCTTTGTGCGAAGTGAACGCCGCAAAGGATTTTGATGAATTCTAGGTACGGTCAATCCAAAGCCAGCGCCAAATGACAAAAACAACCAACAAAAAAAAAAAAAAATACCCATGTGGCAATCAGCCTTCTGTCCGTGACCTGTGTTTAAGAAATTACCCGAGTTCACCGCTCGTCTTGCGCGTTTCTTTTACGGAAGCTGTTTTCGCGGAAAAACAAAAAGACTCCGGCCACCTTTGCTCAGGGTGGAGCCGCTGCTCCTCCGCTATCCAGATGATGATGTAGCCCTGATGTTTCCCTCAGAAGAGCTGGACCAAGTGTCCGCTGAAAGGGAGCTCAGTCTCCAACAACCAGGCTTTGGATGAGCGGCAAAAGATGGACGGATGGTTTGTGCGGAATTTGCTCCTTTGGCCGTCACGGCTTACACGGGTCGGCTATTCGGGCTTCTGGTTCGGCAATGAGAAGGTTGCAAAACTTGCAGAACCGGTTTGAGTCAAAGTGCGTCTCGCATTTTGGTCGTCGGATCGGAAGTCGAGGGAGAAAACGCACCCTTGGATTTTAATTTGAAACAAGCGAGATCTGATTAGGCTGGGATACAGCGGGTGTCTGACGGGGTTTGAGGGTAATTTAACGAATATGCTAATTTAGGACATTATTTATTTTCCCTTTCATCCTTTTGTGTACGATTACTTGAAAATAAATACGTTTCTTGATTTTTTTTTTTTTTTTTTTTTTTGTTCATGCCCCAGCGCGTGCAACGATTTTTTTTATTTTTTTTTTAATTTTGTTTCATCGGATCGAATATCAATATGAATCTGCGACGACCCGGCGGAGGCACCTGTGGCGGTCGGAATAAGTGAAGCCGAGGTCAGCGCGGCGGAGAGCTTGTTGCACGGCGATCGTCTTCGCTCTCCAAACATATTTAAGACCTAATGCGACGAGTGATTCGCCGATTACGAGCGCGCGGTGTAAACCGTGTGGGTTTCCACTGACGCTGCACGATTTCTAATGAAGGCCGGCGCTCGGAGAAGAAAACGCTTGGGAAGGGGCGCGGGTCGGATTTCTCGGCGCGTGACTGTTTCCCGGTTCATGTGCGCTTCTGCTCCTCAGATATCCATCCCCGATCCATATTCAGAGCTGCTCTCTATTGATTGGATGAGTTCCAGATAAGAGGGGATGCTGAATTGCACGGAGATAATAGATTCTATGGATCACAGGAATGCAAATGAAATCAGATAGCCATGCAAATTTGTGCCAAAGTCATCTTAAAGCAAAAACTATTGTATTAATTCATGTTGATTTTTTTATTTTTTTTTTCTCCTACTCCGCAGTCATCACACCAGCGGCTGGCTTTTAAAAAAAAATCATCCTTTAATTAATTCATTCGTTAACATATCTGTATACTTTTTTTTTTTTTTTTAATCACGTCCGTGATTTGAAGGAAAAGAAGTCTCAGATTTGAGCAGTTATTTCGCAGATATTTTCCTCTGCACATCCTCGATGGCCCGACGCGAAGGAGCGAGCGAACCGTTCTTTGTCTACGAACGATGTGAAAATAAACGATCACTCGTCACTTTGTTTATGGGTTTGCTGGCTGGTATCGGCTCCAGACAACGAATGAATGCATGAATGAAAAGAGATGGATAGATACGTACGATTGCCGGCATTACATTTGCCCTGCTAGTAAAGGTGTGTTTTGTGTAAACAGCGTTTTGTGTTAGCAAACACTTGTTTTTCCGAGTATTCCATCTCAGAGGCCGCCGATTGCTGATTATGATTCTAAATTGCTAAAAAGCAAAAGACCTGAACTCCGGTCCTCCCGGCGGCAAACTGATTCGTGGACTGTTTTGTCCCCCGGGGTCCAGAGGAAGACGGAAAAGAAAAGTTCATAAAAAAAACATCCCTTTCCGTCCCCCGGGCGCACGATCACCTTTGGATGCCGGCGAGTCCTTTGGACGGCCTCGGTTTCAGGCGGCAACACCGTCCGACGGGCAGGAGGGCGACAAAGTCGGAGGATTTAAAATGAACGCTTTTTCGAAACGAATGATTTTAAATTGGACGCGCAAACATTTGCAATTGGAGTGCCTTTCCAAGAAGACGGGGAAGGAAAATGAATTGGAATTCAATTAAAGCCACGTGGGAGTGTACGAGTCGTGTTTCTGAGTGAATCGGAAGCCGCGGTAAAGCCGGCGGAGTCTCAACTCGTCCTCGTTGTCGGAGGATGGACTCGAGCGTCAGCAGGGAATCCGCCGGTCGCCAAGACAAACCTGAGAACAAGTAAAGCCTGATTCCGATCATCATTTCCAAACCCCAGACGGGATTCGAGAGTCTAATGTTTGAACTACGGTTGCGCGAAACGCCGCTTTCATGAGGACACCGTGGATATTTCTTTTTACGAAAGCTATTATTGTATCGTGTCAGCTATTAGCATGTAGCAGTTGGCGTTAGCATGTAACTATTAGCATATAACACGTGCCTGTACGCTTGCTTCTTCCAACCCGAGCCGGTCGAGGCAGCGAGCTCCAGATGTTTGGTCCAGACCCGCTTGACATGGAAAGTGTCATCAGACACTTGGTTTAGCATTTATTACCATAGAAACAACATCTGACTTGACTTATCTACCAACTTGCACCCTCATCTTGTGCAACATCATCTGATAAAGGATCTGCATTCAGTTCATTTTACCAAAGAATCACCGGAGCTTGTTTGAGAAATCATGTGACGTTAGCCGTGTGGAAGAACGTAAATTAAAAACTTCTTCTCGCGTGATGTTTTGCGCAAATGTCGGCTCTTCCTCAGATGTGAGTTAACAAACAACATTTTTAAAAAGAATAATCATGTGATTGATTCCCTCCTATTTTGTTGTGGACTCCTTGTTAGATATATCATGTTAACATTTAAACATTATAACATTTTAACATAACATTTACCATTTTAAAAATCTTTTTCTCAGGTCGGCTCTCGAAAAATGGTGAAGATAATGTTTTGATGTTAAAATGTTAATATGACATGATATAAAAAAGGAGACAGAAAAAAGAGGTAATCAATCACATAATCATTCTCTTTAAAAATGGTGCCACAATAACGTTTGTTTACACACATCTGAGGAAGAGCCAATTTTTGCTCGAAACATCATGCAAGAATACGTTTTTTGTGTTTTACGTAAAATAAATCCTCCTACTACTGATACAATATTTGCTTTAAGAATGCTAATAGAGAAGTAAAGAGAAGTTCCAGAAGGAGCTGCATTGTGTTTTTGTAGACCTAGAAAAAGCATATGACAGGGTGCCAAGAGAGGAACTCTGGTATTGTATGAGGAAATCTGGAATGGCAGAGAAGTATGTAAGACTGGTGCAGGACATGTATGCTCGCGGTGAGACACTGGTACGGTGTGCTGTAGGGGTAACAGAGAAGTTCAAGGTGGAGGTGGGACTCCATCAGGGATCAGCTCTGAGCCCCTTCTTGTTTGCAGTGGTGATGGACAGGCTGACAGATGAGGTTAGACAGGAATCCCCATGGACCATGATGTTTGCAGATGACATTGTGATCTGTAGTGAGAACAGACAACAGGTAGAGGAACATCTAGAGAGGTGGAGGTATGCTCTGGAAAGGAGAGGAATGAAAGTTAGTCGCAGCAAGACAGAATATATGTGTGTGAATGAGAGGAACTCGGGTGGAACGGTGAGGCTACAGGGAGTGGAGATCAAGAAGCTGGAGGATTTCAGGTACTTAGGGTCAACAGTCCAGAGCGTAGGAGAGTGTGGAAAAGAGGTGAAGAGACGGTCCAAGCAGGTTGGGATGGGTGGAGAAAAGTGTCAGGGGTACCAAGAGATAGAAGAACATCAGCCAGAATAAAAGGAAAGGTGTACAAGACAGTGGTGAGACCAGCGATTATGTTTGGACTAGAAACTGTTCCAATGACCAAAAGACAGCAGACAGAACTAGAGGTTGCAGAGATGAAGATGTGGAGGTTCTCTTTGGGAGTGACCAGGATGGAGAGGATCAGGAATGAGGCTATCAGAGGAACAGCACATGTTAGATGTTTTGGAGAGAAGGTCAGAGGAGCCAGACTGAGATGGTTGGGTCATGGACAGAGGAGGGATAGAGAATATATTGGTAGACGGATGCTGGAATTGGAGCTGCCGGGCAGGAGGTCTGGAGGAAGACCAAAGAGAAGATTTATGGACGTCGTGAGAGAAGATATGAAGGTAGTTGGTGTGAGAGAGGAGGATCCAGAGAATAGGGTTAGATGGAGAAAGTGGACTCGCTGTGGCGACAAGCCGAAAGGAGAAGGAGAAAATGTAAAATAGATCCTAAATTTGGGGCGTTTTTGGTGTGCAGATTTTTTCAAACTTTACTTTTTGATCCAGCACCCCTCCCTACCTGGGCAGCAGATGTGTGTGTGTTTTTTTTATTTTTCAACTCTTTAAAAAAATAAACAAATACATGAATCAGGCAGGGAAAGCGTATTGATGGCCTTTTTGGAGGAGAGCCCATGTCAAGACCACCCAGCTTGAAATCAAAATGTAGCCGTGGCTCTCCCAGGGTCGCTTCTAAACACGCCTCAACACGTGTGAAACAAATCAGACAATGATCAAACAAATCCCTCACACACACACACACACACACACACTCACAATTCGTGCTAATCGCCCGTAGCACTCAGCTGTCACTTTCCTTTTTCCAGCAAGCAAGCTTTGAGCGCTAACACCGAACCGAGCCAGTTCATTAATTGATCTTTAGCGTTCCCTGGTGAGCAAAGAAGTTCAATAAGACATCGTTATGCACCCCAACCCTCGTCCCCCCGTCGCTCGCCCCTCGGAGAATTCCGTCTTAGTTGTTGGGCGAGTTGAAATAAGAGCGCTTAATGTGTAGGTCTAATGAGAAGGAAATTGGTCTGTGTATCCGCAAACGTATCGCCACCTTCTGCTATTCCAGCGCTGCATCGATAAACCCCGGGCCAAATTGTTGCTTCCCATGCAGCAACAAATTAAACATCCCATAATTGCGGTTCACACTTGAGTGCGAATATCTGGTTCCCAGGATGGTTCCCTCAAACTGCGGCGTTCATTATTTGGTTAGGATTTTAATGAAGACGGTCTACCTGGAGTCCTTGTTAGAGATGCCGAGGCCCTCGACGCCGCGCTTCTCGCTCCGCGTTACGACGGGAAGTCAAAGGGTTTCGAAGCCGAGGCTTTTCGCGAGACGGAGCTTCCCCGTCATTAGCCCCGGTTCGAGAAGATGAGGGAGATCTGTCTTCTCCAAGCACGGTCCGTGGCCTCCGCTCCGGTTTGATTCGTCCCCGGAGACCTGGCCGGGCGCTTCTTCGACGCCTTGATGAGCGCTTGTCAAAGGCGTCAGAAAGTAAGAACATGAACAACCTCCTCCTCCGAACCTCACGTGTGTCACGTCCTTCTGATCCGAACCGTCTCCGGCCTCCACGGAACCAAGACCTTCGCTGTCTTTGCAGATCCAGACAATCCTGGTTTTGAAGCTACCAGCGAAACCGCCGACTCTTCGACCGCCGTCCCGTCGTTCCGACAGGAACCGAACCATTGACGCTATTTTACCAGCTACTAGAGAGCGTTATAATTGGACACTCGGACTTGGACCGACTTTTAACGTCCTTCAGATTCCTGCTTCTTTTACTTCGGGTCAGTCGTCTTTCTCCGTCCAACCCTGTGCTCTGCAGGTGACGGTTTCACAGTGTTTTAAAAAATATATACATCGGGCAAAGTCACAAAATACAATCCTTCGGTTCTGAAAATTGAACCAAATGAAAAAGCGCGAGCTATCAGTTAGCGCTGTTTTCAAATACACGGATCCTCGATCGGCTGTCCTCCACTCGGGAGACTTCGGCTTTACGGCAGTAATCCCATAAATTGAAAATAATACATTTGGACTTGAACCGGCTTGACTTAAATTTAAACACCGTTTGCAAGTCGGCTTCGATCGGATCCAAGCATGCGCTCTTTGGGCGCTCTTGTTTTAGCATGTCAAAGAAAAGTGGACATCGGCCATTGAGTTCATGCTGAACTCCAGTCATACCGCAGTCATGACTGCTATCGAGGATAGGAAGTGTCGCTGGATCCTGAAAGGATAGAGGCCTCTGAAGTCGAGCGTGACCGTAAATAAACGGTCTGGACTCTCGATTCTAGAGAAAAGGCTCCCTGTTCTTTGGCTGGAAGACCGGAATCGACGGCACGTCACAATTAGCTTCATGTTCAGTGCTAGTAAACGTTTATGCTGTGGTTTAGAGCTCGGGGCCAATCGACATAACCTGAAGGTGCAAGGTGAAGCTGCTGGTGGAGATGATAAAGCAGCTGGCGACTTTCCCTGAGGGTCTGGCTGAGATATTAAGGGGGGGGGGGGGGGGTACAGAATCAGAATCAGAATACTTTATTGATCCCCAAGGGGAAAATTGCTTTTTGTTGAAAGCGGCTCCTGCTCACAGAATAAGTGCCATCTTTCATTTTCCTATGGCCTAGTTCTGTTTCTTGATATATTCGGACGGCTTTGGGGCCTTTGCAGGTCAGGTAAGTCACTTGGGTTGCGGTGGTTCTGACTCGTGTTAGAAATCGCCTCACGTCGGTCCGTAGGAACGGATATCCGACGGAGGAGCGGCTGTAGATTGAAGGTAGTTTGTGTGGCGCAGCAAGCACATGGGATTGCTTCTCCAGACTCAGGGAGGTGGTGGGGGTTTATGTTTGAGTCCAGCTGTCTTACGGCAAAAGAAGCTGTTGCTGAATCATGGTGTTTCCATCTGAGGCTGCAGAACCTCTTTCCAGAGGCCGGCGGCCAGAACAGTCCACGGTCAGGGAAGTCTAGATGACTACCAGAATCAGAATCGGCGTCCTCACCGGCCTCTGCAGGGACCTCCAGCGGGGGGCTTTGGAGGTTCCTTCTAGTCAAGGAAGCTTGCGACCAACACAGGATGTCCACCCGCTGACATTCTGGTGGGTCAGACTGTCCTGCACCCCACGGGAACTTGGTCCTGGACCCTCTCCACGGCTGTGTGGACCATAAGGAGTGGCTTAAAGGACACAGTTAGCATTAGCGTTCATAGAAATCTTTCAGTCATTCAGCTGACATAGAGAGGGGGATCACCGTGTTTGGATGTGTTCGGGTAGTTTTGAAAACCCTGCGGCACCAACCTTGCGTGGCTTCTAAAGCAAAGGCTGGGCAAATCTGTGACGCCACCAAGTCTGCATGTGCACCCATCTACTTCAATTCCATCCCCGGCCAAAGAGACACCTTCATTTATCCCGTAGCCAGGCCTCTACCGCAGCACTGCAAAGGATTATGGGAGTCAAATTACTTGTACGCTCTCCTGAGGGCAGCGTCCGAAAGTACCGGCTCTCACACCGGCCAAGAGCCCGAGATTCATCCGAAGGAGAATTCCCATAATCCTGACAACGCTGCGGACGCCGTCTGCAAACCGCTGATTGACAGGAACGGTTGCGCGTTGTAGCAGCGTGCCAGATGAAGTGAGCTCGCCGGAGGTGTCAAGAGCCAACGCACCGGAGATGTCGTGCAAAGAGTGAGGGAAGCAACGGGGAGGTGAGCCAGCGAGCAGACAGGCGGGGTTGAGAGTTCATTTCCCAGATTGTATGCCATTTAACGCTGCTCGCCTGGCAACGGGGACGCGCACAACGTCTTGATTACATGTTTAATTGAAAAGAATTAGCGGAAAGCTTTAGCGTTCTCGCGCCATCTCGCTGTCGTTTGAGGCGAAGTATTGTCTTCGGAGGGTTTCCGGCACGACGAGGCATCGGCGTCCATCGGTAAACACATCGAGATTCTGTTTCCCGTCAACCGCATCGTGTCTGGCGATCAGAAATTTTGAAGGCAGCATCAAAGTTGAGTTCGGCGAAACAACAAATCCGACGGAAAAACAAGATGTCAGATGTCAGATTGTTCCGATTCACACGTTCGGACGGGTGCGGAACTTCAACATCTCGAAGAGCGCTTTCAAAAGTGTGTTGTTGTGATGATTAGGATTTCACGAACGGAGTTTCCGCCCGCTGAAGGAATCATCTCCGTTCCATCAATATCGACATCTATCGACAATCCTGCCCGGCCGCTCGCCTGTGGACTACAAGGTTGCTCTTTCTTTTTACATGACCTTCAACATGAAGGTGTCATCTCATGGAATCCTTTCCGGGACGCTCCAGCCGCTCATCTGGTCTGAGGAAACATTTTAACTAAATGCCGGGATGGAGAAGGTCATTTGTGTTTCTGTTAAGTCTGGCTTCGAAACTTAAAATGTTTGAATTCATATCTTTGAGCAAAAGGCCTTCTGCGACATGGATATCCGTTTTAGCGAGAGCTTCCGGGCAGCACAGCGGCGCGATGGCTGGAGCTCCACCTCGCGGCGAGAAGGTCCGTGGTTGGACGGCAACACGTCCTTTGTGGCATCTCCATGTTCTCCACGTGTCTGCCTGGGGTTCCCTGGTTTCCTCCCACAGTCCAAACATGCAGAAAGTTCAGAAAAGACCCACAAATGGCCGGATGAACGGTTGTCAGTGTGTTTGCGACCTGCGAACACACTGACAACCGCGATGCTCCACCAGCTGATATCACGCTGGTTCAATTGCCAGATTCGACTCCTCAGTCCTCAGATTGATTACGAAATGTCGCTCGCGCTCATTTTCCAAACACCCTCTCCGTCCTACTGGCTTCTCTTGTGACTTCTGTTACCGGTGTTATTTTTTTCTTCGAGTCAGGTGTGATGTTAACCTCGACAAAGTTCGCCTCCGCTCACATAAATCTACTCCGGTGCAGTGACTCTGCAGTTCCTGGCTGAAGCCAATCTGCCCGGCAACCCTCTGCTATTTATTCTCTTTATTCCCGCAGCTGCTTGTTATTTGCATTGCTTGCATACTGTCGCTGCTCTGATGCCGCGACCGAGCCGCCGCCGCCGCCGCCCCGAAGCCCTTCCCTTTATATTAACATTGCATACGATCTGAGATAAACATCAGCACAGACTCAATGTTGCATTTGGAAAAGCAAGGGATTTGGAAGTCTTTTGACCCAAATCAGTCTGATTGGGGGTTAACTTTCGGACACTCCAGCCTCCTCGTGCAAGATAATGTTTGCCGACGGCAGGAATGATCGATGCAGGGAACGTGTCCACATCTACGATCACATCCTCGCGAAGGAAGTCCTCGGTTTTCCGCGTCCTCGACTGCAAAGTTAAAACAATTAGCGTGGGAGCCTGTTGGCGATCGGACAATCACGGTGACGCGGAGCTGCAAGGGGAAGACCGTTTTCTTGCGATTCGCCGGCGCTACTTTCGTTTACGTTTCTATCGTTTCGGAAACATTTCGCCGTCTCTTGTGACGGAAAGGAGAGCCACTTCCATCGACGTTATAATACGAAACGCTGACACACATCGGCCGGTTGACTGGGCTGAGTCAGCGTTTACCGGAACATGTGAAAGGATCTGCTCCGACGATAAAGCATCCTTGTGGTCTCCTTGTCAGGATGTGAAGATTTTGACCCGAAGAGCAGCATCCGGCACGTCCTACTGACTCCACTGTGTGGGTGAAGGTTTGTTACAGTGCTGTATGTGAGGCTTTACCTTCGGCGAGGACCTCTTGTTAGTGATGATACCGGACTCCAAAATGCTCTATAACCTTCGGACACAATCCCTGCTCCTCCTAGTGAGTCCAAGTGTTGCCTGCTGCTCCCCTGATGATGGACGTGGGTTCATCCATGAACAAATTATTATTATTATTATTATTACACTCCTTTGTTCATGTCCAAAACATCTCAATCGTCACTTTGCTCGGTCATACATGTCCTGCACCCCTATGACAGATTCTTCTTCTTCTTTGGGCTTTTCCCTTCAGGTGTCGCCACAGCGAGTCAACTTTCTCCATCTCACCCTATTCTCTGGATCCTCCTCTCTCACACCAACTACCTTCATATCTTCTCTCACAACGTCCATAAATCTTCTCTTTGGTCTTCCTCCAGACCTCTTGCCTGGCAGCTCCAATTCCAGCATCCGTCTACCAATATATTCTCTATCCCTCCTCTGTCCATGACCCAACCATCTCAGTCTGGCTCCTCTGACCTTCTAAACATCGAACATGTGCTGTTCCTCTGATAGACTCATTCCTGATCCTCTCCATCCTGGTCACTCCCAAAGAGAACCTCAACATCTTCATCTCTTCAACCTCTAGTTCTGCCTGCTGTCTTTTGGTCATTGGAACAGTTTCTAGTCCAAACATCATCGCTGGTCTCACCACTGTCTCGTACACCTTTCCTTTCTTTCTGGCTGAAAGTCTTCTATCACATTTCGCAAAATCTCGACACAAACACGATTTTCAAGTGTGATCAAAATAAGAGCACGAGTCCAAAGCTTGCTCAGATGGGACGAGATCGTGCTCAACAGAATTTGATTTTGTTTTTGTTTTTTTTTTTTTTTAGAAGTAGTTAAAAATGAGCAAAGTCGAGCTCAAAACCGAAGCGAGGTGTCTGGGTGGCGAAAACAAATCGATAGACGGAGCAGATGAATCCAATTCCGGCTCATCAGACGAATCCTCCGGGGTTCGCCGGGCGCTCTCCACCGCCGCCCGCCCATTACTGCTCAATCCCTCCCAAATCCCAACACAAAGCTGCACACATCCCGCGCAGCGGCCGTGGACGAACACTCCACGCGGCCAGAAACAACAAGCGGGAGGGCTTTGGGCGCCGCGCCTTGTGAAAACACGAGGACGGCCGGTAATTGTTACGACAGGTGTAGCCGCTCCACGGGTTTGTCTGAAGAAACGTATTGATTCTTTTTCCAGAACATCCTTTGCTGTATCGTTTCAGAAAACCAGATCTATTCCAGCTGGAAAATAATAATCCATATGATACTTACCGTCCGAGCAGCTGCTCATTCCTGACCTTTGCTGCACGGACACACGATGTGGAGGGGAAGAACGGGAAACGCGTGAATAGCTATGCTATCGCTAGGAAATGAGGATGGTCTACGAATGTTTAAGCGTGTTTGCTCGGGTCGCAGGACGGATGAATTACAGGACGGCTTCTTTATCTTCTCCCCGGGTCTGCATGAGGTTCCTCCCGTGCACTTGCATGAAGTTCACTGGAGAATCCAAATGGTCCAGATGTGTGGATGAAGCGGTTTGGAGTCTTGAGAGACTGAAAATCATACATCACTGTAGGATATGTGATCAAAACCAGGTTGAAGGTTGAGAGAGATGATGCTGGTCTTGTTGCTTCCGGAAGTTTGTTCCACCACTGAGGTAGTAGAACTGAGAACAGTTTTGCCTGAATCGCTTGGAGCGAGCAGAAGGTACTGAGTCTGAGGTTCTGATAAATGGCTTATTTTTCGATGTGACTGGATGTGACATGGAAACGTGCGAACGAATGAACGGCCGTGCGTCTCAATGTGACGTGCGAATGAATGCGTGGACGCTTTCGTATCTTCTTCTCAAAATCTTCTTGCATCGGCTACCGGACTTGAATTTTTCACCTGAAGATGTTCTCACCCGTCCTTCCGGAGGCTTCTTTGGTTCTGATGAGGGAGTTTCCAAGAAGTGAGGAAGCCTCTGAGACGAGGTGGCCGAACGTCTCCGAGGGAAGAAAATCAAGTCCAGTTGCCGACGAGAACCTGAAACGTGGCCCTCAGACCGGACCGGGGTGAATCCTGCCTCTCACTCGCCGACGGTCGCGGCTCGGCGCGACCCTGAAGCCATAAAAAGCAGGAGATGATGAATAAATGAATGAACGCGGGAACGAATAAATCAATCTTTTTCAACAAAAGGAAAAAAAAATAAAAAATCGGTGAGCTGTTTTGACCTCTTGCATGTAATGAGCGCACGTCTGGAAGTACGCCAGGGTGATCGCCATGGCAGCAGACAGGACGTCTGACCGATATTTGGAATTCGACCGGTGTGGAAGATTCCGTCTTTCTGAGTCGTGAACACACAATAACTCACCATCGCAGCGACGTTATAATTATGTGTATGTTTAGGGTGCGTGCCGGTGGAGGGAGGAAAAAGCCAGCATTCGTTGGCCATCTTTTTTTTTTCTTTTCTTTATAACTCACAAAGTCACAACACCCGAACAAACAAGTCGTTTCAACTTTAAAACACAAAGAGGTTTTTTTCATCACGGGGCCATTATTTACCTGCCTGTGGGGGCTGTGGGTGCGGTAGCTTGGTTTGTGCCGCAGATAAATTGAATGCGAGCTGACTGGAGAACAAACCTGCAAAGAGGATGAATAACACGGTGCTCAAAGACCACTCAAGAACACGAGTGGAAAAACAAACAAACGGAAAAAAAAAACCAAAAAAAACCCAACACAATAAGCAATTTGCGAAAATATTCTAGACAGATGTCCTGGTTATTTGCTAAATCCTTTCATTTAGTTCTTTATTTTCCTTATTTTGGCACTTGGAGTAACGCCGATAATTCCACAATTTGCACGATGGCGGAATAAACCGCAAGCGTCGTCGGTCATCTTTGTCTTCCACGTGCGCTCGTATAATGACGGCCGCCGTCCGTCTAAAAACACTCCGATGAGGTCCGATCGTGTTCTTTGTCTACTTCTGAGCGCGGCGGAAATTAAAAAGAAAACCTTTCCGCCGAACGGGGATTTTTCGGAAATTGTCTGCAACATCGGCAATTGGGGCTGTTTAATGGCGGCCCGTGACCGCGGTGATTGTTGCCCCCCGGAAATTGACTAGAAGGGGCGGCGAAAGACGGGGAAAAAACAAGGAGTTAATATGAATTTTCTCCTGTATTTTCACGTCGAGCGATTTCGAGGCGCTATCGTGACAACAATCTGCGTCGGGGCGGCGCAGTGGGTATGCTCGCTCTGCACGCCGCAGCGGTGGTTTTGCCTGGCGGACACAAAACAGAAGGGTAGCCCGCCGCGGCCTCCCGAGATCCACCAGACATCCGACCGACAGATCGGGAGCCTGTCTTTCATCAAATGGACGAGTGCTTGCTTTTTTTGGGGGGGTCAAAAGGACGCCATGGAAACGGCCTTTTGATTCCAAATGTACGACGCGGTCGTGAAAGACGTCTCGCTCGACTGACTCAGATTTAGCCGCGGAAACATCCGCCGCGACTGAAGGCCGCGGACACTCCGTCCCGCCTCGTATTAAATCACTCGCTCCGTTTCCGACTCTTTCATTTGACGCTCTTCCGCGAATCAGACGTCAGAAAGGCGAAGGTAGAGTTGACTTATTACCTAGAGGACGATGTGACATTGCGGGTTGGCCGTTTGGAAGCTTGAACCTGTGACCATCTGGTTGCAGGACGATGTCAGGAAGCATGCGGCCAACACACCTGCTGTGCGGTAATGAGCGTCCGGCAGGATTAGCCTCGCTTCACATTGTACGCGAGCGACGCGTACCGTCGCAGGCAGTCATTCAACCGCAAGTGCCGACCGAGTCCGCATTCATTAAATTAATGAATTCACTCACACTTGATTAATTAACTGTGACTGACTGTCACAGATAAGGGATAGTCCAAAGGATAAACCCACATTCGACTGTCCTTGCGCTTCGAGACCTCCTCACCGACTCTGGGCCAGAGCGGAGGCGCCCATTACAAGAGTCGGTTTCTTTGAAATTGTATTCAGGATCCCTCCGGTCTCGGCATGACCCGGGAGAAGCTGTGCTCGCAGCGGGATGAGGAGTGGATGGAAAGCGGCGTGGACTGATCCAGAAACGACCTTGTCGGGCGGCGACGGAGTCCCTCGTAGCTCTTTGCGAGGAAGCGTGCTAGGCGTGCACGCGGAAACAAAGACACGCCGGTGTTTACAAATGGGATCCACGGCCTCAGAGGTCTGATGTCATAATTATTTGCTTCTCCAAAAAGCTCCGGGAATGAGATTTTCACGCACCCGGCCCTCCGAGCGCAATCGGTAAAAGCCGCGACGCATCCTGCGGCTGCAGCAACAGTGACATGTATGCTTGCGAGGCAGACCCCGCGCTCGTAATCCCTGTTGCTAATGGTGAAAGTAGGTTGCCGTTCTGACAGATGTACCAGCGAGCGGGGGGGGACTCCCGTACCGTCGTTTGCCGGGAGCGAACATTCCCACGTTTTTGCAAACCTGACCTTAAAACTTCAGGCCATAAACGGCGCCCCGTGTTGTCAAACGGGTCAAACGGGCTTCGGGCGACTTAAGTCAGATCCGATGTGACTTAATGCCTTTCCGAGCCCCTTGCGAGCGCCGCCGGGCGGAATGAGCCGCGGCGCCTTCCCCAAATAGGAGGGTAATTGAGAAATCGCTTTTCCCAGTTTGTCTATTTGGAGGGAGACGATCGCGGTGATTTGTTGCGAAACGGTAATTTATGAATCCCACAGACGGAGGAGCGCGGATTTATTTTTGATTCATCGATCCAGGCGGCGCGGCGGTCCAGCCGCCCCGGCTGATCTTTGAAGATTCCCGGCGTGGGTGGCCGGGTGATCATTTCCTTTTAGCCTGGAATGGGGATGATATTTCTGTAAGATGTATGTCATGTTGATAAGAGTGTGGCAGGTGTGGAAGACATGAATAATCCATGAAGCAAGATGTATATTCTCCTGCTTGAAGTTGAGAAGCCATTATTCAACCTCACTTGTTTTGTCACCGGCCCGCTGATTTATTTTTTAAAGGAATTCTTGAGATGTTGTGCAGCAATACGTCTTTCTCCGCTCATAATTCAGCGCGCATTGAACCTATGTGCGCGCCGGCCAAGTAACAATCAATTACCGCTATTTCCAAATACTCTCAGCTCGTTGGATTATCGCTTAATTAGAGCGCGAGGATTCAAGGAACATTTTTTTGATTGTAGTGCGACTGCCGATACCGTAAACACATAAATAAATGTATAAACGAATGATTCTGCAAAGAGAGCGGGATTCCAATCACAACGCATTGATTTCCTGGAAGGTCTCCGCTTATACAGTGCTTTCATCACCTTGCAGTTTCGAATAAACACGTAAATATATATATTTATACTGCTCTGAAAAATAAAGGGAAGACTTAAACAACACAATGCGACTCCAAATGTGTGACATCAAACCATCCCGATTCAGAACATTACGTCATCGTTTTTTTTTTTTTTTTTCGGCTTCATACATTTGATTTCCATTCATCGCTTTTGCGTGATTTTCTTGTCGGCACGTTCAACTATGCAAAGAACAAAGTATTTCAAAAGAATATTTCACTCTATCAGATCTAGCATGTGTTATTTTAGTGTTCCCTTTATTTTTTTGAGCCGTATAGATTTATATATCTCTCTAAACGTATACACACAGTGGCCCCTTCAGATATTAATCATTTTATATACAATTTTTTGAAGATACAAAGCGCGATTTGTGCAAATTTATCCTTGAAATATGAGCAAAAAAAACCCCATCATGATAGCAACACAGGAGCGAGAAAATCAAAATTCCGGCGAGCTGCCGCAACTGGAAAATGCTTCATGACGCCGCCGCATCTCGTGAATTCTCGCTGCTCGCCGCTCGCCGCTGTCACCTTGAAGACGCCTCGCAGCTTCCGGCGTCCCTCGGACACTCGGTCCGGGGACTCGGTACAGAACGCCATTCTCCCGAGCTGTTTCTGTCTCTTGTGTGGCAGCGTTTTCTATCTTTGTGCTTATTTGGTGTATTTTTTTTTCTTTATAATCAAACACTTTCATCATCACGGGCCCCGAGAAAGCAACCCAGAAAGAAGATGCTTTCCATGGCAATGAAGCAGGTGTGACTCACTACGTGTGAATTAAATCAAAATTCATCCAGGATATGTAGCGTCCTGAAGCAAAAGGATTTCATAAAGGCTGAGCTTTTCTATATTAATGGCCTTGTTTTGTGAGTTTTGGGAGGTTGGAATGAATTAAATAGTTTTCTGATAGTTTAAAACTGGTAAAGTTAATTAAAGATACGAAAAAAATTCAAGATAGGAATCCACTTTTGGAACCAATGAAATCTGTATCTAAAGGCGCCGCTGTATGTTTAAATAAATTTATCAAGATAAAGTGAAAATGAAGTTGAAACAACAAAGAATGACCAATAACAGCTACATTTAAAATATTCTTTTATACTCCTTATCTTTCACTTGGTACTTGAGACCTTAAGACTCTTTATAATCTTTGCTTGTTACTTAAAACACTTTACTGTTTATTTGTATTTCTTATTCTCTGCTTTTTTTTTTTTTTTTTTTTTCAATTTACTTTTTTTTTTCTGTTTACACAATTTTCTACTATTATTTATTATTGTTATGATTTTCTTGTAACTCTGGCACAACAATTTCTTTCGGGATAAATAAAGTTGTTCTTATTCTTATTCTTAAAACTAAACGACAATATAAACAGTGACAATAGCAATGATGGGAATAAAAGAAATAAACCACAATATTCAGGAAGTGAGTGGGCTCAGACCAACAGGAGGAATTTATATTGTATACAGTCTATATTACATATATATATATACAGTCTAAATTGTATTATAATGATAATTTTTTAATGTACGGTCTTTATATTTTCTGTATTAAAATCCATATTTTGTGAGTTGGAACATGAATTTAGTTTACATTATTTTAAAAGGGGAAAATCCATTGAAGATACAATAAAATTCAAGGTAAGAATCCACTTCTGGCACCAATGAAATCTGTGTCTTAAGGGGCCGCTGTATATTTAAATAAATGTATCAAATGTGAATGAAGTTGAAACGAGAAAGAAAAACGGTTGAGGTGTAAATGAGAGGGTGAATCGTACTTTTGTTAAAGCTGCCAATAGTTTTATGTTTATTTTACATCTGAATGAACGTTTGCGTGTCCTTATAGACGCGCAGGAGAAAGTGAAATATTAAATGTGTTTATGGGAGACGTGAATGGAACGGTGAATTATTGTGCGTCTCCATTGAGTAAATTTAAAGGACAAAAACATGAAGTGAGCAAAACCTCGCACTCCTTCCACCAGCTAAAGCATGTTTGAACAGGAGAAAAAATTCATTTAAGAAGAAATCAACCTTCCGGAAGCCGATCTTTCATCCCAGACCTGGACGGCTCTCGTTCTGCAGACGACGCCGTCTGTCCGGCGTGGACGTTCGTAGACGCCGCCGGTCGGGTGTCTCGGTGACGAACGGGAAGTTATCCGGAGTACGTGGGCATCCTTCAGATGTAAATGCGCCGCGAGTATCTATTCAGCGCAAATCGTGAAGCGAATGTTCTCCCGTCCTTCCCCGCTATCACACCGCCGCGCTTTGAATAAGAAGTGTCATTTAGTCGACCTTTCCTATTGTATCTGCTAAGTTCATCCTCTCTATTAGCTCGGTCCTGATTTTGGTCTCTGCAGAACAGGAGATAAAACGCAGGATTTATGGCTGGAGTGCAAGCCGGTGCCCTCCCGGCCCCCGTCCCTCCTCTCCCTCCGGCCAAAAAAGAAAAGGATTAAGGAAAAAGAATAAAATGATAATGTCAGACAGAAAGCAGCACACAGCCAGCAGTGCTGCAGTCACCCAAATATTTCTCATTAATTTATTTATCTCCCTGCTTTAATTGAAGTCAATCTAATTCACTAAGGGAATTGAATTTTTTTTTTTTTTTTATATATATAAATTAATTATTTTTAAGTATTTAATTTAATTCACTTTAATTAAATTTTATTTATTGAAGCCTTACCCACAAACACTGACTGAATATATATATATATATATATATATAAAATAGGCTCGGATGACGTTGAGGGATATATTTTATGGATCCCCACAGGGGAAATTCTTTTGTCACAGCGGCGTAAAATATATAAAATAAAAATATATTGGGTTTTCCGCCTTAAAGAGATCCAGTCATCCTCCATGCCCTATTTATCCAGATGGAATCTGTCTGTGTCTAATGTAGCAGGGAAAGGGTGGCACTGCTAGTGTGTGTGTGTGTGTGTGTGTGTGTGTGTGTGTGTGTGTGAACCGTGCCACGAGTGTGTTCTGGCCGCCATATTTATGGGGTGATATTGAGTTACACACACACACACGCACACACAGGAGTAGGTGATGTATGGTAATAACATCTAATTGCAATGAATTCCAGGCAAAATTATCACCGAGGTGCCGTCGATCCTTCAAGCCGACCTTCGCTGAGCCGCCGTCTTCATCTTTTCGTACGGTTTCAGGACGCCGGGTGATTCCCGTCCCCTCCTCTCGCCCGCTGCGCCTCATGAATACATTTTTAATCTGGATAACCTGGAAGAATCGCCCGCGAGTCGCTGCGAGTAATGGCAGAGTTCGTGTTTGAAATGTGCAGCTACGCATGCTAGCTTGTAGCATGCTAGCTTGTAGCATGCTAGAGATGAGACGAGAGAATGAGATGAGAACAACTTTATTAATCCCGAAGGAAATTGTTGTGCCAGAGTTTCAAGTAAAAAACATAACAGTAATAGATAATAGTAGAAAGGAGGAAGAATAAGAAATATAATGAAATATGAATTGTCTTAATTGTTAGCAGTAACTACAAAGATTGAAGATTCCCTGCTAGCATTTGGTTGTTCGGTCGATCAGGAGGAGGTTCTTACCGGGGGTGACGGACCGTCCATCCGATACCCCGTTCTTTTTCTCTTCTTCATTACATAACATTACATTACATTATATTACATTACATTACATTTGGCAGACGCTTTTATCCAAAGCGACTTACAATAGAGGAGATAAGGACTGCAAATAACACAATGCACAGGAAATATACAGAACAGTAAGCTGGGGTTAGTGAGTTCTGTTTTTTTTTTTAGCACAAAGATGTACACAAACACACACACACACACACACTGCATAGCCTAACTTGCTGCCTAACCTGATCTGGGGCATCAGCGCGGTAAAAAGTCCTGAAAGAGAAAAGTTTTTACCTGTTTCTTGAAGGTTGAGAGAGATGATGCTCGACTTGTTGCTTCCGGAAGTTTGTTCCACCACTGAGGTAGTAGAACTGAGAACAGTTTTGCCTGAGATCGCTTAGAGCGAGCAGAAGGTACTGCTAGTAGGTTTGTATTAGAGGAACGCAGCTCTCTGCCGGGAACATGAGGTCTTATCATTTGGTTCAGATATGCTGGACCTGTTCCTGAGGTGGTTTTGAAGGCCAGGGTCAGGACCTTGTGCTCGATCCTGGCAGCTACTGGATGAACAGAGGTGTAACATGAGCCCTTTTGGGTTGAGTGAATACCAACCGTGCCGCAGCATTCTGTACCATCTGCAGAGGTTTTATTGCACGAGCAGGTCGTCCAGCGAGGAGGGAATCGCAGTCGTCCAGGCGGGAGAACATCTTCATGAAAAACAGAACCCGGTCGTCGTCGTTCATCCGAAACTCTTATTTTCCGCAAAACTGGATCGAGCCGAACCCCAGATTGGATCGATTAAAACCTCGCTTTGTCTTCGTCGAGACCCGGGGCCTCTTGAAAATCGCCCTTTTTTTTTAACGCTACTCGCTAACTCTTGTATCCTCCCGCCGTTTACCTCGTCCAAGTTTCTCTTTCTTTTTGCCTTTTATTTGTTGTCAGACTCGTCGGGATTCATTTGCATGCAGACGAGCGGGAGAAGCGGTGATGTAGCGCTCCTTGTGCTTCGGCTGTCAGAAGTATCCGTCACCCGCGGGACTATTTAAGGAAGAATATTTATCAAACGCACTCTTGGAACGGCGACCGAGGCTACGGGAATCTCTCAGTTCCAGGTGACGACACACGGGGATCGCCGGCGTGGGATTTCGGCGGTTTATTAACTGGCTAAATGGTCGGCGCCGACGCGTTTTTTCCCTTTTTCCGTCGTCGCCGTCAGATCTGTAAAGGATGCGCTGATCGTCGCGCCACTGATGTCACATCAAACTCCTGCGGAATATGAAAGGCCGGTTAGCGCTCGTGGCGGGACGTATGCCGTCCGTGATGAAAATCGAAGTGACTCTGTTGATGCTAAAGATTAAAAACATAAATTTGCCGGCGATTAGATGTTTATTTTTTCTTCCTCCCGCATGATTACCGCGCTGGGTGGAGCAGCGGTTAGCGCTACCGCTAACGCCTCCCAGCAAACAGGTCTCCGGTTGGAGTCCCACAGGAAGACTTCCTGCGTGGATGTTCAATGTTCTCCCACGGGGTTCCTCAGGGTTCTCATGCAGGAGGTTCACCAGACCTCATCCAGATGTGAGAAAGAGCGGCTGAACGGTTGCGTATTTGCGTGAACGTGACATCGAATAGATATTTAAGGTTTTTTTTTTTTTGCAAGCAAAGAAAAGATTGAGATTTGTCTTCATGGAGAGAAAATGGGGTTCCTCAGGGTTCTCCGGGTTCCTCCTGCGGTCCAGACACATGCAGGAGGCTCCGAATCACCTTGACGTGTCAATGAGAGGGCGAACGGTTGCTCATGTGAGTGAAAGTCAAATTGGGGTTTTTTGCAATTTTATCGCAAGTCAAGAAAAGAAAAATAAGATTAAGATTTGTAGTCATGGAGAGAAAAGAGGGTTCCTCAGGGTTCTCCGGGTTCCTCCCGCGGTCCAAACTCTAAATGACCTCGACGTGTGAATGAGAGGATGAACGGTTGCTCACGTAAGTGAAAGTCAAATTGAGTTTTTTTGATATTTCATTGCAAGAAAAGAAAAATAAGATTAAGATTTGTCCTCGTGGAGAGAAAATAGGGTTCCTCAGGGTTCTCCGGGTTCCTCCTGCGGTCCAGACACATGCAGGAGGCTCCGAATCACCTTGACGTGTCAATGAGAGGGCGAACGGTTGCTCACGTAAGTGAAAGTCAAATTGAGTTTTTTTGATATTTCATTGCAAGAAAAGAAAAATAAGATTAAGATTTGTCTTCATGGAGAGAAAATGGGGTTCCTCAGGGTTCTCCGGGTTCCTCCCGCGGTCCAACCTCTAAATGACCTTGACGTGTGAATGAGAGGGTGAACGATTGCACGTGTGAGCCAAAGTGAAATGGAATAAATATTCAGGTTGTTTTTGCAAGCAAAGGAAAGAAGAATAAGAGTAAACGGGGTTCCTCGGGTTTCACCTCCACTCAGGAGGTTCGGTGGAGACACAACGATCGTCCAGAATCACATGTATGACCAGAAGACGTGATTGAAGGAGTGGATGGCGGTCCGTCCCTGTGTGGTTTGTGAACGTCTGCACTTGAACCCTCCAGGGCGACGACCTTTGACCTCTCGCCAGCGGTTCAGGCTCCGACCGTGCGAAGGAAGGTATCAGAAAACAAATGAACGAAACGACCGCCGGTCAAGTCGGACATTTCTTCGGTCATTTGCCTTCTGCAGGAAGACGTGGCGCGACGCTTCCTCTTCACTGCCCTGGAGATCAGCAGCACCTTCACACCAATAAACACACATACGTGGCACTGCCCTGGAGATATGAAGAGCTCATAATTCCAGCTTGAGGGAAAAGAATATGTATATATGTTTGGTCTGCGATATCTATCTGAAATGGTGCTTTCAAGTGACTTATTGTTTTTTTTACTGAAATGGTTGTTTTGCGTGGAAACGGCACACGGAGGGAGAAGATGAGCCGCTCCCACTTGAAAGAGGAAGTTTGTCAGCGTTGATATTTTTGTTATTTATCGGAGGATCCATAACGTCACCAGGTCCTCTGGGAATCTGCACCTTGAGTTTAGATTGAGAAAACAATTTGATATGTGAAAATGCTGAGCTGTCGATCTCGGGTGGCCGGAGCTTCACGCTTCACGTTCCCCCCGTGTCAGCGTGGGGTTCCTCAGGGTTCTCCGGGTTCCTCCCGCCGTCCAAACCCATGCAGGAGCTTCACTGAAGACCTGCATTGACCAGATGGGAGAGAAAAGTGGAACAGCTCGTGCCTTTAGTTCGTCACCAATATCGTAGGTTAAAAGAGTAGCATACGGAAATATCAGCAAGAAAACCAAAATAGAAGTTGAACTTTATTGATCCCCATCGGGGAAGGTCCTTCATGACAGCAGAGTAACAGTTACAGTGTCAGAAAATACAAATATAAATGTAAATGGAGAAACAATTATAAGATCGCAAAAGACATGCTCAAATAAATAGACAGCAGAGAAAAAAACAACACAAGGATAAGAGCGGACAACAGAATGGTAGAAAAAAAGAATAAACAACCAAAACAACAACAACAACAAGGATAGGAACATAAACAGTGACAACAGCGCTGACAAAAATAAACAAAAATAAGCCGGGTTCCAATGGGCCGAGGCTGACCGCATTCGGGCGTCACACGAGTAAAATTAAACACTTTTGTGCAGGAAATGGAAATGAGCTTCTCGCAGACGCAACGGGAGTGACGGGCGAGCGGCTGATTCTGGATCTGACTTGTGAACGGATTATTTTCCAACGGTTTCGGGTCTTAGAATGATGGTTGTCTATCTTTGGGAGGCGTTTCTAAACTTGCCCCGCCTCTCGGACGACGAAGACCAGGATTGTCTCCGTCACCCCGAGTGCAGGGTTTCTATCAAAGATAATCCCCGGAGCCCAAAGAGAATCAAATGGCCGATTACCGATCACTGACCACCTCTGGATGTTCTGGATGTATCATCACCTGGTCGGGCTCCTCGCCTCCTCCTTCACCTTTTCCTTCCACCCGATTGCCGAAATAAAAAAACCATCGAGCGGCCGCTGAGCGTCAGCGCCCGTCCTCTCCGACCTCCAGCTCTAGACGTCCGGAACCTGCATTCCCTCTGACCCTGTTTGCCATTCAGGCTGTAATTGTCGCCGGCCGAAGGCTTTCGAAGCCGTCCGAGCTCCTCGGAGGCTCTATCTCGCTTCTCATCGCAACGCCGGAGCTGCCGGAGAAAAAAAAAACGCCCTCCAAGAGCTAATCCCCCCCCCCGAGGCGGCGCTCCCAACCAAACTAATTATTCGGTGCAACCGCGCCGGCTGGAACGCGGCCCCCGCGGCCGGACGCCGCAGGTTCGGAGCGCCGTTCCCGTTCGCAAGATCCTCCAGAGGAGATCCAGGACTTTCACGGTCCATTATTTTGTCTTCTCACTCCGGACCTGCGGTTGGAGCCCGCTGGAGTTTCCGCGTCTGCCTTCCGCTTGTGTTTTATTAGCGCCGTATGCAAACAACGCCGAGCATCTCGCAGCCCCGCGGCCTCCGCCGACCTCCAGCCAGAAAATATATATATATATCAAGGAGTTTCCAGTTTGTGTTGTGCTCTCACAGGAAATAGGCTCCCCGGGGCTCGCAGGCCTTTTCTTGATCCTGTGTTGATACCAAGGATTTACAGGGACTCTGGTGATTAGCCAGAGGGGAAATGGGAAAAACGGGGCAATCACTGCCAGCAGTCTCACATCAGAGAAATATGGACACACACACACACACATAGACGTGTTTTTTTTTTTTTTTTTTTTTTCGTCCGCCGACACACCCACGCGCTGGCACACAGGCATCAAAACAAAAATGAATAGACGTTCTTATTGTGATGCAAAATAAGTTTCTGTCACAGATGCAGTGGTGGTGGTGGGGATTCTAAAGGTTATATAAACTGCTGTTTTTGCTGTTTTGTAAACTCAGCATATGAATATGCATTTGTTGGCAGCCTTGGAAATCAGCACAAATCATATCTCCTTGATATTGAAAATGGCTGCACGGGTCCCACAGCTTCTCGCCGGCCTTGAAGATGAAACACTTCGGCTCAGTCGTAGCGGAAAATACAGGGGGAGGGTTTTTCTTTTTTTTTTTCCTCACTAGTTCCCATTTCTACATTGGAGGCAGTGTGTGAGAAACTCCAGTCATTTGTGGGGTGTTTGCCCACACACACACACACACACACCGGTGCGTCACACACTGCAACCCTTTTTTTTTTTTTTTTAATCTATGTGTCTCGGGCTGCCATCACAACACACACAGTAAATACACACCATTAAAAAAAAAAAAAAATGTCTGTCAAAGCAGAGACGGGACGGGACTCAATTAAAAATTGAATGTAATTAATTAGAGGCTTTGTATTTGATTACCTGGAGTTATTTATTCATTCATTTTCACATTGTTTGCCCCCCTAATGGCTCCGGTGGAATAATTTGGAACATTCATTCATTCATTCATTCATTCATTCATTCATCCATCCATTCATTCATTCATTCATTCATCCAGTAATTTATTCCAAATTCATCCATTCATTATCTTGGTTTTCTGCACCAATGAGACTCAATGAGACCATTTTGGTTTAAACTTCCATCTAGAAGTTTCTTTCAGCCTCCCTCCGCCTGCACCAGGCGTTAAAGTGCGATTATTTGCGGATTAATTTTTGCAAGGTGAAATGGTTTCCTATGATTGATTAATCAAATTGAAGGCTTTATGTTCCCAGTCCTAGAAACAACTGCGCGCATGTGTGTGTGTGTGGTGATTTGGTGACATCAGTGTGTGTGTGTGTGTGTGTGTGTGTGCAAGCCCCTACCTCCTCTTTTGTTCAAATGAGGCAACATTAGTGCAACAGCAGACACGGAGAGCGTTTCCAGGTTGCGACCTTGCCTGCAGGACGCCGGGGTTTTTTCTCCACACATGAATAAATTGCAGTGGGGTTTGGAAGACGCCTCACAACACACTCACACTGGAAACAAAGTGCTTTGGCTGCCGGACGAAACTCTGTCAAGTGTGTGTTGCTGTGTTTTGTTTCCAGGCTTGCACCACTTCATGGTTTTGGTCTTTTAAATGATTCAATTTAGAGGCAGGATAATTCACTCTTTCATTCACATCATATGGAGACGCACAATTATTCACCGTTCCATTCACGTCCATTCTTATTCAAGAATAAGAATAAGAACAACTTTATTTATCCCGAAAGAAATTGTTGTGCCAGAGTAACAAGAAAATCATAACAATAATAAATAATAGTAGAAAATTGTATAAACAGTAAAAAAAAAAAAGTAAATTAAAAAGAAAAAAAAAGGGGGAGAATAAGAAATACAAATAAACTATAAAGTGTTTTAAGTAACAAGCGAAGACTATAAAGTGTCTTAGGGTCTTAAGAACCAAGTGAAAGATAAGGAGTATGAAAATAATATTTGACATGTGGCTGTTATTGGTCATCACTTTCTTCCCTGACGTTGTTGTTTTTCTCTTTGCTCTCTATTTGTGGATATCTTTTGCTTTTCTTAATTGTCCCCTAATTTTCTCTCTAAATATATTTATACTGTTACGCTGCTGTGACAAAAGAATTTCCCCCTATGGGGATCGATAAAGTTTATCTAGCGCTTCTTTTCTCGCTCTCTAGAACGTATTTGTGTCATGATTTTTTTTTTTTTTTCCTATTTCAAGGATCGAATTTATCTTGTATCTTAAAAAAAAAAATGATATAAAGCGATCCGTATCTTAAGGCGCCGCCGTGTATATATAGTTTCAGGTCGCCTTCCACTTTTTACACGAGAAAAGCACAAAGAAATGATCAAGTGTTCGGGTTCAGACGGAAACGTTTCACACGGAAGGACTTTCCGGCAGAAGGTCCTGGAGGGAAACCTCTCCTGTGTTCAGTTATTTCTTGCCCCACATCATGTTAGCTAACCAAACCTTATGAGTCACGCCTTGCTGAATCACTCCAGGGCCGCGCTGCCTGGCCACGCTCGTGCACGCTCGTGCACGCCGTGGTCAGCGCACACACACTGTTATGTCGTACGACCCCGGCATTCAGCACTGAATGTGGGACCGGCCCACTCGCACAGAATATTCAGTCATTTCAACTGAATTGTTGCTCCAAAAGTAAAAAAAAAGATAAAAAAGAATATATGTGAGTAGACAAATAATAATAATAATAATAATGAGATGAGGTGAGAATCTCATTAATATTATTATTATTATTATTATTATTATTTATATTATTATTATAATTGTCATTATTGTTATTATTATTATTATTGCTATTATTATTATTATTATTATTATTATTATTATTATTATTATTAGTATTAGTATTATTTTAGTATTATCATTATTATTAGTATTATTATTATTATTATTATTATTATTATTATTATTATTATCATTATCTTTATTATTATTATTGTTATTGTTACTATTATTATTATTATTATTATTATCATTATATTATTATTATTATTATTATTATTATTATTATTATTATTATTATTATTATCATTATCTTTATTATTATTATTGTTACTACTATTATTATTATTGTTATCATTATATTATTATTATTTTATTATAATTTTAGTATTATTATTGTTATTGTTATTGTTGTTATAATTATGTCATTATTTTTACAATCATTATAAATAATGATTGTGAAAATAATATATTTATTATTATAATACATTACAATTTTTTAAAATTTGAAAATAAATTGATAAAATTAATAAATGTTAAAAATAAATCAACGCAATATGTGCAAGAGATTCAGGGCAATTGTGTGCAAATATGAAGGACCTCAAACTGTGACTTGCACTTTTCAGTTTCTTCATTTCCGTGTATTTTGCGCCGATCACGCTGCCGATATCCATTCAAACGAGAATTGATAACTTGAACGTCGGTCCTGATCACTGGCACGTCACGTGCGCAGCTCCTACATTTATCCTCAAATCCTGAAAGTCTTGTTATTTCATCGAAGCTTTTGGATTTATTGTTTTAGCAAATCTATGAGTTTAGATTCATTTGCCGGTTTGCTCCTTCCCTTTACTGCCAATGCTGTAGTTACAACATTTAATGCTGCACATACAACCGTTCACACACCATAAACACACACACACACACACACACACACACCGGTTTTTTCACCCCGTTGTCCTCCGAGTTCAAAAGCAGAGCCGTTGCAACCGGACTAAAGGTACAAACAGAAAACAACCTTCCACCTCGGCTCGCAGCCGCTCAAGGTCACCCGGGAACTGAAGGCGACTGAAGGGATCGCGGCGAAAAACATCGGCGGTGAAGGTCGTCCGGTTTAACTTTATCGCTTTACAGGAGCGATTCCTGGAGTAGATTTGTGTTATTTTCCACGATGAGGGCTCACACACGGCGCTCCAAAGCTCCACAATCAGAAGCGAAAACATCGAATTTCATGAATACATCATAATAATATATATATCACCCAGTCAAATATTAAATAGACACGCAAGCATTCACTTTTTCTTTCACGAGTCTCGGAATTTCCAGGCGGCAGCGAACCTCCCGCATGTGTTTAGAGCCCGGAGGAACCACCAGGATTTTTTATATTTTTACATACCTTTAAGATTATTTTCATTTCTTTTGATATTCGCTGTTCTTTTGATTGTTTTTTTATGATTCGCTATTTTATTCTTCATTTTTATGTACAGTTCTATTTCGATTCTCCCCTCACTTGGCTCTGTAGCAGGAGCTGCTTCCAGCAAAAAGCAATTTCCCCCCTGGGAGATCAATAATTATTCTGATTCTGATTCTGAGTGTGGGAATCCAACCGGAGATCTTCCCTGCCGCCGGGCAGAAGCTCCGACTCCTGAATCTCCAGATCCACGACGCCCGACTCCATTTGGGACTTCGTAAGTCCATGCGTGGATTTGTAAATGCAGACGGATGACGTAATAATAATGATAATAATGGGTTTGTAAAAGTTGCAGTTCTTTATTAAAAATCCCTTGAAACCACAGTCGGGATTTTTCCTACCAGCTGCAGACTGATTTATAAACTCCAAAATGCCCTTTTTAAGTTTTCATAAGCCTTTCATGATCTATTTTACCAATCCCTGAACTGCTATATCTGGTTTTATGAAAACCCATCCCAAAGATATTTGTGAATTCTGCTCGTCCCGGCGGAGCCTCGGCGGCGCCGCTCCCTCCGACGCTGAGCTTCTGGGGTTGCAGGAAGCAATTAAAGGCGCCACCTGTTTCCCCCTTTCTGCTCCCGCTAACGTTCGGCTAATTGGAAACCCGATTCGTATCGGCGCCGATGGCCGCCCCGAAAAAAGAAAACGATCCGCGGCTCCGGTTAGGATCTTTTTATTTAGCCGTAAACGTTGGCATTGTTAGCGAATTCTCTTTGATTAAAAAGGATTTCATCATTGTTGTTATTTTGTTGAATTTCAACAGCAAATTAGCATGAGGAGCGTCGTCGCCGCGCTATTTGTGTTGTTCCATCCCGGTCGTTGAGTCGCGCCGCGTAACGCCAGCGCCGCCGCCGTCCAAACCGCCTTCCAAACCGCATCCCCAGGTGTGTGATGGGCTTCTAAACCGTTCTTATTCCAGGGATCGGTTTTACGCATCGAACGTTTCCGCGGACCGCTTCGAGGCGCGGGGGTTCAAATCATAAAAGCGTTAGCGGCTATTTAATCTGAATGCGATGATTACACCGAACATAATTACAATAATTTTGCACTGCTGTGTCAATTCACCTCACCGGAGAGTCAGCGGATTCTGCTTCTCTCGTTTTTACCGTCAGACTGCGACGCCTCTGCGTTTATCTTCGTTTGCTCCTTTCCGCTCTGCGGCGACTCTTGTTTCCGGATGGTTTTCGTCAAGAGCTAGCTTGCAGTCGTCCACGTGCGAAACGGCGCGGCAGTAAGGCGGCCAAATAAGTGCCGGAAGGTCATTTGTGTGAAGACGGATTTTCCTCGTGGACCAGAACCACATGATCCCCAGACCGGTACCGGACTTGGACCTCTCTTTTCCAGTGTCGATACTCAAAACTGAAGTATTTGTACGATCGTGCCGCTTCTTTGCCGCGTCTTTCTCTTCAGACCGAGCGTTAGCGATGCTACAGGTCAAACACAACCCAGTCCAAATTACAGCATTCGAATAAAAACAACTGACCCGTAATTAAAACGCAGCTGTTGTTTTAATTACAGTTACAGCTGTCGGATTGGTCGTCTTCTTCTTCTTCTTCTTCTTCAGCCAATCAGCTGCCTCCATCTCACCCCCTGCTCTTCATCCTCATCCACTCTGGTCTTCCTCCAGATCTCCTCCAGGCTCAGCATCCTTCTCCGTCCCTCCTCTGTCCATGTCCAAACCATCTCAGCATGACTTTGTTTCCTCCACATCTCACATGTCGTCTGATGTTCTCCTCCCTGATCATCTCCATCCTCCTCATTCCAAGAGAGAACCTCAGCATCTTCATCTCTGCTGCCTCCAGCTGTGCCTCCTGTCTTCTCCTCAGTGTGCAAACCAGACACCACAGCAGCTCTCGCCTCCATCTTCTCCATCTTCTCCACTGTTCTGTGTTCCATCTCCTGCTTTTTCCTTCAACTCCACTCCTTGTAGCCTCAGCGTTCCTCTTAGGTTCCTCTCATTCACACATCTTCCTGCCGCTGACCTTCGTTCCTCTCCTCCTCAGAGATACTGCATCTCCACCTGCACTCCTCTAGATGTTCCCCTGCTCTCGCTGTAGATCACAATGTCATCTGCAAAGAAAATAGTCCTTCGAATCGAAGCGCAGCTCCGTCACCACGGCGTAACTCTAAATACTAATTATTGTTGAAAAGCAAATTATTTATAAATAAAACACCAACACTTATCAGATTTAATTATCCATGGATGGTCTCCTTGGAACTTCCATTTTTTTTTTTTTCATTTGAATTTTTTTTTTTTTTTTTTCCGCTGTCATTAAATAAGTAATGTGGCGTGTAAAAGTACTTTAAAAACTTGAATTTAAATTTGCTTCGATGCGTTGAAAGGAAGATGCCGCCTAGGAATTAAGCTCTAAAAAAAACGAAACTTTGGTTTTAATGATTCTGGCCGGTCATTTTTTCTTTTTTTTTTCATCATTTTGTTTTTAATCCACCATAACCCCTCCAACCTTTACCATCGAGTCAGCCTTTTTTCAACGGGCACGTTTTAGGGCTCATTAACATTTTACCATTTTCTACCCCAAAAAAATAATATAAAAAAAAAAAAAAATCCTCACTCTCACCAACGTGGAATCCAAGCCGACTAAGAAACCTGATCAACCATGAAATTGAGCACTTACTCGGCAGCCGGTGGTGACGGGGCAAAAATCAAGGTAGAATTTATGCGGCATCCTCAGAATCCTATTGTGCCGTCTTCGGATCGGGATGAAATATTCATCGGCGGAATACATTGGTTTATTCCCCGAGTAGAGCGAGATACGTGTCTTTTCCGAGTCGGATTTTCGCCGGCCCCGATGCGTGAGCGAATATGTAATTGCTTGTTTGTTCTGGAGAAAAAAAAATCCGGTTCGATAAATAAATGAATGAAGGAATCAAGCTGGAAATGCTGCGGGATAGCGAGCTGTAAATACACTTTTGTTGTAAACGTCCTCCAGCTATTGATTCAGCACAAGAGTGAATAAATGATCGGTCAAGTGGAAATGATCAGTGTTAACAGTGAACTCAATTCCAACTTCCTGCTCTAATCAATTGAGATCCCTCCAAAATTGACCCTTTTGCACTTTCTAACTGGAAATTACAATCTCAGCGGGGAGCTAATGCTCGCTTTGGCACTTTTTCATTTATCTTTCCACTCTTCTCAGCAGGCCTCCAATATAAATCTAATAAAAAGCTGGAACCGCGGACTTGTCAGTGTATGTCAGCTGGGTGGTTCTCATAATACGCAATGCTGCTTGTTTCCCAACTGCCTGCTGTTACACATTTGCTTTCCAGGTACGTGAAATCCCTTCGTTTGGCAAGACGTGCTGAAAGTCACTTTGAACTAGCTGGTCCTTTGGCATTCACTTTGTAAAACTTGCGTCGTCCCCGCGCAGCGCAGCCAGACGTTGGACCGGGCGGAAGCGAAAAGAAAAAATACACCGGAAAAAAAAGGATGATGAAAGCCGTCGGACCGGCGAGGGTTCCGATGTCGGGTCCGTGATCCCGAATAACAAAATCTGGACGCTTAGGGAGTGGCGGAGGTTTTCATTAGCGAAGAACAACCGGCGTCGGCGGTCGCGAGTTCTTTGGGTTAAACTCCGGAAAACCGAGGTGAAAGCGGGCGGGACGGCGGTTTAGATCCTCCATCGGGTTTCCTAAGGTGACCTTTCTCTTTGGAAGCTCCACGTCCTCTACGTGTCTGCTTGGCTTTTCCGCTGGTTCTCCAGCTTCCTGAGGATTCTGGTTCGCGGAGACGTGAGAAGCCGTGAAGCTTTCTTGCCCTGGCGGTTCCCGGTCTGGTTCCCGGTCCGGTTCCTCCGAGGACCGACGTCCCTCCTGCTTTGAGGTGGCGTCTTTTTGCGGTTCCACGGGAACTCGCGTGACGAAGGTTCTTGCCGGAGCTCGGAAGCCAGAATGAGTGCAGAGTTGGTTCACGGGGTTCTTCGCCCGGTGAAGCGGTGCGGGGAAAAGATAACAAGGCTTCAACCATCTGATAGTCCACGGTTATTATTCCACGGATTCCGTGGCGCCTCCCCGGTGCCGATGTTATCTTCCTCTCCTTCTGCGGCGGTGGGTTTTCGCGAGAGGAGCTGAAGGCGCTCGTCGCGGAAACGCTCGCTCGGAATCAGATATCTTCGCGGAGCCGAGCGAGGTTGACGCGACACTCGTCATCGCTTTGTTAATTTCTGACCGACTGCGGTTTTTTGCATTTTCGATCCAAAACAACCCAGGTTACCTCCGGCTCGCGGTTCGACGGCCGATACACAAACAAGGGAGAAGAAACACGTCTTCGAGTGGAACTAATGTCTCAGCGCCTGTTAGACACTTAAACCTATAAAGCACAAAACAATCCTCCGCAAGAAAACAACATTGTCTCTTTGCAAATGAGGTTTGAACGGTTTCACGCGTTCGGCGCGGAGGAGTTATCATCCTCAGACACGGACTTAACCCGGATGAGGGTGTTTGTCTCGGATCCTTTTCTCCGCGCATTAGCCTGAATATTGAGAAAGACAGGAGAGCCGCCCTCTTGCAGAGTCCTCTGGGAAGGAGAACTCTCTCTGCACTTACTCACAAGCAAACCTCGCCTTGCCGGAGCCTCCGCCAACCGCCCGATGCAGTCGGATGCCCGGGATATTCGCGCCGTGTCAAACAAGAATACTCCGAATCTGAGAAAACGAGAACGCGGTCGCCTCTGAGGTGCGGCGGCGCCCCGAGGCCCGAAGGGAAAGTTTCCTTTCCCTGTTTGTCTCGCAGGCGAAATAGCGAAGTCATCTCGACTCCATTTGTCCCTCTGATGCCCGGATCCCGCGGGGAATCCCCGCTCGGCGTTTTCGACCCCCGACAAACCGGCGGCGAGCCCCGGAGGGATCCGCGCTCCGCCGCCTCGGTTGTCGATCTCTTGTTTTTTTTTGTTTTTTTTTCCCCGCCAAGGTTTTTCCGCGACGACTAGGTAGACCCAACGTGTATTTTGGAGATGCGGTTCGTCGTCTGCCGGGGACTCGGGTAATTGTCTGGAGTGGCCGCGATCGGCTCCGGTGGACGCCGAGGCGCAGCTGGACCCTCGGTGGAATCGAGCAATGATGCATTCATCTAACACATTGTGGGGTTGTTTTATTCAAAACTATCCCAGACGTACCTTCAGGCCAGATGGGATTCCGGTTGTTTGCCACCGGAGGCCGTCCGTTGGCCAGGACACAAAACCATTCCCGGTGTTTTTTTTTTTTTTTTCATAATTTGTCATTTATTCCGATAGAGATATACAGTCCCGTCCGTTCTGGGTCAATCATAACTATCACTCGATGTGATAGATCTCTCCGACCGACAGATTGTCCGTCGTGTTTCTTCACTGGACGATGAAGATCTGCAGGGTGACGGCGAGAAGGTCGGGAGTCAGAAGCTGGAAGGACGTCTGCTTCTGCAGCGCAGGGGGATCAGCGACTGGATGGACCTCAAAAACACGGCAAAAAGAGTCGGGATCTTCCGGATCTTTTTGCTTAAACTAGGTCGAGCGCAAATTCAGGCCGAGGAAGTCAGGTTCGAGCTTCTCAGACTCAGGAGACATCAGCCGGTACCTGCTGACCCTCATCTGGCGTCATCTGGCATGAAGAAGGTCTGGGATGTGACGTGATCATCGGAGACATTTCCCAAAGATGCTAAAAGACGCATACAATGCTAAAGATGTATCTTCTCGTTCCACCACAGAATGATATGCGGTGACGTGCGGTGAGGTTCATGGCTGGTGACATCATCAGTCAGATTTATAAACATATGAACCCAGTAGCTTATTCACCATTTTATTGGCAGCAGTCAACGTGTTTTGTTTAAAATATCATATCAGCATTCTGTACATATATAAACTGCAGCATAGAAAAAAAGCACATAAAAAATTTTATTATCTCTTACCTTTACTTATAAATGAAGTCCATGCGGCGCTGAGCGGTTTTCCTTTAGCTTAGCATTGTGGATGCTGATGTTGAGTCTTTGCTGTTCATTCAAAGCTAAATCTATCCTGGACACATCGAATATTTTTAGCACAATTTGACTTTAAATGCGAGTAACCGACGGCTCGTGTTTGATCATCAGAAGTTGAGAAAAGAATGCAGGAAAAGGAGAAAAAGCGTTTTCTTACTGGACATCCACACAGCAGCCTTTTCGAGTGAACCACTCCGTTTGAAAAGACAGAGTCTTCCGTCTCTTAGTCTGAAGCTAATCCGTTAGCGCCGGCGTCGGTCTTCCCTTACTTATTATCTCCTGCTTCCGCTGAAAGTCCAGTTAATAAAAGTCTCTCAGTTAAGCTATGGTATCCTCCATTTTGGAAATAAAGCCAAACAAGAGGAAGAAATGACCGCTTGACTTGACTTGCTAACTGTTAACAGTAGCTTGCTGTTGCAAATTCTATTATTTTTTAGCCGAGTCGTAAAAAGGCTCCCTGGGATCAGCGGCGCCCCGACCATGAGGCACCGTCACTGCGTGCCTCACTTAGCGTGTCTTTGCTGCCGCTTTACGATCGCTCGGCACAAGAAACACGTTAAAAAATTATACACATCAGCTAAAGTGTGGAAATTTAGTTTGTATATTAGTGTTTGAAAATTTCAACAGTGACAGCAATACAGTCTCAGCCGCATAGCACGGCGGCGCAGTTATTGCCCAATCCATAGTGGCTCCGCTAGCTGCCGCGTCACCGTATGCCTCTTCTTCATATTTAAACGCTAAATGTGATTTTTTTTTTTTTTGTTCAGCGATTTTGAAAAAAGTAGTGAAGTTAGGTTGAAAATAACTTTATAGTACAAATCACCGAATAAATAGAACCATTCAAATAATTTTTTCATTTTACTTTTTTTTGTCTTTCCATGATGCTAGGTGAGGCCCGGCCTCACCTGCCTCACCTGACTGCACGTCACTGCCGGGGAGCGGTGAAACTACTCTGAAGCCGTCTCGTAGCATCAGATAACAGAAATTGCTAAAAATCAAAGCTAATACTCGAGATTTTGATATTATTTTGCACTTTAACCATCTGCGTCTCGGCCGACGTCGCAGACATCTTCTCCACATCGGTTGCATGTGGAGGTTCTCTTTACGAGGGAGGAGGATCAGGAAGGAGGCCATCAGAGGGAGAGAACCTCCTAGATGTTCTGGAGATAAAGTCAGACTGAGAAGTTTTGGATATGGATGTTGCAGGGATGGAGAAGATCTGAGTGGAAGGATGCCGAAGTCGGAGGAGGGCTAGTGGAAGACCGGAGAGGAGGTTTATGGAAGGATGATTGGAACTTTAGTTGGTGGGTTAATTGGCTGTGGAGAATCCTGAAGGGAGCGGCCGAGAGGAAAAGATCTCTCCATCTGGACCTTCCCTCCGAGAGCCGACATTCCACGTCGAACTGTTCGGCAAACCCGTTTAGATCCGGCGAGATACAGAACATCCGCCGGAGCGCCGGAGATCTCTGGGGAAAAAAAATAAATGTGGAGTTTTGATAAACAAACCTCCTCATGTCTGCTGCGGAAACATTGATGAAGAGCAGGGTGGACATCTGGAATGAGCGTAAAGGGTTGGGCGTGTTTGAAACCCCACCGGCCGGATCTCCAGGTGTTTGACGAGGTCCATCTTCTCCTGCCAGAGGAGACCCAAGCCAGACAGGTGGCTCCAGATTATGGATAGAAAGACAAAGTGACAACCAACCAAAGTATTGGGGAAAAACCAAACGCGAGTAGGACACGTTGGAGCAGAGGTTTCACGCTCCTTCCTCAGAAGATGGCGAGAACCTGGCGGGTTGGATTCTGCCTTTCTGTTTGGAGTCTCCATGTGTCTGCGTGGGGTTCCTCAGGGTTCTCCAGGTTCCTCCCACAGTCCAAACACATGCTGGAGGTGGATCGTAGCTCCTGAAATCATGTTTGCATGTATGACGTCATCGATGGAGCGAATGGTCGGATGTCTCTTCTCGCAGCCTCGTGGTCGCCACCGTTCCCGTTTGAATCGTTCAAGCGTAGCTTAGAGATAGAGAAAAGTAGTTAAAGAGTGTAGAATTTTCTAAGAAAAATGGACTACGTTCTATTTATTTACAGAGACGCACGGGAAACCTTTGTGCTCGGTGTGTTTGCAACAAGTTTCGGTATTTAACGAATATAATATGCGGCGCCGCTACGAGACTCATCACAGCGAAAAATATGACAGCTTGTAAAGAAACTGAGAAGAGATAAGATCGACCAATCGCTGGCAGGTCTGAGGAAACAGCGTCCACTTTCACCCAGAGCTGAGAAATCAGTGAAGCGGCGGTAAAACTAGCTAGCTAATTGCTAGCGAATATGTGCAATTTAAAGTTAAGTCCCCAGCTTTACTACAAACGAGTGTGTTGGAATTCTACTGTTCATGCAACTCCATACATTTTCAGTGTGTGTTGTATGAGTGCATGTTTCATGTATGAAGTTTACACATTTACAGGTGAACACTCCAATCCTTACACATTTAATAGCGCTTTCTTTAGTTTGTGAGGTGAAGGCAGGGATTCAATTTAGATTTTATATGCACATGTGTAAATGGTTTAAAAATCCTTTTCTTTATAAGTCTCATTTAATCTTAAAGTGCATTACTATATTTTTCAATACCAATTACTTGTTAAAGTTTTGTGCCTTTGTACGATCAGTGGGATCACATGATCACATGATTGCAATGCAAACATGTGAATGATAAAAGTAAATTGCACTTTTGTCTAAGGAAATATGAGGTGTTTCATGAAATGTTTTGTAAAACGATTGGTCATTAAATTCCAAGATTTTCCAATGTCCTTGTACTTTTTTACACCAAAACAGAGGAAAGACATGATATTTTGGTTATTTATTGTTGAGTATGCTATTATTTTAATGGTCCGGCCCACTTGACATCTACCTAGGCCGAATGTGGCGCCATGAGAAATGAGTTTGACAGCCGTGCTCTAATGTCTTATTCCACTGCCACACGGTTTATATTTATTATTTTGTCAAACAATAAAATTAGTAGTTTAGCCCTCCGGACGGTGCCTTCCGGCCTGTTGACCCCCGTGCACATCTTCGTCGCTGCGTCTCTTCTCCGCCACGAAAAAAAAAAGGTTCACGTTCAAGCTTGCGTGGTCGCTGCCGTCACCATGGCAACCGGTGTTGACAGGCCACCGGAATCACTCCCGCTCATTAGGACGGCGTTCAGGTGGCGTGTTGTTTCCTGGCCGCCGCCGTTCGATATAAATCATTACAGACTTTTATGACGCCTCATATCAGAATTGACGAAGGCCCGGGAGACGTCTGATTGTGTGTGTGTGTGTGTGTGTGTGTGTGTGTGTGTGTGTGGGACGCACACATTACCGAGGCGTGAACTTGAGGCCGTGCTTTGATCCATAGTGAATCGATGCCTCTGTGAATTCATTAGAAATATCAGAGCGCTATAAAAACATATCGCCGACTCAAACAAAAGGTCAAGCGCTTCGCTGCCCACTCCTTAATTCTATCATTGGCAGTATCTGCCAGCTTCTCAGCGTCTGGAACAGACCGCCCGCCCGCCCGTCGGAGGAGGAGGAGGAGTTATTTAAGTTTGCGCTCTGATTAGAAACTTGTGTTAAAGGTTACAAACAATTATTTGTTAAGTTGCACAGCTTTTACTGACCGTCGGTTTGTATTTGGAGCTCCAGAAGCTCCCTGGTTGGAGTCCCACAGGAGTTTGGAGTCTCCCTGTTCTCCACGGGTTTGGAAAAAGTAGAAAAAGGAAAACACACACACACACACACACATGTGCTGCCCAGTCAGGGATGGTGTTGAGTCAAAAGAGTCCATTGAATAGTGGTTGTAGCGGTTATTCTTGCATGACGTTGCGAACGTCGGCTCCTCCTCGGACGGCGAGCAGAAATGTGTTGTCGAGGCGCCGTTTTTAAAGCGAATGATCACATGATTGATTCCCTTTTTTTCTTTTTTTTGCAACTCTTGTTAGATGTATCGTGTCATTTTCGCAGCTCAACATTTTAACATTGTCTGCACCATTTTCAAGACTTGGGTACTTTTTCACAGATGTGGAAACCACAACATGTTTCATGGAGAGGTTTCAGCACACCAGGTCAAAGATCTGGAAGATGGGAGGAGGAGTTACAGAATCAGAACAAAACAATATCATACAGACCAGGTTTCGCAGTCCAAACTCATGCAGGAAGTTCTTCTTCTCCTTTGGTCTTTTCCCTTCAGGGTCTCCATAGTGAATCCATCTTCTCCATCCAACCCTGTTCTTTAGGTCCTCCTTTCTCACACCAACTACCTTCATATCCTCTCTCATGATGTCCATCCATCTTCTCTGCTCTTCTTCTAGACCTCAAATTCCAGCATCCGTCTACCTTTCCCTCCTCTGTCAATGACCCAACCATCTCTGACCTTCTGTCCAAAACATCTACCATGTGTCGTCCCTCTGATGGACTCCTTCCTGATCCTCTCCATCCTGGTGACGGTTATTTCGAACCCCCTGCTCTCCAGCCTCTTCTCTCACACCAGCTAACTCCATGTGTCCTCTCCCTCTCCATCCATAGAGCTCCTCTCAGGTCTTCTTCTGGACCTCAGCATCCTTCTCCCCAAATCTTCTCCATCCCTCCTCCAACCATCTCAGTGTGGCCCTATCTCCAGAACATCTAACACGTATGAAAAAGTGAAGGGGCAAAGAAAAAGTATTTTGTCAGCCACCAATCGTGCAAGTTCACCCACTTAACAAGATCTTAGAGGCCTGTAATTTTCATCATAGCTACACTTCAACTATGAGACAGAATGCAACAAAAAAAATCTCAGAAAATCACATTCTGATTTTTAAAGTATTTGCAAATGATGGCGGCAAAAAAGTATTTGGTCAAGATTAAACGTTCATCTCAATACTTTGCTACGCACCCTTTGTTTGCAGTGACGGAGGTCAAACGTTTTCTGTGAGTCTTCAAGGTTTTCTCACACGGTTGCTGCTATTTCGTCTCGTTCCTCCTCTCGAGCACTGATGTTTCGGGGCTGTCGCTCGGCAACATGGATTTTCTACTCCCTCCAAAGGTTGAACTCTGGAGACCGGCTCGGCCACTCCGGGACCTTGAAATGCTTCTTACAAAGACACTCCTTCGCTGCCCGGGCGGTTTGTTTGCGATCATTGTCACGCTGAAAGACCCGGCCACGATTCATCTCCAGTGTCCTTGCTGATAGAAGGAGGTTTTCACTCAAACGCTCACGATTCGTGGCCCCACTCATTCTTTCCTTTCCGCGGATCAGTCGTCCTGGTCCTTTTGCACAAAAACAGCCCGGATGTGCGATGTTTCCACCGCCGGGCTTCACGGTAGGTGTGGTTTTATTGGGATGCAACTCAGCATTCTCTCTCCTCCAAACAGTTGAGTTTTTACCAAAAACTTCTATTTTGGTTTCATCTGACCATAGGACATTCTCCCGGTCCTCTTCTGGATGATCCAAATGCTCTCTAGCAACCTTCAGAGGGTCTAGACATGTACTGTCGTAGGCAGGTGGACACGTCTTTCACCGCAGGCTTTCAGTGTGTTACTGCTGGTAGCCTTGGTTGCTTTGGTCCGGCTCTCTGCAGCTCCTTCACTACGTCCTCCCGCGTAATTCTGGGATTTCTGCTCACGTTCTTGTGATGGTTTTGACCCAACGGGTGAGATCTTGCGTGGAGCCCCAGATCAAGGAAGACTGTCAGTGGTCTAGTACGTCTTCCATTTTCTAATAATTGCTCTCACAGTTGATTTCCTCACATCGAGCTGCTCACCTATTGCAGATCCTGGTCTTCCCGGCCTGGTGCAGCTCTTCAGTCTGGTTTCTCTTTGGTCTCGGCCATCGTGGAGTTCTCAACGTGACTGTTTAAGGTTGTGGACGGGTGTCTTTTTTTCTGATAACCAGTTCAAACAGGAGCCATTAATACAGGAAATGTTTGCAGGACTAAGACGCCTCTTACAAAAGAAGTTACAGGTCTGTGAGACGCAGAAATCTTGCTTGTATGTACGTGAAAAAATACTTATTTTCCACCATCATTTGCAAAGAAATTCTTTAAAATCAGACGAAAAAATCAGATTTTTTTTTTTTTTCGCATTCTTTCTCTCATAGTTGAAGTGTAGCTATGATGAAAATTACAGGCCTCTCGTCTTTTTAAGTGGGAGAACTTGCACAATTGGTGCCTGACAAAATACTTTTTTTGCCCCACTGTATAGCGCTGTGAACACACACACACACACACACACACACACACACACACACACACACTTTCCTCTCAAAGAATGAAATTAACTGCAATGCAAAACTTATCACATGAAAATTGAAACTCAAGCAACTCGACACACATAATCTCTGTTCATACACACTTGTGTGTGTGTGTGTGTGTGTGTGTGTGTGTGTGTGTGTGTGTGTGTGTGTGCAGAGATGGAAGGAGGCGGGAATTGAACCTTCAACCCTCACTCCCCCACCTGCAGCAATTTATTTCAAATTTTGATTTTGACGCTCTTGTATTCTTATTATGACATTTTTTTTTTGTATAGCAAGGATAAATTTGCACAAATCGCACTTAATATCTTTGAAAAATTCTGTATAAAGTTAACAATATCTCAAGGGGCCACATTATGTGTTTATATATATATTTATACGGCACAAAAAAAGAAAGAGAACATTAAACTATCACATCCCAGACCTGAATGAATGAAAAATTCCAATTAAATACTTTTTTCTTTACACAGTTGAATAAGAAAATCACACAAAAACGATCAATGGAAATCAAACGTATGAACCCATGGAGGTCTGGACTCCAAATAAAAGTGTAAAAACACACTCCAGGCTGTTCCAACGTCGATGTTATGTGTCCTTAAAACAAGTCAAAAAGAATTGGACAGTTTGATTTCATACAAGTGTGACCGACTCCGAGTGACATCGTGTTTTTGAGTATATATGTTTATCAGGAGGTGCAAAACTCAAACGCTTCGACTCGACGGGCCCTACTTCCTTTCTCGTCACCCGCTCTGGCCGACAGCAGGACGGTATCCGTGCACGGCGACACGACGCCGCGGGATCACCGGAATAGAAAATAAAAATGTGTCCTCGGTGGTTCTGTAGAGTTCGGTCTCTTCCGACGACGAGTCGCCGGTTCTTCACTGCGTCCAAAAGCCGATAACAGAGGGCTGTTTGAGCTGATGCGTGCAGAGAAGGATGGATTTGAGTGCTGTGTGTGTGTGTGTGTGTGTGTGTGTGTGTGTGCATTCAAGCGTGCCCTTCCGTCACATCCGTCTAATTATGCGCGTCGCGGCAAAGAGACAATGAGACGGTTCAATCTTTTTTTTTTTTTTTTTTTTTGCAGTAAATGATCCTTCCACCTGAGGGCAGTACTTTCTAATCTAAAATCAGATAAATGTTACATCTTCAATTAAAAGTATTGTCAGAAAAGACTTCTAAGGATGAGCTCTCGTTTTTTTTTTCTTTTTTTGGAAGTTTGAAAAACATTCAGGATAACGACGCATTTTATTTTATTCTTTTTATCGCGCACCACCTCCTCTCCGCGGCGTGGACGTCCGATCTTCTCCTCCGGCCGCAGATCCATCTCCCGGAGAACTTCCCCCTCGAAGTTGCGCTCTTTCCGAAGGCTTCCCCGTCGCCTCGCCGCCGTCGACGACTCCCGAGACGAGACGCTCTGCTGCCGCCTCACGCCGGGCCAAGATACCGCTGCCATTCGCCGCCCCCGCAGAAACAATTACATTCTCCCCTTACACAATTCAATTATTTTCAGCGTTGGGAAACATGTGCCCGCAGGCCACGCTTGTCTCCTCTTCCTCATCCGGAGACAACCTTTCAGCCGATGACACACACACACACACACACACACACAGAGCCACCTATCGCTACAAGAACATGTTTTTTTTTTTTTTCCTCCCTAAATGAAAAACAATCATCCGTACGACTTACGTTTTAGAGTGACAATCTAATTTAGGTTTGCGCTGCGAAATTCATACCCGGCAGTGATGCGCTGAATATTCCTTTTAGCGGCCCGTGTGTGTGTTGTAGGGGTGAACGGACGCCATTTTCCCGAGCGTGTGTGTGTGTGTGTGTGTGTGTGTGTGTGTGGAGGGACTGTCACTCTCAGTGGACACATGATGAATTGCTCTCCGACACGGGACTTAATTGTAAACAGTTCCCTCGGATGAAACTGCGCAGGAAACAACGTTAATGACGGGACGGCGCTCCCGTAATGAACGCAGTGCGTCTCGGACTCCCGTCCTGTCAGGAAAGCATTAAAAAGAATGGATGGAAAGCATTAATAAAGGCGCGGCGCGTTAATTGTACCTGATTGTCTTTTTGAGTCCCGACGATAGAAAAAAGTCTTTGTCCCTCTGACAGCATCGGTGAAATTAAAGGAATTAATCAGCGTGTTATTTAGATTTTAAACGCGTGGGGAACATAAATTATACCATTTTTCCACAATGCTAGTTCCTGGACTTGAGAGGGCGCAGAAATGACACGACAAGCAGATCAAGCCGGGATATCAGATACGAGAGCGGCTTTTTATGCGCATGTATACATGATACACTTCCTCCATGGAGATAACATACAAACTGTGTGTCGATACCATGGTTTCTGGACTATTGAGCGCACCTGAATATAAGGCGCAGCGGCAACAAATAACAAAACAAATCTTTGTGCGCTCATCAAAAAGTCGCAGGTGTCCGTGTTGTAACGTCAGATATTTACACAGAAACTTTCAATCAAATCCATCCATACATACTGGAATGCTATTTTCCGTGTAGCTGCCGCTGAAAAAGATGAATAATAAATAAGACGAGGAAAAGTCCACCCGTGCATCCATTTTCTTTGTCCTCCTCCAGCCGATGGCTATCTGGGTCTTCCTCCTCCTGCGCTCCAAAACTGATAAAAGTCATCTTCTTCGGCGTCGCAATCGAACGGCCTCAGAATTTCACGCCCGTTTCGTCGGTCCGACGTGACCAGGTGAAATGTTTTGGCGGCGTGAAGCTCGTTAGCACAAAAAATAAAACAAAAATTGGCCTCGGGGTTGTTTAGGCCGCGGAAAGATAGCGGGTTCTAGTCCGGATATGACGGCACCGGCTTCTGTGCATTGACCTCCTGCAAATAATGTCCATTTCCTATATTTCCAGTCTACACAGAGTGATACAGGCCCTGCTGTGGATAACATACATATTATAATATTGTATGTATACAGTATAAACCAGGGGTCGGCGATGCAGCTCCATGTGGAGCATTTGAAAAGAATTTACAAGGATTTCATTAAAATGTATTTTAGTTTGTTCTTTTTGAAAGGGTAAATTTAAATTTGAAGAGGACGGCAATCTTGTAACATCTAAATAAATAAAGATATTTTTTTGTTGCGTGCCGATCGTTTGAGTTCATAAGTACAAAAGGACTCAAATAAGACATTGATTGTTTTGCTTAAAAGTCCTTCAAAATGTTTGGTTGCACTCGCAAATTTAATTTAGTTTTCTCTTCTGCTGCCGTTCATTGATTTAAAAAAAAATGCAACTCATACTGTCTTTACACAAAGCATAAGGGCAAAAAATAACATTCATTCACTTTACATTTACATTTACATTTTAATTCATTTTAATTGATTTATTTTGTGTGGAGAAACGGCTCCAAATAGCACTTGGGGTGGTAAAGGCTGCCGACCCCTGGTATATATTCACAGTACGGTTATATTCATACTGTATATCAGTGCGGTGAGACACTGACTTCATCACAATCACATTTACAAACATATGAACCCGACAGAGGAGCTTATTCACCGTTTGATTGGCAGCAGTTATAGGGTTATGTTTAAAATCTCATATCAGCTTTCTTCACATACTCTAGCATGTAAAAAAAATGTTATTATGGTCTTATAAAGTCCAATTTAGAAAATTGTCTAAGTTTGGATATGTAATCCTCCATTTTGAAAGTGAGGGGGGGGGGGGGGGAATAAACGAATGGCTGCGCTTGACTTGCAAAATGTAGCTCGCTGTTGCTGGAATCCCTGAAATCACAAGCGCCCCCTAACTTGAGGCGGGAGAACTGCGTGCCTCACTTGGTGGCTCTTCGCAGCCGTTTTATGATCGCTCACCACAAACTAGTACAGAAACAAGTAACACGCACTGTTGACATTGAAAAAGAGTTCGTAAAGCAAAAGTGTTTGAACATTTTAATAGCCACAAACAGAGAGACAGCTATACGGTGTTAGAGCAGAGCATGCCAGCAGTCAGCCGTCATTGAGGCTCAACAGTCGGCAGCCTCACCGCACGTCTCTCCTCAATATTTCAACAGTAAATGTAAAAATCCAGCCATTTTGAATAGAAAAGAAACAATCTAAAACTGGTGGAGTTACATGAAAAAATACCTTCATAGTGCAAATCACTGATAAATAGAACCATTTAATTCCTTTTTTCATTTTAGTTTTTTTCTTTCCGAGATTGGCAAGTGAGGCATGGCTCCCCCCTGCCTCTCCTGGCCGCATCTCACTGGCATGTATGTATACATGTAGCAGAATCTACAGTGTGTGTGTTTGAATGCATGCATGACCTCACCTAATCAAAATTCCTTTTAAAAAATCTTTATTTGCACTTTTTTTTTAATTTGTCTATGCTGCAAATTTCAACTAAAATGTTCAAAGTTCACTTTCTTTCAGTTTCTTTCACTCCTTGCCCTTTATTGTATTCAATGTATCAAGTCTTCTCTGAGTTAAATATGCCTTGTCTGTGTGACTGAAACATTGCCATTGACATTTCGACAATCTAAAATGGGTGAAATTCAATGAAAAATACCGTCCTAGTGCAAATCACCGTTCAATACAACCATCTCATTTTTTTTATTGACTTTTTTTTCTCCTTCCGAGATTGGCAAGTGAGGCACGGCTTCTCCTGCCTCCCCTGCCTGCACCCGGCTATTGATGTACACTGTAAGACAGTGCAGATAATAAACACTGTATACACTGCATATATCCCTGTTTAGAGACCATACACTTCCTTGTTGCAGTTAATATACACACTGTGTGTGTGTGTGTGTGTGTGTGTGTGTGTGTGTGTGTGTGTGTGTGTGTGCGCCTATACAGCACATTGTGTGACATACAGTAGATCCCTGCTGTAGATGATAAATCAACCATATATGTTTTTCATTATTCTATTGAACCTATATTTAACCAGCTCACTGAAATGAATTATTTCCTCGAGAGACCTGGTCAGGATGAAGGCCAGCACAAAAAGTTTTCACCTCATGAATACACAAACAAGCACACAATGGTACACAAACATTTGAGACCCCAGACTTACAATACACTGTATATATACTGCACATACTGTGATACATCCCAAGTGTGGATAATATTCACACTGTTACCCGGTCAATAAAGCTGATTCTGTTTCTGCTCTGGTTTTGTGGAACAGCAGTCGGGATCCATAACGTGATAAACGACCAACTGGTTATGCTATATATTTTTACTAATTCATTAAATTTAAGTATTTACCGTCATATGCGCGGTATAGAAACCTGTTTCCCCGTACAGTCAGATCCTCACGATGTCAGCGGTGAAGGCGGAGAGTATACCGTGGTTACATAAGTATCAAATAAATGCATAATAGTGCAATAAAGTGAAAACTGCAGCATGTGAATTATATGGTATAAATGTAAATGTTGATATTTCAGTCACACAGACGAGGCGTATTTAACTCAGAGAGGACGCGAGACAAAGAATACGATAAAGGGCAGGGAGTGACAGAAATGTGAACATTTTAATTGAAACTTGTATCACGTGCAAACTAAATAAGTGCAAATAGAAAAACAAAAGGTATTTTGATCAGGTGAAGTCATGCATGCATTCATACACACATACATGCATGCCTGTATGCATACATACAAATATACAGTGATGAAGGCATGCATGCAGGAATACTGTCCATACATACAAACATGCATGCATAAATCCACATATACTGTACATTCGTTTTTACATGTATACATACATACGTGCCAGTGAGGTGTAGTCAGGGGAGGCGGGGGGAGCCGTGCCTCACTTGCCAAGAAAGAAAAAAAAAGTAAAGTAAAAAAAAAAAAAAAAGCCTCTATTTATCAGTGATTTGAACTATGAATGTATTTTTCATTGAACTTCATCAGTTTTAGATTTTTTTTTTTTTTATTCAGAATGGCTGGATTTTCACATTTACTATTGAAATAGTGAGAAGAGACGTGCGGTGAGGCAGCCGACTGTTGAGCCTCAATGACGGCTAACTGCTGGCACTGCTGCTCTGCACTAACATCGGGTTGCTGTCTGTCTGCATGTGGCGATTAAAACATTCAATGCTTTCCAATATGCATATTTCTGTCAAGATCTCTATGTGTTACTTGTTTCTCGTGCTGAGGGATCATGAAACGGCTGCGAAGAGCCACTGAGTGAGGCACGCGGTTCTCCTGCCTCAAGGTAGGGGGCGCTCGTGATTCCAGGGATTACTTTTGCGACTCCTCGTCTGCAGCAAGCTACAGTTCACAAGCAAAGCGCAGCCATCCATTTATTTTTTCCTCATTTCTCTTTCAAAATGGAGGACTACATCTCTAAATTTGGACAATTTTCTAAAATGGACTTTATTAGGCTGTAATCACTTTTTTTTTTTTTTTCAATCGAATGTGCTTTTTATGTGCTACAGTTTGTATGTGTGAAGAAGGCTAATATGAGATTTTAAACATAACCCGTTAACTGCTGGTGAATAAGCTCATCTGTAGGTATGTTACACTGATACATGCATATGTGCATACATGAATGCATGGAATGACGGCAAAATGTTAAACGTTTGTGCAGAATCCAGAACGTAAAACCCCATTCGGTACATCGCATGCTGCACAGCCTTCACAGAAAGTAACTAGTTAGGGACCATAGGATGAGTCTGGAATGTTAGATAAGTGCAGGTCATGGATGTCTCTATTCTTTCTGGCTGGTGAAGCGCATTGATCTCAATGTCAAAATCATATTATATGATCCATATGTATATTTTTCACGTTGTCATATTGCTTCCCAGTTCACAGCGCCCTCTAGTGGCGAGTGGAAACACTTCACTTTCACCAGAAAGTGACCAGACATGCACACCGTCCACGTCTGGGTCTGGACTCTATTATGTGCAGCATTTACGATGTCATGCTCTATTTCTCTTCCATAAAATATGATTTTCAATTTCTTCATCACACCATATTGATCCCTCTTTTTCACAGCCGAGTGTTAATGTCGTTCTTGCCGCGGCCGTAAAGACAGCGGCTACCGGCATTCAACGTTTTTCCATTAATTTTAATGTATCTATTTTAAATTTTTCTTTTACCACATATTCATAATAAAGAGAGGAAGCAGTCGTCTCCATCTGTTCCCTCTCCTCTTCCTCTCTGCAGCTTCACATCTTCTCTGGCAGGCAGGGCTTCATCTCCTCGTCTCTGCTCCGGATGCTCCGACAGCCTTTGTCTTTATGCAGGAAAAAAAAAAAAAAAAGTTAACTTAATAAACGGGCAGATGTCGTGGATTGATGCCGTTCCATCTGTCTCACATGAAGTCTGAAGTCCTACGGCTCAATAAGATAGATCGGATTGGATTTAATTTGCAAAGCATTTGTTATAATGCGGTTATATTAAGTGAGATGCGGCGGTATCTGGAGTTTCCATCTGTACTTACATGACCCGATCCTGGTGCCTGGAACTCATTAACATCAGATGTTTAAATAAAACGAAGCTTCTGCGTAAATGTGAAAGAAATGAATCTCCGAAAACCTCAGAATTAACCACAGTATCCTCTCTATGTAGCCTTTATTCCTTAAATAATGCTTCGCCATTGCTATTTTTTAAGATGAGATAAACTTTATTGACGCCCATCGAGGAAATTCCTTTGTTTTGTCACAGTCGCATGTCAGTCGATATGGATATAAATTTAAAAAGAGCCAATCAGAAGATACAGAAAAATACATCCACAAATAAATAGACAGCAGACAGAAAAACAACAACAACATCAAGGATGAGAATGGACAACAGAATGTGGACAGTAAGGGTGAAAACAATAGGGATAAAAACATAAACAGAGTGACACTGAAACAGAAAATGTAAAAATGAATATGATATCATATACATATATATAATTAATAATAATAATAATAATAATCAATTATAAAATTAATAATGACATTTTTGTCTATTATATATATATATATATATAATTTGTATTTGATTATAACAATTATAAAAAATTATAAAAATTCATAAATTTAAAATTTAAATGAATTTAAAAAAATATACATTTATAAAATTTATAAATAATTTATGAAAATTATAAAATTTGTACATTTGTATCCTGCTTATTATTGTGTTTATAATTTTTGTTTATTTTATATATATATAATAAACAAAAATCATAAACCCAATTTAAATTTGATATGTATATATATAAAATAAACAAAAATTTTAAACACAATAATAAGATAAGATAAGATAAGATAAGATAAGATAAGATAAGATAAGAACAAGCAGGATGAACAAGCATCCTAAGCAGGATGCAAATGCGCTGAGACCAACTAGGATATTTTTTTGTTTTTGTTACATTATTTATTTTTTTTATTAGTATTGATTATTAATTTTATTATGAATGTGATTGGTCCAGGGTAAGCCCCGCCTCTCGCTGATTGACAGCTGAGAAGGGCTCCAGACTCCCCACCACCCTGAGAGCAGCACAGGATGAGCCGTGCAGATAATGATGATGCTTTCCTTGGAAGTTGCGGTCATCATGTTCAGGCCATTTCAGAGCAAACATCAAGACGCCCCGGTCATCGCTCGTGTTGTTTGCCGTCGCTCGCACCGCTGCACACACCGCTACACACACCGCTACACACACCGCTACACACACCGCTGCACACATCGCTGACCTTGAACAGTTGGAAGAAGTGCATGAGTTCTCATTGTGCAGAGCATCTGGCCTCCGTGTCGTGAACCTGTGGTCCAAGCAGAAGCTCTCTCAGCAGCATTCGGTATATCGGTGTTTATCACCGGGAGCGCGGCTTCGGTCGGCCCTCCCATTTGTGTGGCGGCTCAGACGTTAGAAGAGGTTATTTACTAAGACGGTTTAATTTAGGTTTCCAGGAATTTAATTAGGCCTAATTCTTATGATGCAATGTCATGTTGGCATGTTATAAGATGCTGTGTGTGTGTGAGAGTGTGTCATTCTGGTTTTCCGCCATCCAAGGATTAAAACTGAACCACATGGCAACAAGAAACTTTATTCTGGGTCATATTCTGATCCTTGCCCATCTGATACTGCGATATTTTCAGTTTTATTGTACTAATTGCCATTTTTACAGAGTGTTGTGTAAACATGTCTTCCCTTTTATTTTTTGGCCTCCACCTTATATTCCGTGTGTCACTGATCTACTTCCCTCCAGGAACTTTATTGAAGCGAAGGCGCTACGACTGCGCTCCATCATCCACTAACAGGATTAGTGTTTTAATAGAACAAACCTTTTAATAAGTTTGATGATAACGGCGGCAGATTAGAACCAGATATTCTTCTTAGGAAGTCATAATGAACCGTAATTCCCACAGTGGGTTGCAAAGAAGTCGATGGGATTGTTATCGGGGAGGTTAACTCTCTGCGCGCCAAACTCATCCGGATATTCAAGGACTCGAGGTATTTGTTGTTGTTTACAAAATAAAGAATCATACTTGTTTCCCTGCAGAAGGACATGGTGTCGCTGCTATGGGCTGTTAGCGCCAGATAGCATAACATGGTGACGTAGCTGGTGTGAAGCTGCTGGGTTGGATCCAAGTGGAGATGGTTTGTTGTATTAATGAGCGAGTTGTTGTGCAGTGGTTGGATTGAGTGGGCGTTGCTATGGTAATGTGTGCATCATTATTTGTATGTCGTTTGGGGGAGCATCTCACCAGAAATTAAAAAAATGAAATTGTGAGGCTAACAAAAGCCTAACATGATTCTGAGACCAACGCAATGCTAATTTAGGGCTAACATAATTCTAATGCCCAAACTGTTGTAAGACTAATATAATTGTAAGGCTGACAAATGTGATGCAAACACATTAGCAAGGCTAACAAACGGCTAACATAATAATGAGACCAGCACAATGCTAATATAGGGCTAACATATTTCTAATGCTCAAACAATTGTAAGGCTAACATAATTGTTAGGCTAATAAAATGCAATGTGAACACATTAGCAAGGCTAACATAAGACTAACAAGATTGTAAAAGTAAAACAACTGTAAGGCAAACATCATGCTATGTAACATTATGCTAATGCTTATGCAGTTTAAAGTCTAACATAATTGTAAAGCCCGCTTGATGCTAATATAAGGCTAACAAAACAAACAGAACATCCTGAACCATCTCCAATCACCAAAGTCCACCCCCAACCATGGCAAGTGTACTCCAGAAGAAAAAAAAGGTCCAGTTGGCAAAACAAGATTCGACAACGTATGCGGCTAATGTTAAACCAAAAGAAGTCCCTTTGCCAACTTGAGCTGAAGACCAGTCAGGAGTCCCTGGAACCAGGTTCGGGTTGCTGACCTCTCTGGGTGACTTTAGGATGCTGAAGGACACAAGGGTAAACTAGCTTCTCCAGAATGTTCCTCTAGAGCCAGGGTCAGAAACGGTAGTGCGAATCAAACGTGATAATCGAAAAAGGTGCGAGTGGAGAAGGTGAGCGGTGGAGTGCAGGCAGTCCATTAGCATCCAGAGGTCGTTTGCGGCTGTCGACCGGTTTAAGGACTGTTCCTGAACTTTCAGCAACGAGTGTGGGAGTTGAAATGTCACGGGAGAAGTGCGGCCGATTGCTCGTCTGTCGTCCGTGATTTTAATTTCCCGTTAGCTGCTCAGGAGTCTGATGGTGGCGGGATGGAAAGAGTTCTTCAGTCTGGAGGTCCTACATATCATACTTGCGGACCTCTGGGCCAGAAGGGAAAGGAGTGAACGGCGCCGTGTCACATGACAGGAAACCTCCGACCGACAAAGCGGCCATCTTTAGCTTTGCATTCCCACAGGCAGTGAGGCACCACTGTAGGGACTGCTTGGACACCAACATCTCCGTGCACCTTCAGCTCCAAACCCCAAAACAAACCACTGAGGATGAAGAAGAGGAGGAGCAACATGGAGGTTGAAGCTGCCACAGCGTTCATGGAATAACAAGCATGGACTATCAGATGGTTGAAGTGTTTCCATCTTCTCCCTGCGCCGCTTCACCATGTGAAGAACCCTGTTAGCCGTCGCTAACTCCGCGCTCGTTCTGGCCAAAGTGTAGATGTTCCCATGCGAGTCTGGAAACCCCTGCGAGGCGAAGCAGGACGGAAGATCTCGTCGCTCCGTTCCTCGCTACTTCTGTCCATTTGGTCCCAAGAAAACCTCTGACCAGTGACGGGGATGGTTTTACATCACGCGTTCCTGAGGAACCGTAAAAAGACCTTCCTCGTAGAAGGAGCTCAGATGGTTCCAGGAGCCGATGGTCCATGATCTCTGGTTCCTCTGCTTTCTGAAAGCACCGAGAAACAGCCTCCTTCCTGAAAAGGTTCTTGGAGCTGCAAAAAGTTTCTGCCGTGCGAAAACGTCTCTGTTCTCCAAAAGGAAACATTAAAAAGATCTCATTTCGGTTCCTCCTCCTTGAAGTGATTAATTTTAACTAATTGTTTTGTTACTATTACACAACCGTAATATTATAAGGGGATAAAAAGGAACGGGAAAAAAAAAAGGCACCCGTCACGAAATAAGTCTTTTGTCGATCCGGGCCTTTCAACACCGATGAGCAACCTCATTTCTATTCCGTGTCCTTGTTCTCATAAAATTCTAATTGGAAATTGTCAACTCTAATTGATACTACAATTAAGGTCCGGGCCGGGGAAGAGAAAAGAGAATGAGCTGATAGGAATAATAATCTTAAAGGCAATGCCATTACTTCTATTGTCAGGATAATGGTTATTTGAGGAATGCCGCGTCTGATTTACTGAATGAGCTAAGTTCTATTACCGCAGATGGTTATTAAAGATATTTGGAGGACATCCGTGCCATATTCAATTGTAACATTTAGTTAAAAGCCCGGTCAATAAGCAGTTTCGGCGGGGGGGGGGGGGGGGTCGGTTTTTCACGTCACCTAATGAAGCCGGCGAGCTCGGAGACAAAGCGGAGATATCTCAATTTGAAGGGTTGGAGAGGAACTACGAGGGGGAGGCGTCGGCTCATCCTTCAGTGCTGCAGGTTACGTTGCGGCTGGAGAAAGACAAAAAAAAGAAAAAAGATTGGAAAAAAGTAGTACTTTTCCAGTCCAGTTGGATGATTAACAGTATCATTTCTTTTTCTCGCGCCATCGCAGCCGGCGGTCGCGTGGAGATGGAAATAAAATAGACTTGTCTCAAAAGTTTAGCCGGAAATCCCTTCAAATCACGATTTCGAAGAAGAAGCGGAACATCGAATTCATCTTCAACATGTGTAAAAGCTCAGGTAGGACAGCCAGACTGCAGAAGATGTACGCAGGGATGGAGGATTAGCGCGAAACAAAAGCAGAGCACGGAATCCCAAAGACACGGATTCAACCCTGGAAGCGGCTTTTCTTGTATTTCATGAAACGACGGGAATGCGATCGTAACACGGGAGTTAAACACGTTAAATCCCGTTCATCTCCCAGATGGCCGACCAGCAGTTAAGATTGGCCTCCTTTGGACGGAGAAGTTCTCGGGAGTGTCCAGCTTCCACCCCCTTCCGGGGAGTAGCTTCCAGAAGGGTCGCATTATTGGGACCACGGTACGCAACGCCGGGCGACCTTGACCTCTACACTCCACTACAAACCACCGAAGAAGAAGAAGAAGAAGAGGAAGAGGAAGACCTCCCAGATGACATGGAGGTGGAAGGTCACACAGCATTTATGGAATAACAAGCATGGACTATCAGACGGTTGAGGTGTTTTTATCTTCTCCCTAAGAACCCGTTAGCCGTCAGCTAATTCTAACGGCTAAGCGCAGATGTTCCTGGAAACCCGTCTGAGCACAGCAGGACAGATGGACCTCTTTGTCGCTCCATTTTTCAATGCTTCTGTCCTGAGAAATGTAGACTCTAGTCTGCAAGAAGTATCTGGTCGTGGACGTTATGAGCTCTACCAATCACAGATCACCTACGTCACATGAGGAGACCCTGCGTCGGTGTAGGAGTGCGAGATGGTTCTTGGTACTGACGTCGGTGGTCCCTGGTTCCTTTGAAAAAAGTACCTGAAAAGGTTCCTCCGGTGACAAACCACCGTTCATCTGACAAAAGCGGCGCCTGCAGAGGAAGGAGCTGCAGAAAGTCCGCCCACCCGTCGCGCCGGCTGCAGATGGACGAGCGTTCAGAGCCGTATGTGAGATGACTCTCATCATCTCCATTACGCCGGCCGCGCTGATGAATATGTAATAAAAAGACACGTCGAACTGTTCGGCTCAAGTACAACTACAAATATATATAAATGATAATCTTGCGAAAACACTGCCGGAGATATAATTGTGATTGAGGGCACATCAGATGTGTTTTAATGAACTGTTTTTATTCCTCCTGGGGGGAAAACCCGGTATTCTCAACACTCGCAGGTGAAAATTAAAACCCTAACTGGCATTAAAGTAACGGGAAATACAGGCAGGGGTGAAGAGGCTGGCGAGCGGGTGGGGTTGGGGGTTAGCATAGCATCCAGATGTTAACACGTGAAACCGACTTAATTTGTCAAAGAAAATGGGTCCGCCAGATGGATAAAACAGCCATTACCCAGGGACGACCGCGCAGAGCTTCACTGGACGGGCAATGTGCCGCAAATTAATATCACAACAAATATGCCTCTCCGCCCACAGAGACCCGAGTTTGTTTTGCCCCTTCTCGTCTTCTGTTCACACGTCCACAGACACTTCTCTCTGGCTGCGATACCATCCTAAGTGTTGTAAGTGAAAATCGCTGTTTTAATTCTGTAGCACCGGGATTCCGGCCTTATGTTTTTCTTTACAAAAAAAAAAAAAAAAAGGTGTTACTTCTTTTATCTGGAACGCAGAACAATGCCAGTTCGTGGCAGCTTTCACAAGAAGAAGAAAAAGATGAATGCGTAATTCATGCCATTGATGCATTTAAGCACCCTGACCGGCAGGCCCGGGGAACATTTAGGGCTTCGCTGTCTCTCTCTAGGCTTGCAGAACGGGACCAGGAACACACCATTCCCTGTTCCCTGCCCTTGTAGTCAATGTTCAACAACAATGAACGGGTTTCTACAGGGTTTTGCGTTCAGTGTAAAGCATCTGCGTATTTGTGAGATCTTGTCGTGGGAACTGGACTTGTATGTTTTCTCTTGAGGACATTCTACCTCCTTCCACAGAAGCGGTTGTACCACATCGGTCCACCCGACTTGCCATTCCAGTCAGGTGTATGCTCTGGGTCAGGAGTGGGCAAACTTTTTGGCTCAGGGGCCGTATTGGTTTTTAAAATATACAATACATATTTTAAAAAAAGCACATTTGTTAACAGTACATATCAGACTCGTCTGACATTTGTCAGGACATTGTCTGACATTTTATCTGAAAATAAAACTAGCTTGGTTCTGAAGGCTCTGACGTTTGCTTGCGTTTCATGCACAAACCGGTTCTTCCCTTGTAGCTTCACATCCGGTTCATTCATGTGTGTCAGTACGTCCACAGTAAAGGCTCAGTCACAAAGCCAATCTGTGTCATTCAGCTCAGGAAAATTCTCAAGTAGCTCCAAAAATGAAATATTCTCCTGTTTGAGCTCCAACATTCATTGATCCGATCAGTCAATCAGTCACATCAAGTATGAAATCTGTACCGATCTTTGGCGGGCCGGATCAAAAAGACCAACGGACCGGAATTGGCCCGCGGGCCATAGTTTGCCCACCCCTGCTCCGGATGTTTTTGGAACCCTCAGTGATAGTAGCTTCGTCGATGCTGTATGGTTTAGAAACAGTGACAATGACCAAAAGACAGGAGGCAGAGCAGGAGGTCCTAGAGATGAAGATGTTGAGGTTCTCTTTGGGAGCGACCAGGATGGAGAGGACCAGGGATGAGTCCATCAGAGGGACGGCACATGGTAGATGTTTTGGAAAGAAGGTCAGAGAGGCCAGACTGAGATGGTTGGGTCATGGACTGAGTGGTAGACGGATGCTGGAACTGGAGGTCGAGGGGAAGACCGAAGAGAAGCTTGATGGACGTTAGACGGAGAAGGTGGATTTGCTGTTGCCCCAAAGGAAAAGAAGAAGTGATAGTAGCTTTGTACTGATTTGCATTCTTGGTTGACACTCATTTCTTGGTTGTGCCGTTTCCATGTTCATGTCACAGTCGGGTCTGCTGATTTTTTGGACTTTTGATTTTCATGTACTCTGACATTTGTGTGTCATCACCACATTCAGTCAGCTTGTGTCATGTCAGAAAAAGTCAAGCACAGTTGCCATGACACTATTATCCTTTTCCTGGATGACGGAGAATTGTCTTGTGCATGTTTGAGCTCCAAAGTTAATCTAAGAGCTCCACACCTTACCTCGCACTGTTTGTAATATAGAAGTAATTAAGGTGACCTGTTCCCTTGGAAGGTCCTCAGTTGGAGTCCCACAGGGAGCCTTTCTGTTTGACACCTTCATGCTTTCCCCATATCTGCATGCGGTTCTTCAGGGTTCTCCAGGTTCCTCCCACAGTCCAAACACATGCAGGAGGTTCATTGGAGACCCTAAACAGTTCAAATATGAGAATGAAGAGTTGTATGTCTCTATATGTGACCCTGTGGTGGACCGAACGAGACCCATTTGCATTCCAAGATGCAAGCGCTTTGCTCCAATTGGTTTGCAACAATGCCAATACCGTGCATGTGCAGAAGTAGGGCTTGATGCTGAAGTCAATATGTTAAGGAGACATCTCCAACGGTACTGCTCTGTGTACCAAAGGGAGTGTGAGTACAGCTAGCCAAGATCAGTCCAGCCTGACCTGGCCACCTGGCAGATGTTGCTCAAGGTGCACAAATGAATATTACAAGTACTGTAGATTGAACATCTTCTGCGGTGCGTTCCCCTTTGGACTGTGGAAGGGTACACAGCCGAAGGCAACATGAAAACAAGTTACCTGGTATACGTGTTAACTAATGTGGTCTGGGTTACTACTCGCTATCTGCCTCTGCGAGGTATTCATTTGCAGATTTAAAGAAACCTTGATAAAATTATAAATTGCAATGTAACAATGAATTCTACACCAGGGAAGAATTACAACCAGGGAGTTGCCGTCCAAGTTTATGGTAGCAAATGGACATACAGGTACTTATCTCAGTCCAGAGGCCCTTTCACTTCATGTTTCTAGCATACCGATACGAACTGCCAAAAGTTGGAAGGCTTGTCTCGTCCAAAAGGGGTTCCTAATTTGTGCGTAGCTTCGTTTGTGTTGTTGACCAAGCAAATATGGTAATTTGAGGGTCTCGCCGGGGTCCAAATCCTGATGGGCGGAAGCTTGGATCATGTAGAACGGAAGAAGGAGTCCGCAAGTTCACTCGGCCTGGAGTTGCCGGGTCTGATTTGGGTTGTGGCCTCTCCGGTGAGCTGGTGAGCGCTATGTGTCGATCTATCTTGGAACAGGCGGCGTCGCATATGGTTGTCTAATATGTATGCCATCATACATATATAGATGTAGCTATCAAGGAATGCATATAGACACATTTGAATTCAGATGAAGGGATGTCTGTAGATGCAGAGTTCACCGTGGAGACGTGACTTCCATGTTCCGTTTTCCCGTGACTTCAGGCGGATCCTCTTGTTTTGAACAAATCACTTTGAGTCATTCACTGTCAAACAACTGCAAGGAGAAACATCTCCGGGCGTCTGACCGCCGGAGGTCCACCGGCGCTCCCTCGGTTTCGCAGTCGGAATTGTTCTGTTCCAAAGTGATAAATCACGATTCAGGTCGGCTAGCGTTTGCAGAAACTATTAAAATCAATGTAAATAATCCCGTAGCTGCGGTTATTACTTTATTTCTAACTCTGCTCCGCGGCGCCGAGAGGTTTGCCGACCCAAAGTCCCAGAACATCTCGTCTCCTCCAGACTTATCTTTTTTCTTCTATTTTGAGGGAAACCTTGAAATAGAAAAGAGAGTAAGAGCGGAATAATTCTTTAAACATATGGTTTTCTCCTCCTCACGCTGTTCACAACTAATCGGACACCTGTCGACGTAGCGGCGCTACTCTGCAGGTTACAGCTGCCGTAAGGCTGCCAGAGCCTCATTAGTATGGCTGATAAACGGGGAATTTCTTGGTGACTGTTCCTTCTGTTTTTCCTGTGATAAAAATCGCATCAAAACACATTTTAAAACTGAACTATTTCCCCAAAGACTTTTTTTTTTATTTTATTTTTTTTGCAATCTCGGCGAGTCGGTTTGGGCTGGATCAATTGCGGTGCAGGATATGAACTGGTATTAAACTAATGTCCATGTTACTGTCCCAAATACAAGTTTTTTGTTTTTTTTTTCATTTGTTTGTTGTTCAAATTACCCAAATTTCTGCACAAATGTGCCCACCCGAATATAATCTACACAGGCTCAGAGTAACAAAATAAATCTACGTGTACTTGTCTATACGCCACAGGTGTCCAAGTTGTAAAATGAGATATTTACACTTCAACATGTTTTTAACTTTCAATAAAATGCAGCCCGCTAACATCCACAAATATGTACTTGAAATGCTTTTTTTCAAACAGCGGCTTTAACACGCCCGATGAAAAAGATGAATAATAATGAAGACCCATCCATTTTCGATCCCCGTTCTGTCCTCCTCCAGCTGATGGCTATCGTGATCATCTTCCTGCGCACTAAAACCGTTAAAGTCGTCCTCCTAGGTGTCGGAATCGAACGAATTTCGCCGTCATTTCGTTGGTCCGATGTGACGAAGCGAAATTTTTTGGCGTCGTGAAGCTCGTTAGCTCACAAAATATCCATAAATTAGCCGCATGTTTGTTTGAGCCGCCAAGCGGGATTGTCCTGCACTCACACACTCAGTAAAAGTCGGAGCTACATTAATTGGCCCTGATCCCTTGAGCACTCCTCCCAGACCAGAACCGGCCAATAACGGTCCGGGGACCGCAAGTGGTTCTTTGGGCGTCCCTGCCCGGCCCGCGAGGGGTCACAAGAACATGAACAACAAAACATTCCTGTTGAAATCTTCTTGTCAGACATGCAGGAGTGCCACCACTTCGGGTCAGGACTCCGCGGTCCACCTCCACCTGGAGGATGACGGCCATTGGTTTGAAGGCAACGTCCACATTCTGGCCAGAGAAGACAGATGGTTGGAGAGACGAGTCAAAGAGGAGCCATCTTTGTCAAAATAGAAAAACCATCTTTGAGCGGAGGAGAAGCTTCAGACACGACCTTTCACAAACGTAGAACACCGGACCGGGATCAATACCAAGACAGACCGGGACCTTCTGGATCCTCCAAACAACCAGGAAAGATCCACCACCAGAAGAAGCCGGACTAACTTCCACCTGAGCCTCAGTCCTTGTGATCCGACAGGTTTCACAGGTTTTAGCTTCATCTTTTCACATTCCAATCCAGGTCATCCAAAAAAGCATCTCTTTTGTCCCAACGAACAACATCTCCAGTAGCATAACAACCTCCTCAGACCTAGCTTCTGACCATCAACACCTCCATTTCCAGAAGGACCACCATAACCCAGACCCGTCCAAAACCCTGACGGTTAAATTCGGAAACTCCCCACCGGTCATCGGACCAGAAGAAGCCTCCGGAATGAGGGCTGGAACGTCTTCGAGCGAAGAAATCCAAGTCCAGTTGCTACGACGAGAAGACTTGGACAAGAATTCGCCCTCACCTGGACGACTGAGAACCTTCACAGACAATAACAAAGCACGTCACACAAATTTGCTGCTTTTCTGTTATCGTCCAAAGGGGTCCAAACCAACCATCGTCCAAATCCCCGGCCTGTTCTCCATCGTAGATGTTTCCACCTCGAGCCACAGCGCCACCTCCTCGCGGCCCCTCTGGAGACTGTTTTCGTCCGACGTTCCGATTTCCCCGGGATTCCCTCCTGACACGCTTTGCTCTGCCGTCAAAGGTCGTCCCGGACCCGTGTTTCCAAATTAGGACGGCTGTCATCCGCCCGTTCTCCAGGGTCAGCCGCTGAACTTTTTCCTGACAGGGCTTCCGCCGGCGTCTCGGCCGGCGGCGTCCACCGAGCGGAGAGTCCTCGGGGTCCACGTCACCGGGGAGCATCGTAATTGCCCGTCTCCGCATGGCGCCGTGCGACGCCTCGTCACTTCCCCGCCTCTCGGCCTCAGTTGTTGCACATTGTGCGTTGACATTAATGATGACGGTTGTGTGGCGGGGCGGTGGGGGCAGGAGCCCGGCAGCTGCTGTTCCACCACTTAAGTTATCAACTAACTCGCGTCTAAAATACTTCTTCGGATACTTCTTAGACCTTCCATCCTGAGCGGTACTTCTACTCACGACAAGAACCTTCCCGTGGCGTCCCGTCGTAAACTACCTCAACTTTGGACCTTCAAATCGTCCCATCGCATCCAGGATGCAGCGCACGATTCAAAATCTCATTTTCAACCTTTATCTGGTAAACAGTCCAGAGCGTAGGAGAGTGTGGAGAAGATGTGGAGAAACGGGTTCGAGCAGTTAGGAATGGGTGGAGAAAAGTGTCAGGGGTACGAAGAGATAGAGGAACATCAGGTGGAGGAGACGGTGGTGAGATGATCTACAAACACCCACCAAAAGACAGCAGGCAGAGCTGGAGGTGGCAGAGATGAAGATGTAGAGGTTCTCTTTGGGAGCCACCATGGTAGATGTTTTGGAGAGAAGGTCAGACATGGTTGTGTCCTGGACAGAGGAGGGACAGTGAATATGTTGGTTGGAATTGGAGGTCTAGAAGAAGATGGATGGACGTCATGAGAGAGGACGTGAAGGTAGTTGGTGTGATCCAGAGAATAGATGGAGAAGGTGGATTCGCTGTGGAGACCCTGGAGAAGATTTGCTTTCCAGCTCGTACCACCATGACATAAAAACAGCTTTCATTGAAGGCATCAAATGTCTGCATGTGTTTAAATGGATTCAAATGTCTTTTTTTTTGCATCTGATGAAAGTCACGTATGTCTGAAGTCGGAGTCACAGCAGATTTATGAGCAACATGTTTCGCAAAACCGGAAACTATTAACGTGGAAAAGAAAAACCGTCTTATTACATCGCATTTATGTTTTCCAATCTGTACTATATTTATATTTCTAGATAGTAAAAAGATAAAGAAAACCAAAAGATTGGCTTCGGTTGGAAGCTTGTCAATCATCATCGTGAGGCTTTTTTGGCATTCAGAACACACACACACACACTAACCCTAACCCTAACACACACACACACACCTTTGTGCTTCTTCTTCCCACTTCCTGCTCTTATTAGTATTATATGTGTTGGCTCAATGTTTGCATATCTTCCAGCTGGGCAATAACGGCTGTATTTTATAGGATCGATCGATCGATCGATTGAGAAACTCCATTTATCGGGAGTGAAAAGGGGTCATGACCTCCACGACTGAATCCAAACCGACGTTCCGACAGGACGTCGTTTTGTCCGACCGCCGTCCAGCACGCTGAGAAACAACTCTTTGCTACTTCGTTCCGGAAAATAACAGCAATATTGTCAGGGTTATTGTTCTTTGGCCTTTGAACCCGAATCCTTGATCGGAAATAAAACCACCTCAGGAGCTCTGTGAGCGCCACAACGTGACAGCGAGGAGGCCGGGAACCCGCCGTCAGGTGGACGGGTGCGTAGGTGTCTCCTCGGAGCTTCAGGGTAGCGGCGTCGACCGGGAGCTTTGTCACCGCAGCTCAGCCCCTCGGCCGTCGGTCGCTTTTTCGGCTTCAGATCTCGCATGGAGATCACATAAATAGCTCAAAGCTTTCAAACGATGTGAAAAAGCTACTTTATTTCGATCCGTGAGCGTGAAAGCGGCGAGGAGGTCATCTCCGCATCCAGGTGGACCTCCAGACGAAGCTCCCCGAGGCCTCCTGGTCGCATTTCACGCCGGGCTCTGCGATGTCAGCGCCTCCATCTCGGGTTAAAAGTCGCTCTTAAGGAGGACGTGATGGAAGTGGGGGCGATTACGTTTAATGCATGTATTGATTTTATTATCAAGAAAGACATAAATGTACTTCAGCTCTTAAATAAATGAAGAAATATGAAGGAATTAATTACCTCGGTTTTGTTTTGCACAATCCCGCCCGGCGCACGCTGCCACGCATCCGTCCGCGCAGTCAAAATAACCGACGTGGGCGCTAAATGTTTTATCACCTCTGCAGTCCTGTTTGTATTAATTATAAAAATCTAATCAAAAGAACAAAAAAAAAGGTAGCAGAGGAAATCTGAAAGCTATATGACGGGCAGACAGTGGCGCTGGAGCGTTGTGGAGTGTGTGCGTATCTAAAGGAATACGTTATGAAGCTTTACGCTACCGCTAACACGCCGGAGTGAATCGCCGGTGTTTAGGGAACGGCGTGACGTACGTCCTCCGGCGTGTCATGATATCTTACATAGATGTGCACGTGACACACACCAACAATTCAGCGGTCCGTCGGCAAACAATTGTCCGCTACACTCGTCGCGAGACGGTAAACAATTTCCCATCGGACGCGTCATAAAGGAAGATATTCAAACAATGTAGCGGTAAATAATTTCCCCATTACAGCCACGCACAACTGGTATTTCTTCATCAGTTTAACCGGAGACGCACTCAGATATTAGATAGGTTTGATTGCACGGTGCATGTTTTTGATTGGCTCTCCTGCGGCGAGGCAGCGGCGAGGCTGCCAGTTATCCAAGCCTTTATCGGCGGCTGGCAGCGGAGCGGCGAGCGGCGCCCGATGGGAACCGTCCCGCTAACACCCTAATGTTTGCCTTTTAAGTGTTCCATTACCCATTATTTATAGGTTGCAGGATCCAATTTGGACGGATGACTCACAGTACAAGCACACACACACACACACACACACACACACACACACACACACACACACAGGGCGTGGCCATCACCTTTTTGTTTCTTTTCATTGTATTTGTTATTTTTTTTGGTTTTATCATGCAGAGCAGCTGCTCGAGGAGAAATAAATTGCGAGCAAGAATTGAAAGGAATTCACAGCGTCGGTCAAATGATCTCAGCTTAAAGTTAAAAAACCAGACCGGCAGGAGAACGGAGAGGACCATCATCAAGCCCCTCCTGCCTGGTCCACCTGCTTGATCGAAGTGTGTGAAAGAGAGCGAACGGTTGTGTGTCTTTAACACCTGTGAATTGTCTTTGAGGGTTGAGGGTGAATTCTTGTCCAAATCTTCTCGTCGTGGCAACCGGACTTGAATTTCGTCACTTGAGGACGTTCCAGCAGCCATATCAGAGGCTTCTTCAGGTGTAATGATCCGTGGGGAGTTTTCCAATATACAGTATTTTCCGCACTATAAGGCGCACCTTCAATGAATGGCCTATTTTAAAAAAAATTCATATATAAGGCGCGCTGCATTATAAGGCGCATATGATAGAAGCTACTGTAGTGGCTGGGGTTGCGTTCTGCATCCACTAAATGGAGCTGCGCTAAAGGGAATGTCAACAAAACACTCAGATAAGTCAGTCAAACTTTATTAATAGAATACAAACAAACGTTCTGACAACTCTTTACTCCCGAAACAAGTTATTGCGTTCACACTTCGGTAACGTACTCGCCGCCTTTGTTGAAAACAATGTATTTCCAACTCCATTTGTCACGGTTCACAGCTTTTCATAAAAGGAAAGCACCAGGAAGGAACGCCTCTAAATTCACTGATGTGTAGTTCGCATGTTTGTCCTCCAACTGTGGCCATCTTGCTTTGTTTACTCGGAAACTCTGTTTGGTCTTCTTCACTCGGCACGGGTCATCTTGTTGCTTCCTCCACTTCTGCACCATTGATTCGTTAATGTTGAATTCTCTGGCTGCTGCTCTATTCCCGTGTTCTACTGCGTGACTGATAGCCTTGAGTTTAAACTCTGCATTGTAACCTTGTTTCTTGAAAGGAGATGTTTTGGGGTCTTTACACACACACACACACACACACACACACACACAAACACACACACACACACACATACAAAATGGATATGACAATGTACGCTTTGCGCAGTCATATATCCCTGCATGCACCGCGGCTTCTTCTTCTACGGTAGAAAATGGAGTCGGCGGCAATATTGATCCATATATAAGGCGCACTGGATTATAAGGCGCACTGTGGGTTTTTTGAGCAGATTAAAGACTTTTAGGTGCCTTATAGTGCCGAAAATACGGTAACTGCCAGGTTATACCTGCCTCCGTTAGCATAACAACCTCCCCTACACCTAGAGTCTGCAGATCAACTCCTCCCCTTACACAACAAGCCACCAAAACCGGGACCCACCTGAAATTCAAGTCCAGTTGCCACGACATGAAGATTTGGTCAAGAAAGGGATGAATTGTCGTATTTCTCTCTATGGCAAGCGAATGAAAGCATGAATGTTTGTATCCGAGGTGTGAATGAGAGGTTATTCGTGTCTGTAGCCGCCGCTCTGCTCGTCGGAGACAGAACCGTGTTCGTTTCCCCGACAACCCGTTTCCGTGCTCGAACTGAAGCGGACCTCGTTGTGCAACATCGAGTCTGATTCACTCTTTCATAAACGGAGCTTAAAAGCCTTCAGGCGAAGCGCTGACATTTTCAGCTTGTTACTACAAATCCAGCCAGAAGGTCCGCGCTGGGATTTCCGTGTTCTCCTTCGGGTTCTTCAGGTTCCTCCTGAAGTCCAACCACATGTAGGAGGTTCATCCGATCTGAATGAGAGGGTGAATGATGGTACCTGGATCCGCATGCGATCGGTTCGGGTTGAACGCCGCCTGTCGCCCGGTGACTCGGCTTCGTCGGCCCCACGCTCCGACTGCGGGATACATTAAATAGAAAATGGATGAATGAATGAATGAATCTTCCTTCGTGACTATATTCAACATCATTCGATGTGAAACATCATATTTTTTTTAACCCGATCCCGTCGCTCTGCACACAAACCTCCATAAATGAAACAGAAATGCATAAATAAAGGATGGTTGTTTTTCTAGGTGCAAATATCAGGGCAGATAAATAAACCTGACCTTTTTTGCTGAAGGCCAGGGGTTTAAATGCGGGGGCACCTTGGCGAGCGCTCGCCCCTTAAATCACCAGAAAGCCGCGTCGGCTTTCTGAGAATTATTGTTCTCGGGAAAAAAAGATAAAAAAACATGTTTCCTTACCAAATAAATATTCAAAGCTGCTTCCTCCCGTATTTTTCCTTTTGAAATTGATGCGGGACAGAGATTTGGAGGCCTGGAAGGGGTGTGTGTGTGTGTGTGGGTGTGTGTGTGTGTGTGTTTGTGGGGGGGGGGGTTTCAGGGTTTTTGCCGATGCGTTGCCGGAGTCGTCTTGCATGTAAACATGAGAGAAATATCAACACGGAGCCGAGCCACGGCGTTCAGGGGGCGCAAATGAGGTGTGACAATAAAAGCACCTACACTGGGCCACATTAAAGGGTGTTGGTTCTCCGAAGTTGTCTTTCTAGTTGGCCGCCGCCGCCGCCGCCGCCGCCGCCACAGATGCGTTAGACCTCATTAGATGTGACAGACTTGACGCTGGAATCCCGCCGGGATCGGCCTCTGCTAATGCTTTAATTTAATGGGCTGTAGTTTATAAAATCACCCGCCGCTAAATGGCATATGTTTTGTTCCCGTTGTAAGACAAGCCCGGGGAAAATGGCGCACGGCTAAAACAACCGCTTAATAATTGGTCAGGAATACTTTGGTAATTAACTGGTAATGGACCCCGAGGATTTGTCACGACTGGAATTCGGTTTGCGTTCCCCGCGCACGGAGCCTTGTTGCGACGGCGCGGCCTTCCGGGAGGAGCCACGTAGGTTTTGGTTATTTGGTGCTCATTAAGTCGGGCTTTATGGGGGAGTTAAATGAGCGGCGCCCAGTCGTGCCGGTAATGAGACGGACTATAAATTCTCTCCTTTGTACCGGCGACGGCTCCGGCCATATTTCGAAAAACATTAACGAGACACGTCGAGAGAATAGAACCTCCGGTTTCGAAGAAACCGGAGAGAGGGAGAGTCCTGCGCCATTTGTTTGAGAAGTTCATTAGCATTGCTCGCATTCATCCGGAGAAGCCGGCTGTATGTTCCGCGCTCGTCGACGGTCGCCAGTGGAAACCGAAGCTGCTTGAGGACGTGGAAAGTTCAAAGAAGTGTCCGCCTCCAAATTGGTAGCGAGGAAGTAGGAAGCCAGCTTCCTCCAGGGGAAGCTTCTAGTAGTTCACCGCCGTAGGGACCGGTGGAACATCCGCGTCTGCAACGTGCACCTTCCGCTTCATGCTCCGAAGCAAACCCCCGAAGAAGAAATAGAGGTGGAAGCTTCATGGAATAACAACCATGGACTGTCAGATGGTTGAAGTGTGTTTATCGAGTGAAGAACGCCATTAGCCGTTAGCTGTTAGCTAACTCTGCACTTGAACTGGTCCCAAATGTAGATGTTCCTCAGCGAGCTCTGGAAGCCCGGCCGAGGCGCAGCAGGACCAGAAGGGCTCGGACCTCTTCTTCGTCTCGTCACATACGACGATGTTTGCGCTTCGCCGTCTCGGCGGTAATGAACACCGACGTGAAATCCTTTAACTCTCGCTAAATGCGCTTATGGACCAGAAGGGCTTGGACCTCTTCTTCACGCCGTTCCCCCCTGTTTCCGCCCATTTTGTCCCAAGAAAACATCTGAGCAGTGACCAGGAGCACCTACATCACGAGTTCCTATGGAACCGTGAAGAGATGGTGTCTCCGAGTAGGAGCTAAGACGATCCCTGGTCTTTCTTCTGCCCCGATGCAGAAAAGAATCTCCAAGGAGCTCCATAAAGTTCCTCCAGAAAGCTGCTGACGTCGGTGCAGTTCCTGGCTTTGTAGCAGGGGTTTGTACGTTTGTCCGTCTCTTCTGCAGGGAGGAGCTGTTGCTCCTAAACGTACCCGTAGATGCAAAGCCTGAAACGCCGCCGCGCTCCGTCGAGGTCGGGACGCATCCAGTATCTGCTCTGACGTTCGCAATGCGCAACATAAAAATGTAATTTTTTTTTTTTTTTTGCGGTCAGATTAATGAGCTTGCTGTTTCTTTTGATATTTTTGCAGGCAGTAACAGCTTGCGTATCTGGTATTTTTAGATTCCTCTTAATCCGCCGCGATTGTGTAACAGCCTGCGACGCGCTGGAAGCGCACGCCGCCCGCTTCCCCTCCGTCTCGTCACATACGACGATGTTTGCGCTTCGCCGTCTCGGCGGTAATGAACGCCGACGTGAAATCCTTTAACTCTCGCTAAATGCACTTATGGATATTTGTAGATTTATTATTTCCCGTGCTATACGTGGCTGGCGGCGTGCTAAACCGCCAGCCCGGACCGGGATATAACGGGTCGGCCAGACTTTACGGCACTTCAGCGCGGCGTAAAAATAACAATTAAAACAATATATCAAAGAAACGGTGTGGATTTCAGCGGGCCGGGACGAGGACGGGGTTTCGGCGCGGCCATGATGGCGGGGTTTAATCCCTTTTCCCTTTCTGATACGGGTCGCGCACACAATGGCAAACAGGCCTAGCTCGAGTGCTGTGGCTCTCATTGTAATTGGAACAGATCAATCGTGGCTTTTATTACACAAAAAAAAAGATGGATAGCCCTGTCCTCCTCACTACCATTTTAATGGGCAACTCACAGTTCCCTCTCGCTAATCCCCGCGGAGCACTTTTAATCCCTACCACCACCCGGCCCCCTCGCTTCTGCCGGACCAGTAACACAATACGGCTTCATCCTCCATCACAACTTCGCAAATACTGCAAAAAAATATGTTAGGCTTCTTAGCGGTACGGCAAGGAGCCCCGGGGTGGCGGGAGATCAAAGATGCTGCGAGAGGCTGGTGTTGCTTCAAAGGTCGGATGCTCCTCAGGAAATGTGGCGTGAGCTTTAAAAAAAAAAAAAAAGGTCATTTTGATGCGGCGAAAAACAAGATGCATCGCTTGGCAACGCGAGGATAGAATGCTCCTCTTTGTAATCCTCCCCTCATCATTACTGCAGCCGTATTTAACTTTACCGCTGCAAAGAATTACTAAAATCAATGCGCCAGAAAAAAAGGAACAAAGAATCACAACTCCGTATCTTTAGCATCCGTAGCATCGCGTTCGTATTTCCTTCCTCCGCAACCGTGTTGCCGTTGTCGTTCATGTCGACAGCTGCATTTTGATTCAAATATTTGTCACGAGGTGAATTATCCAATCAAATAGGTCCTCTTGCAGTGACCTGCTAGTGACAGGGAGAACAAGGGTATCTATATATGACATTTGAATGAGTGTATCTATATGTGATATTTGAATGAGTGTATCTATATGTGATATTTGAATGAGTGTATCTATATGTGATATTTGAATGAGTGTATGTAAGGGAGAATGAGTGTATCTATATGACAGGGTGAATGAGTGTATCTATATATTGTATGACATGAATGTGTGTATCTGTATGACAGGGAGGATGCTGGTATCTGTATAACATTTGAATGTGTGTGAACAAGTGTATCTCTATATGACAGGGAGAATGAGTGTATCTAGGTAAAATTTGAATGAGCGTATCTTTATATGGCACGGTGAATGACAGGGTTAACAATTGTATCACTATATGACAGGGAGAATGAGTGTATGTCTATATTACAGGAGGAATGAGTGTATCTATATGACATTTGAATGCATGTGAACAAGTGTATTTAAATAAGACATTTGAATGACGGGGTAAATGACTGTATTTCTATATGACAGGGAGAGTGAGTGTATCTAAATATGACAGGGTGATTGAGAGGGTGAATGAGTGTATCTTTATGTCATTTGAATGAGTGTATCTCTATATGAATGTGAATAAGTGTAACTCTATATAACAGGGTGAATGAGTGTATCTGTGTAAAATTTGAATGAGTGTATCTTTATATGACACGGTGAATGATAGGGTGAATGAGTGTATGTCTGTATTACAGGAAGAATGAATGTATCTATATATGACATTTGAATGTGTGTATCTCTATATGACATGTGAATGAGTGTATCTATATGACAGGGCGAATGACAGGGTGAACAAGTGTATCTCTATATGACATTTGAATGCATGTACCTCTATTTGACAGGGTGAATGAGTTTATCTATATGACATTAGAATGCGCGTGAACAAGTGTTTCTCTATATGACATGTGAATGAGTGTATCTATATGACAGGGAGAATGATTGTATCTATGTAAAATTTGAATGAGTGCATGTTTATACGACATGATGAATGACAAGGTAAATAAGTGTTTTTCTATATGGCAGGGGGAATGATAGGGTGAATGAGTGTATGTCTATATTACAGGAAGAATGATTGTATCTATGTATGACTGGGTGATTGAGAGGGTGAATGAGTGTATTTTTATGACATTTGAATGAGTGTATCTCTATATGAACGTGAATAAGTGTAACTCTATATGACAGGGTGAATGAGTGTATCTGTAAAATTTGAATGAGTGTATCTTTATATGACACGGTGAATGATAGGGTGAATGAGTGTATGTCAGTATTACAGGAAGAATGAATGTATCTATATATGACATTTGAATGTGTGTATCTCTATATGACATGTGAATGAGTGTATCTATATGACAGGGAGAATGATTGTATCTATGTAAAATTTGAATGAGTGCATCTTTATATGACATGGTGAATGACAAGGTAAATAAGTGTTTTTCTATATGGCAGGGGGAATGATAGGGTGAATGGGTGTATCTTTATGACATTTGAATGAGTGTATCTCTATATGAATGTGAATAAGTGTATCTGTATATGACAGGGTGAACGAGAGGGTGATTCACTCTTGTCCCTGTGACGGCCGAGTCCAGGGTGAATCCACCTCTGCTATTGACAGCAGAGACGTCCTCCAGCCCTGTGCGACCCTGAGTGCCCGATAAGAAGCACAGATAAGGAATGAATGAATCAATCAGTCAATCAATCAATCAATCAATCAATCAATCCCGTCCCATAATTCGACAACCTCTTTGGATCTTTACTGCCTGACTCCCGTGAACGCGTCTGCCGTGATTGGCTGTTTTGTTCGACTCCCCCGCCTGAGTTCGGCTCAGCGAACGCGACGGCGTCGAAGAGGACGACGTTTCTGCCGTCTGAACGCATGGCGGCCCAACAACAGCCTCTAACGGGGTGTTATCTTTGTTTATTTATTTTATTTCCGCATGTCGGACGCAGCCGAGCGGCGGGGATATTGCTCGTCGTACTCCGAGCCGAGTCGACGCCGTCCTCCGCTCCCGCGCTTTCGGACAACTGATCAGCCGAGACGGGCCGGCGTCGTACGTCCGCAGAAGAAACACAGACGCGCTCGAACATAATCTCTTTACGTAACAGTGTGTAACTGTGATTACCCAGGCTGCCTTGCAAGGATCTCCACGCAGAATTCTTCCTGAGCCCTTCGCGACACCAAGAGGTGCTTCTCAGCTAGCGTCGGATAAATATGTAGAAATACGCATGTAGATAAAGCGGGTTCCTCGAGGGTTATTTCATGGATTGACTGAACTGGCTGATGGCATTTTACCGATAACGCTAAGAAATTCACCCGAAATCACAAGGAACAAGAAGGATAGCGAAGGAGTTGGATAGATCACCCGTCGTCCGTTTGTCAGATTGCTTTGATTTCATCCGAGGAACACGATCGGTCTGAGCTCGGCTTCCTGTCTGATCGCCTTCCGTCCGTCCGTCCGTCGTCTCCGTCACTCTGATTAACTCTGCATTTCTGTCAAAACCGAGAGTTCGGATCGATAAATCACCGGCGCTCGATAAGTGAAACCCCAGACCTCTGTTTCTATGAGCCTGAGATCCTCCGAACCCTGATCCTCTCGTGGGATTTCATCTCCTTCCTCCTTCCAGGAGATGAAATAACTTCACATTCAAAGAAAAGGACACCGACTTTTCTATCGATGCTCACTTGTAAACAGTCGCTGTTATTTTCACTCAAATATCATTCATTCATGACTCACCAGGACGTCATTGGTCAGCCTAAGATCTGTCACCAGCCAATCACAGAGCCACGTATGACCATACAACTATTGGAGACATACAACTTTTGACCCTCTCATCCATCTCCGAGAACATGGAGAGTCCACACAGAAGCTAGTCTTGGTATCCTGAAGCTTTCACTGGAACTAAGGATCAAAAACAAGCCCACTACTATCTTCTCCCCTCCACCAAACTTCACACTTGGCACGAAGCCGTCCGACGAGTAGCGTCCTCCTCCTGGCGACCGCCAAACCCGTCCATTGGGGTGCCAGATGGAGAAGCGCGATTTGTCCGTTCTCTGGCGTGCTTTTCACCACCGCTCCCACGCTTTGCATCGCACTTGGTGATGCGCGGCTCGGATGCAGCTGCTCGCCGTGCTATGAAGCTCTCTGCGCAATGTTCTTCAGCTCCTCTGAAGGCCACGTGAAGTTTGGAGGTCTGTAGCCGTTGGCTCTGCAGAAAGTTAGCGACCTCTTCACGCTACACGCCTCAGCATCCGCTGGGTTTACATGTCCTACTACTTGGTGGCTGAGTTGCTGTGGTTCCCAAACACTTCCATGTTCTTCTGATCCAGCTGAAAGTTGGATTCGTTGCATCTCATCACAGCTCCACGCTTGAATTCACCGAACTCCTGAAAGCACGTCATTCTTTCACAAATGTTCGCAAACGTCTGCATGCCGAGGTGTGATACACCTGTGGACGTGGACGTGATTCCACCTGATTCCCATTATTTGGTTGTGTGAGACAATACTTTTGGCCATATAATGTATATATGTAGGTAATTGAAAAAATAATAAAAGAAAATAGATGTATTACCAAAACGTTTAATTGATTCACAAAACTTTATGCACCTGATCATAAAATTAGAACAAAACAAACCATTGGATTTTGTGTCTTTCATTTGATCATGAATATATCAGCAGTGTTATTGGTGACATGGACTTGCAGCAGCCAGGCAGGAACCTAAAGATGACCTGGAATCTGTAGACGCCTCTTTATTTGGCCACGAGAACATCTGACCCTGCAGGCGTCGGTCCGACGACCCGTGGACAGTTCTGGGTCTTCTGCGTCTCCTGATGTCCAGGAGGTCACGCCACAGTGGGTTGGTCCTGCAGACCGATGGCGCTCCTGCCTGATGAGGACGGGGCATCAAACAAGCCCTGAGATGTTCCAATCCATCGCTCCCGATGGGATGGCGGCTCCTTCTCGTGATGAGAACTTGTGGAAACTGGCCGGGAAAACCTTCAGTCTCCAGTTTATCAAACTACAACTGAATCTTCTGTTTCTTTGGCTTGTTCCCTTCAGGTGAAACAGCCAATCGTCTTCCTCCGTCCAACCCTCCTCTCTCACAGCGAATCGCTTCCTGTCGTCTTCTATGTTCTTCTCCAGACCTTCTGAATGGCAACCTCAGCGTCGTTCTCCCCAGATCCTCTCCACCCCTCCTCTGTCCACGTCCAAACCATCTCAGCATCTGCTGTCCATCTGATGGACTCCATCCTCTTCACTCCCAAAGAAGAACCTCCACATCTTCATCTCTTCACCACATCTTGTCTTCTTCTTCTTCTTCTGTCTTGTTCAATCACCATCTTGTACACCTTTCAAAAGTCATGTTCAGCTTGCATATTTAGTTCTGGCCCCTGGAGAAGACACCATCTCAAGGAGACACCGGTGAAGACAAGGCTGCCTCAGCAACTCCTTGATGAATGCGTTCATGGTCGGTTTGATGGGTGAGCTCCTCCAGCTCCTGCAGCTCCTGCAGCTCCTGCAGCTCCTGCAGCTCCTGCAGCTTTTGCTCCTTCAGCCTGGAAGTTTCTGTGAAATCTGTGAAAAACGCTGAATTCTACTTGCATCGGCCCATCCTGAAGTGCGTACAGTTTCTGCTTCGTTCAGACCTTCTGCGACTCCTGGGCGACGCAAAGCTGCCCGTGATATATGAGGAGAAGCTAAGGACTGCTTCTTCATCAGTGTGAGCCTTGGGAGTCGCCATTTTAAAAGCTTACGTTTTCTGAAAAACCTGGAGAAAACTCCAAAAGAATGTTGTTGGATTGAACCCCGCGAGTCTCCGGTGTCGCACCTCCGTCAACCCCTCCCACACCTGGCGCTCCTGAAGAGATAAAATATTAATAAATAGATAAATAGGTAGATAAGCTCGGCGCTAACTTGCTAAATGACAGCGCGACACCTGGCTTTTTGTCTAATGACCTCATTAGGCCGCCGCCGAGAATCCCATAAACATCCATTTGACACGTTAGCAAGGTCAAACTTTCCATTTTCATGGGAAGGGATCTGGGTTTACTACAAGGGCTGCATTTTATTTTTATTTATCTATTTATTTCTCCAAGCGAAGGCAGAGGAAGCCTCCGTGTCATTGAGTGTTATTGGATGTAGGCAGGGTGAGACTTGAGCAACTTTTTTAAGACGTGGGTCACATAAGTAGCACGGCGGCCGATAAAACGCCGTCGTTCTACCGTCGAACGCGGATTCATCGATCGCGCGCGCTGCTGTCGGGAAAATTCGGGTTCTCCGATGAACCTCCGAGGAACCCGGAGAACCCCGAGGAACCCCGGCAGACACGTGGATTCCCCTTCGGAATCCCACCTGGTTGCCGAGAGCCTCCCGTCTCTCGGCGTCATCTAACGAAGAATATCTAAACACAGGAACAAACGCGAAAACATATATTTTCTCTTTTCTTTCTGCTTTGTTGGAGGAATCAAACCTCTTTTGATGGTAATCTGCCCTTCACGGCGCCACGTGGCCCGCCGAGTTATGATTACGATCGGAATTCATTAACGCCGGCAAATGTTATTCCGACATTCTTCCTCTGAGTCGGAAATTCGGCGGCGGCTTATTTGGCCCGTCTGATCGGCGGCGGTGAACCGTCATACTGGCAGCGGCGTCGCGGGTAAACGACCTAAACCCCCCCGCATCTATGAATGCAGAAGAAGATTATGAATATATCTCTGTCTATAACTTTAATTGCGGAACATTTTTGGACTAAACCGGGCAAAACATGTCAAAAGTTCCTCTCATTGCCTCCGAAGAACCGGCCAATGCATCTCGACGCCCCAAACTGTCCATAATATAAATGCAAATCACTCTGTATAGATATCCAAGAGGTTAATGCCAAATCATAAAATGTGTTTTACTACGTGTTTTGCATGCGCGGAATATATTCGAACCCCTCGCTGCCTCGGCGCCGCGTCCAAAGGACCGGCTTTATTAGCCAATTGGAGTCCTGGCGAACGGGGCCAATGATGTCTTTTAGTGCTGGCCTCGTGCCCAATGGGGCGATAAAAAAAGGGAAGACAAAAGTCCAAAGAGGACGGAAGATGGGAAGCTGGAATCTTTATAAGATCAATTGATGCAAAGCCGAGGGCGCCGGCGGCAGTTACATGCGTCCCCGCTTCGGATTTCCACCGGCGATACGCTAATCCTGTGAAAATGGCCGCGCGATACGCTCGGCTTGGCATTTCACCCGCGCCTGCTTCACTTAAGGGTCGATGCTAATCAACCTGGCCGCGATGAAGCTACCGGCGAGCCGATGGCTCGGTAACGGTCAGAGCTCGCCGTCGCTCGACCCGTCGCTCGTTTTCAAATTCGTGGATTTTTTTTGTGCTTCTGTTCTTTCGAGTTGCGCCGGCAGTGAACCCTGATGATACGGTAACGTCTCGCGCCGGCGATACGGAAACAAAGGAACGGCGGAGCGTCGTCGACGAAGCTGATGAGACTCGCCGTTCTCAATCGATCGCCTTTTACCCGCCGTGACACGTCGTCGCGAGATCCTTCTGAAGAGAACGAGCGGCGAGGAAGTCGATTCGGCAGCTCTGCCTCGCAGGAAAGAGGTCCTCGGTCGGAGGCCTTTCTCTGTGGGTTCTCCATCTTCTCCATGAGGGTTCCTCCGGGTTCTCCGGGTTGTAGACTTGTGAAGGAGTTCCTCATCTTCAAATTAAAAACGAAATCAAGTCCAGAACCGACCGTGACCTGGATGACCCAGAACCTCCAAAGAGCGCTTGTGTGAATGAGTGAATACTTCTATGTTCCGACAAATGAATGAATCCGTGCGACCCACCGGTCCGGCTTAAGCCCCGCCTCTCGCCCGATGGCGCCTGGGATAGGCTCCGCCCCTCCAGACCACAGCACGCCTTGTAGATAATGACTGAATGTCTGACCGACGTGATTAACGTAACCTTCGTTTTTGTTTTTCCCCTGAAAACAAGCCCTTTTCATGCTTCGCACACACACACGCACACACACACGCACACACACACGCACACACACACACACACACACGCACTATCTGATCTGTATGCCTGCATAGATAACATGTATGTTGGATTAATCCTTGAAGCCATGATTAATTTGCCATGAAAGAGACATATCAGACACATGTTTTGTCTGCTGATAATGACCACGCTGCTGTCTCAGGAAAAAAAATATGCATAAAAAGTGCCAAGGAGGCCAGAAATATTGCCGAGCCGACACACACACACACACACACACACACACACACACACCGGCGTTCCTTATATTACGAAAACGGAGATTGCTATTCGCTCCGCGTTCGCCTCCAGAATAAAAACACATAACTAGCCAGGAAAAACATATATATATATATTTCATATGACAGGCATGCCATATTACCAAGTAAATGCTGACTGATTATATTTAACATGCAGCAATAGCAGATAACAAATTGCCAACCTGATGTCAAATCACTCCCGGGGGAATTTAAGATGCAATCACCTCGCAAATGTATAACAATGCACGAGCGGAATGACAGTCACCAGACGGCGGTGTGTATATTTCCTCCCGACGAACGGCCTGGCAATCAAATGAGAGCTGGATTGCTCCTCTCCATAAAAGACATCTCTTTTAATAAACCGGGATCCATTGTGTTTTATTTATCGTCCGCGCCGCTGATTTGCGACGCGGCTCTTTCTGACGAGCATTACTCCGCCGCGCCGCTCGGCAGAAAGTAACCTTAACTGATAGATCAAAACTAAACATTGCATAAAACATGAAGGCGAAGCACTCTCCGGGTCTGGTTTCCTCGGGTGACGTTAATCATCGATCCGGACCGACGCTCGGGAAACAAAACCGCTCGTAAAACCTTTATTTGTATTCGCGAGCGTTTCGGCAGAACCTGGAGCCGCTGAAGACGAACCCTCGGGTTGATTCTGTGTGGAGCCTCCATGTGGGGTTCCTCAAGGTTCTCCGTGGTCCACCGTCGGGTCCTCCACCCTCCAAGTCCAGTTGGGCAAGAGACCCGACCCCTAACTCCAGGGTCACTGTAAAGAAAACACTTTGGAAATGTAATATCAATTAACACGGCGTATAACCTTTTTTTTTTTTTTTTTTGCTTTTATGCCGTACATAAACCAAATCTGTGTTGCATTTTAAATCGAAGGGCCGAAAAAAACACAAAATGACGTTTCCGTTTTGAACTCTGCAAAAAAGGGCCTTGGGTTGAAGGTTTCTTTTAAGCAAAATACTCCATGTCTATTTGAGTCCTTCTATTTGTGAAAAAAAACAGCCGAACTTAAACGATCGGCCGGCGGCGAAGCAAACGTGCCGTCCTCCTTATTGAGAGCGACAAAAATATTTCAACACGTTTCATTTCGATGTAGAAGATTGCCATCATCTTTAAATTTAAAATGAACCAACTAAATTAAATACAGTAAATGTGACAGGAAAGGCATTTCTTCTTAACCCTCATATTATGTTAAGGGTCAATTTGACCCATTTCACCCATTGACCCAATGGGTGAAATTGACCCTTAACATAATATGAGGGTTAAGATAGAGACGATGAGTGCAGGATAATCAATATAGATATTAATCAATGGATGACTGGTGTTTACTAGTAGCAGCTTGATTGTGGTCACCCTGCCGTCGGTGTTGATCCGGATTTGATCTCCTCCTCGGACAGAGCTGACGAAATCAGCTTTTGGTGTGAAAACGGAGCTCTCGGGCCGAGGTCCCGCCGAGCCAAATCCCGGAGAAGACGCCCGGCGTCTGAGGATTGCAAGGTCGGTCCATCTGCGGATCTGAAGCGTCGGCAGAGAGGGGATTCATCGACGGCGCCGGGGATGAAACCGGGACGTATCGGGCCGGATCTCCGTCGCCCCGGGGCCGACGCTCTGCAGCTGAAAGGCCCCCGACGTCACTGAATTATCCAAAATGCGTGAAAGGGCGGGCGCCGTCCTCGTCTCATCCCCGGGAAAACCGGCAACCAACCGTTAATATTGCAAACCGGCATCATCCCTAAAGCGTTAGCGAATCTCATATCGACGCGTCTTTGTGAGCTCGTCTCGGGATTACGTCTACCGTCGTGACCGCCGCCGCCGCCGCCGCCGCCGCCGCCGCCCTGTCACGGCTGATTTCTCTTTGCAATTTTTTTTTATCCGCTTTGGGAAAAAAAAAAAAAAAAAAAAAAGAATTTTAATGCACTTGATCTGCAGGAGCGCGCCCGGCTCCCGCGGATGTCCCGTTTTCTTTCTTTTTTTTTTTAATTTACATGAGAAGGTCGTGCATTCATTGAAAATCATTCAAATAGGGACTTCAAAGAACCCCCCAATAATGCTGTTTTGTTGCTCCGGTATGAGTCTTTCTTGCGTTCGGCGGCAAAAAAAAAAAACAAAAAAAAATCCGTCAAGCCTCCGCGGATCCTCCGTAGCCGTAGTAAATTCATCCCCCCCCCCCCAAAAAAAAAAAAAACACGTTGAATTAATGCTTACTTAAGGTGTGGAGGTGCACCGCGGGGACGGGGAGTCCTACTCGCACATTCAAATCATTGACAATTGACTGACACCCCGTCGCATTTTCACGCTGTATGCCACCGCCGTCGTTGATAAGCTGGAGGCAATTCATCATCGTCAAGAGGAACACATCCCTGGGCTGGATGTGTGTGTGTGTGTGTGTGTGTGTGTGTAGAGGGGGTTCATGATGCAATGCAGTGAGAATGTAAGAGTGTATTACAGGGAAAACAATAAAACAATAGCCACCCACGCCGTTGGATGTTAGCAACATGGCCGCCGCTGCACGCTTCCCCTGCTCTGCCGGCGTTTGGGCCGCAGCCAGACGGCCGTGTTGATGTCAAATCCAATGCGATTAAGGCTCCAAACGCGCCCCCGTGATCGGCCTTGATCGGCGGGCGGCGAAGCGCAAAGTCTTTACTAATGTGGTTAAACCCTCTGAAGAAGCAAAGGGCACCGGTTATCCCGGGCGCGCCGCGCCGGAAACGCTGCGACGGGAAAAGAAAATCCAGACGATCCCGCATTGATCCCCCCCCTTTTGTTAGAAACGATTAAACGACGAGAGGACGGCCATCGTTGAATGGGAACCCTCACGCCGGGCGCCCTCGTGGTATAGCGGCGCCCGAAAATGCATCTGAAGTGGATTTAAATCAAACATTTTCAGGATATTACGGGGAATCAGGGATAAAAGCAAACAGATACGTACCTCCTGTCACGGAAATGAACAGAAAACACACAAAGGGTGGCAAATGCATCTTTGAGATAAATGTTAAGGAAGGTAAGAGGCGCCGGCTGCAGCCGAGCCCTAAATGGAAGCGAAAGGAAATATATCTGGAGGCGACACCGAGGCTGATTGGAACTAACGGCCTCCCAATTGCTTTTTTTTTTTTTTTTTTTCCCCTGCAACTCTTGAGTGTCGATGGATCGCGGGTACGTTGGCGTGAGGAAGTCTGGCGGAGTCGCGTCGTGACTCGTGACCCCGCGAGCGCCAAAGAGGACGTGACCCCAAAACGGCGGACCGGCTTTTCCTTTCGGACGCCGTTTCTTGGAGCCGACCCCGGGCGTACGGGATCGACTTCCACGTCGGATGAACCGAATTCCGGTCCGAACCACATCTGGGCCGTCTGGGTCAGCGATCGCATGAATGCAGATATTTTGCATCCTTTTAAAACATGAGTTTGACCTTTTTTTTTTTTGGAAACCGCTCGAGCCGATCTGCTTCGAGGTTTGGGAACCACTGCGATGCAGGGAAGTTCATGAGAAGAGAACATTTTAACCCAAATTTATTTGTAACCCAGTCCAAGCATTCATTCATTCATTCATTCATTCATTCATCCATTGATTCATTGATTCATTCATTCTGTCGAGTGCTTTGGGGTTCAATGCAGAACCAATCCCAGCTGTCGCTCATCCTGGAGGCCACAGATGGAAACGTACAATAATTCACACGTCTTATAGACGTGCCTGTTTTACACCTCAGAGCGGTTTAATGTCAGACGATGTTTCACGGACCAGCATTTAAGGTGTGATGGATAAATACATATTAATATATTAATATTCCATTTTTTTTCTTTCAAAATCCTCCAAAATCGTGTGTTTTAATGCAGGTGTTTTGTCTCCAAGAGGTGAAGCAGGTTTGAAGGCCTTTTAGCATTTTCACCTTCGCAAAGAAACTCTTTGTCTGCTTTTAGCTCGTTCCGCTAGCTTGAGGGTTTAACATTAGCGTTCAAATATCCCGCGAGTCATGGACGGGTGTGACCGAGAGAATTTTGCACAATAAAATACATTTTCAGACTAGGATAACAAATAAAACAGAGATACTATAAGTTATTTATTCTTTCAGTGTGTCCAGGTACCGAACCACCCACAGACCTGGGGTTGGGGACGCTGCTTTAGATGATTGTCGTTAGCATTAGCCTAGCTATGCTGCTTTCCTTCCTCTCTTCTGCACTTATGTTCCTTCATCCATGCATGATAGCATATCTTCTCCCGGGCCGCGTCTGATCTACTCCACTACTTTTATTTCTTTTGTGAATATCAAACTTATAGCGGTGTCATTTCCTATATCAGCCAGTTGCTGTTAGCGCTTCTGAATTGAGGAGTAACGGATCCTTCCCAGTGTCCGAGATAGAGTTTCCTCGCCGCTGTTGCCGAGCACTCGCTCACAGGGGAACTTTGGGTTTCTGGGGTTGGAGAGCGCTTGCTGATCCATACGAGCTGCGAAGAGGTGGATGTTTGTATACGACGCATGGAGGAGAGGCTGAATGTCTGCACAAGACGTCTGAATGGCAGGGTGAATGAGATAGATTGTATATCAGCTGCAGTTCCTGGACTCCAGCTTCTCATTTCCTGGCTTGTGGGTTTTATATTAGCATTCATGTATCATGTGGAGCATCAAGAGTCATAGACGGGTAGAATTGGGCAAATAAACGATTTTTCAGACAAATAAACAAAACGGAAATAACGTAAGTTATTTATTCTTTGTTTGCCAAACCTCCCTGGTACGGGTGATGGAGAAATTCTTGCCCGTATCTTCTCGTCTTGGCGACTGGACTTGAATTTCCTCATTTGAAGACGTTCTCACTCTTCATCCCAGAGGCTTCTTCAGCTCTGGGAACCACCGGACGAGAAGATTTCGTCAAGAATTCACCGTCACCCGGACGACGAGAACCTCCTCATTCGTCCATCGTTCACACCTGTGGACGACGCAGGGCCTCCGGTGAACCTCCTGCACGTGTTGGTGTTCAGTGGAGGAACCTTGAGGAAGCCCACGCAGACACCAGCAGAACATGGAGACTCCACGCCGTCGGAATCTGGGGATCTTCTGTGCGCGATGACGCGCTCCGGAAGCGAACGTGGCGTTCCAGTCCGTACTTTTAGGACATTCGCGGAGAGGAAGTCGACGCCGCGTCCTCGGTGTCACCTCAGCCGACGCTCGGTGCGTCCGGCCTCTCGCCATGACTTGCAAAGTAAAGAATACTGGTGTGTGTGTGTGTGTGTGTGTGTGTGTGTTTTTTTTAAGTTATCTCTAATAAAAGCATCTCCTCCCCGGGAGCATGAATGTGGATTTATTGCTTTCCTTTTTCAGGCAATCCACCGGGGGGTACACTTTGTTATGACCTCACAGGCCATTCCAGATGATAGATTTTCGAGGTAATAGCCATTTTAATATTACTGTTTGTTACTAAGAGCATCTGAGTCAGCAGGGCATAGCTTCAAAGGCTTAATGGGGCAAAATAAATTGCCACACCAAGGGAAAGATACGGCGCTAATCACACCATTAACATTGAACATCAGCCCAAAGTGGCCGTGTTTGTTTGAAGTGTCGAGAAATGAACTCCGGTCAAATCAAATTAAGGGAGTGAGGGACCACGGAAATAGCTGATATGACTCCCTCTCATTTTTCTAAATCGTGTTTCCCGTTCACCCTTTGACCTCGGCTTCATTTAATTCCCGGAGAAAAAAAAAGGGAAAGAGTGATACGCTTTGCATATGTTTGAGGGAATCTCGCCGCGCTCCTCCGCCGTCACCGCGACCGAGCCGTAAAGCGCTCGGCGGAGTTGTAATTACTTAGAACCTTTGTTTTACGACTCCCCGGACTAAACAGTCGGCTTCGTCTCGGAAAAAAAAAAAAAGAAAAAAAAAAAACCACGTCGATTCGCTTTAAGCTTAAAGTGCCATTAGGTTTTATGTGAAGACGCTTTGAAGCTCCATTTAAGTCTTATGTATACACTCGCCGGCCAATTCATTAGGTACACCTAGATAAAACTAACGCGGGATAATTCCACCGCCGCCGTAAATCCCCCCGTTGGCCGGGATCGTAATAAATCGGCGGTTGAGTTTACGGCGATGATGTTTATGTGCATCCGGATCAGGAAGCGAATATATAATGAATGCAAATGAGCCGAGCGTGTCCTTGCGAGCGCGTGGAGCGCCGTCCGGAATGTAAAGGGGCTGCTTCCGTGGAAAATGCAAAAAAAAAAAAAAAGGTTGAGGTACATGCGTTTAAGAAGGTACTTTGAGTTGTAAAGTAGTTCATTAAAACTTTTACAAGCGCTTCTTCAATAAAAAAAAAAAAACGAACGCGAGGCGAGCTCTTTGATAGAACATCTCAGGGCGAGAAGGTCGCTGTGAATCCCTGACATGGCGTCCGCAGCCTTGGAGGATCAAATCTCCCGGGTACCGCGGACACGCTCCGCTTTCAACTCAGATCTCATTTGTTTGGTCTGAGCTTCCCTTTCCCCTTTTCTTCTCCTCAAAGCCGGAGCCGGAGGTGGACCGGCCTCCTGGACTTGAGTCCGGCCACGCTTCCCCTCCGAGAACCCGCCGTTCGAGGCCGCTTTGCCTTTTCAGGCCGTTAGGGTTAGCCGGGCTTCGGACCTCCGGCTCCGGCGAGGAGGTCCAACAGGAGACTCCATGTTCTCCCCCTGCCGGCCTCGGGTTCCTCCGGGTTCTCCGGCTTCCTCCTGCAGACCGGAAGCACGGAGATCCACCAGAGAGGGAATGAATACGTTGAAAGGATGAATGAACAAGTCAATCAATGAATTAATCCATGAATGAAGTGATTCATGGATTAATTAATGAGCTGATTGTAGGATGGACGGAAGAGTTTGTGAACAAAGGGATACATGAATGAATGAATGAATGGATGAAGTGATGAACTGATGGACGGATTAATTAATTCTAAAAGGAATGAATTCATTGACAAACGAATGAATGAATGAATGAATGAGCCGATTGAAGGATGGATGGAAGAGCGGGTGAATAAACAGGGGGAATGAATGAATGAATTGATGGATGAATGAATGTATTCCAAAAGAAATGAACAAATGAATGAGCGAGCAGATGTTGACGGATGGATGGATGGATGGATGGATGGATGGATGGATGGATGGATGAGGGGGTGAAGAAAGGGATCCATGAATGAATGAATGAATCCACAAGTAAATGTGTGAATGAATGAATAAACAGTGACTGGTTAGGACTGGTGAGACACCCCAGTTTGTTCAACACTTTTTGATTCCAAAGCTCTTCTGGAAAATACATTCCCCCTTTCACACACACACATACCGATGGCAGCGGTGGGGTCAGGGGTCAGGGGTCAGGGGTCAGGGGTCGGTGTCTTGCCCAAGGTCATTTCTCCACGCCGGCCCGAGGGAGGCGAAGCTATATTTTCAGCGAGGGGATTATTTTGTTGCGCTACTAAATGTAGAAACTCCCCCGGGCAGATCGGAAAGAGAGACGGGAAAAAAAAAATATCGGGCATAATGTTTAATATTTTAAAATCGCACCATTTTTCTGCTGAAATATATAATTTAGAGATTTTATTCAAGCACCTTTAGGCTCAGGAAGTAAGAGGAAGATCAAGAAAGAAAAAAGAAAGAGAGGCTTGTACTATTTTAAATGTCAACGGTATCCATACGTTACAGAACCTGGTTAATTGGATGTGCATAAGTTGAGCCACTTTGCCGGTTTTGCGTTGAGACTTTCAGGGCTTTTTTTTCCGCAGGCTTGTATTCGGGGCAGTTCTTCCTCCGGCCTCTCGGAGCCTCCGTGGCGTCCCGGGTTCCTCGCGGTGCCGATGAGCGGCGGACTCCCGACGGGCGCCGCCACGCTAACATTCATGAGCTGTAATCGTACATCGGACCAACCGCCGATGTTGAACCCCATGCGACTAAATAAAGGGAATTCTTCTTCTTCTTTATGACTCCGGTTCCTCACGCTCGAGATTGCTGCATCAATCGCACGTGCGGCCATCCGTTGCTCATCGATCACCGCCGTGCGTGCTCGGTCGGGCGGCGTCTGCTCGCAAGTCTGGAACCGGGAGTCCCCCCTCAGGACGGCAGCGGGAGCTGAGTAGTTTATCGATCGGGGTAGTTTAGACTAGTATTTCAGGAGGAATGGAAATAATTGAAGCCGGGGCTGCTCCTGAGTGCTGCGCTAGATTGTAGCCTCTGCTAGGGGTGCTGTAAATAGCCCTGGACTGTTGGGAGGCAGGAGAAGTCCTAGTTAGGGGTTGTGTTGGAGTGCTCGAGACACTTTTGTTTGAATGTTTTTGTGCCGCTCGCATCCATTTTGAAAGAAAAACGCTCTGAAAAATCCTGCGTCGCCGCCGCCGCCGCCGCCTTCGATTTTGCTTTTCGCTGATGGCTCCGCCGCGTTTGACCCAGCCGCAGACATGGCGTTCTCCGGCGCCTTCCTTTGTGCGCTCACTCCGTGCGGGGATGAATGGAATGGATCTTTGCGGTGAAGATACATTCAAATCTATGATTACATTTCAAAACAGCTGTGAACTGAGGTCGCGAAACGTTCCAAGACGCGAAACCAGCATTCCCGCCCGCCCGTGCGGGCCGAGGGCTCGCATGCTCACCTCCGGTTGGTCGGTCAGTCGATCTCAGCTACATCCTGGATGCGCCTTTTCGTCATAAAACGTGTTGATAAACCAGACGTCCACTAGAGGGCGGTGCAGAAGACACTCCCAGATGCCATTTCGAATAAAGATGGCGAAGGAGTTGGTGATGATGTCATTTCTAAGAAGGACGCCATGTTGTCTTTTCCTTCTCTTTCCTTTTTCAAACCGCGCAACGCCGGCCCTCCTCGCCGTCCGCCGGAACGGCTCGGCGTGCCGCCTTTGGCTTCGCTTCAGGGCAGGTTTAGGCAGGAAGTTATCGCAGAACGTCTTCGGCGTTGGACACGTTAAGCCTCACGCTCTGGACCCGAAACCATCGCCGGCGGAACATCTCGACAAATTCGGCTCCGGGCGTCTTTGTCGTCGCGCCGACGGCAACGCGAGGTCGTCCTCCGGAAATGTCCTCTCGGCAAATCGGTCCGAACGGTACTATTTCGATCCGCTTTTTTTCGTTGTTGTTCGTCTTATTATCATTTATGTTTCGGAGCCATGAATGCACCCGACCCGCGCTGTCCTTGATCGACTGTGCCGAGGAACAACCGCTCCCCTCATGGTTGCGAAAGTCAGGGCAACATGAATGTGTAATGGCTCTTCGCTGCGTTGCTGCCTTGGGTATTCAAATTATGTTTGCCGGGAAGAGGAAACCAAATCAGGGCTCCGCATAAACTCGCTTTGATTGACTGTTGATAAATTCTTTAGAGATCACTGGAGGTAAACTACTGTATAATAGAAAGGTTTGATATTGACAGCTATCTAATAAAATTCATTCCCGGATCCGGAATTCCCTCCAGGTGGATAAACAAGGATTTCCACCGAGCCCGGCGCTAATTAAATAAATAAAAGCCTTAACAACATTAGCCTCCTTTTCGCGAGGATTCGCTCGCCACGTTTTGTCTGCCGGAGCTCTCCTCGCTCCCCCAATGTGGCCTCATCAATGAAATATTCATTACTCTCTGGTATTTCCACATCTGATTTATCCTGCGTTTTTTTTTTTTTTTTTTTTTTTTTCCCCCCCTGAAACCTGAATCTTAACACCCGTGTCTGGAATTTATTGTTGTTTTTTTTAACGTTTAAAACACACCGAGAGGTTTATTCCCCGGAGTGGAATTGTGCGATGTGATATACGGGGGCGAGAGATGAACACCAAAGGAACTCCTTCCCACCATCTGGAGCTCCTGGGAGTGACATTATATTCGGGTTTGAAGCCCGATGAAGGAACAGCTTGGCTTCACTGATACTGCTGAGATACCGCGCGAAAAGAAAAAGAAGATCAGTACGCGCACGCATATTTGGATATTTTCCCCTCAGAAAACCGTGAGTCACTCATTGATTGGTTGTCTGGGCTTATCCTCCACTCAGGGTCCATCTGAAGGCCACGCATGGAGACACAAAACCATTCAGCCTGTCATTCACGCGTCATAGAGACACAACTCCCATAAACCAAACTCACACATAAATTCATTTAACCATAAATAAAGTAAAATTTCAAATTAAATTGTGATTTTTTGGGGGGGGGATAAAAAAGCACAATTACCTCAATTGACAAAAAAAAACAAAAAAAAAACAAAAAACTTTTTTTCAACATAAAGAGGTGAAAAATTGTTTAAAAACTCTTTAAATGCAGCTAAAAAAATCCCCGAAAGTAAAACGGACCACCCAAAGTGAGCGATTTCAACTCAACTTACGACGACTTATTCCTCACTACGGCTAATAAAAGATAAATAAACGGACGTGGAGGCTGGTTCAGACGGATCCGGAGCTCTTTTTCCGTTTGGAGATGTTCCAGACTCCTCCCGCGCCGGATGGATCGCATTCCACGCGTCCCAGATACGTCAAGCGTTCCTCCGAGCCGGACGCGCACGGTGGGCATCAGAAGGTGCGGAGATGTTTGCCTCCCGTCTCGGGGACTCGTAGCGGCAAAATGACCACTTGGGAACAGCTCGGGCCTCCTTCGTTATTTTAGCGTTTCCTTCAGGATCGAGCGGGAGAAAAGGGACGGCGTCGGGTCGGAGAGCGAGGCGTAAACCGTCCCCGGCGGACGGGGAGCTCGGCCGGGGATCACAATCCCACCAAAGTAGCTCAGATCCCTCGGAGGTACGAAATGACACCATTGTCACTTCCCTGCATGTTCATTAGCGCCTGAAATTTCTCGCGCGGCGCTAACCGGTAGCCGCGCCAGTGCTAGGTTGCTTTGTTGTTGCATCAGTTTGATGTGGAGGTTGCTTCGTATCTTGCTCCGCGTGGTGTTTATTCATTAATATATTTAGTAGTTTCTCTGATCCCACTTCAGAGAGAATACAAAGGCCCTGTCCTTTTTTTTTTTTTATTTCTTTTTTTTTTTTTCCCGCGCGCTGATCCGAGCCGGCGATGAAGCTCAGGTGCCGGGTTCGCTAGGCCGCCGTCACGTGTCCGGTCGTAGGTCGGCCCGCTCGGCGTCGAAACCGCCGCTTTTTATAGCGGTCGTCTCGCCGCTTTTAATCTTGAGACGAAGCTCGAAGCTCCGCGAACGGAAACGGAGGAAATATATGGATGCAGTCACGTATCGTTCTGTGGGCGGCGCTTCTGCTGCACCAGAAGGTCTCTGGTTCCATTCCTTTGCCAACTGGGTCTCCAAAACACGCAGAGGGACGTCCACCTTGGTGTGAATGAGTGACTGAATGATGGTTTGTCTCAAGATCGGCGCTCCACAGACCGGCCTTGAAGGAGTGGTGGATCAATACATATTGATCTTCTTCTCCTTTGGGCTTCAGGGTGTCCACCTTCTCCATCTCTGGATCCTCCTCTCTCACACCAACTACCTTCATATCCTCTCTCACGACGTCCATCCATCTTCTCTTTGGTCGTCCTCTAGACCACCAATTCCAGCATTCGTCTACCAATAGAGTCCAATACCATCTCCAGCCTTCTCTCCAAAACTTCTTTGTAGATCATCTCACCGCCGTCTCCTCCACCTTTGCTTTCCTTCTGGCTGATGTTCTTCTATCTCTTCTATCTGTTTTCTCCACCCATTCCAACCTGCTTGAACCCGTCTCTTCACCTCTTTTCCACGCTCTCCTACGCTCTGGACTGTCGACCTCAAGTACCTGAAATCCTCCAACGTCTTGATTAATATTAATATATAAAAAAAAATCTTTCTTTTTTCTCATAAAATCCTCCAATGGCTTGTTTTTTAAAGCAGGTGTTTGGTCTCCAAGAGGTGAAGCAGGTTTGAAGGCTTCGTCGCCTCATCGGAGAGCCGCTCGCCACGTGTTCTTTAGAGCGCGCTCGCTGCGTGGGAATCACCCGTCGCCATAAATCCATATTTGAATTCAATCTCCTGCTTTTGTCTGTTAAATGCAGCTTTCTTCTTCTTAGTGGTCAGAGGCTCTTCTTCTGTCTCCTCACCGGGCCTTTTCACCTTCGCAAAGAAACTCTTTGTGTGTTTTTAGCTCGTTCCGCTAGCTTGAGGGTTCAACATTAGCGTTCGAATATCCCGCGAGTCATGGACGGGTGTGACCGAGAGAATTTTGCATAATAAAATACGTTTTCAGACTCAGATAACAAATAAAACAGTGACAATATAAGTTATTTATCTTTCAGTGTGTCCAGGTACCGAACCACCCACAGACCTGGGGTTGGGGACGCTGCTTTAGATGATTGTCACTAGCATTAGCCTAGCTATGCTGCTCTTCTTCCTCTCTTCTGCACTTATGCTCCTTCATCCATGCATGATAGCATATCTTCTCCGCCATGTCTGATCTACTCCACTACTTTTATTTCTTTTGTGAATATTAACTAATTGCGGTGTCATTTCCTGTATTAGCCAGTAGCTGTTAGCGCTTCTGATTTGAGCTGCGAAGAGTTGGATGTTTGTATACGACGCATGGAGGAGAGGCTGAATGTCTGCACAAGACGTCCGAATGACAGGGTGAATGAGATAGATTGTATATTAGCTGCAGTTCCTGGACTCCAGGTCTGATTCCAGTAAAACTAAATCATTTTCAACTAAAACACTGATCAACACAGATGAAAAGGGGGAGATATGGACGTGTGAAGTCAAAGCAAACTTAAATATCAATGCTGTTATACGTTCACTCGTACAGAGCATTGAAATCGTGTTACCGTGAGAGCCGCCGTGCAAAAGGACAACCAATGATCAATCATTCTCACAAAAAACAAAAATCAACGACGAGTTACGCTGAGGTATTTATGGTTAAAGCGCAATATTCTTTTGATTTAAAGTGACAGTAGATGACGGAGATGCTCGCTGCATTTCATATCTTTGGTATCCATCTTTTGAGCGTGCCGCAAAAGCTGAGGTGAATTGATTAGATGAGGCGGCGTGAACGTGGGGGGGCTTTTAGGGCGGCGTGACCAACCGCAAATGTGAGGGGCGACCGGACGTGACCTTTTGACGGGCGAGCGCGAAGCGAAGGCTTGGGAGTCTCGTCCGGACAGAAGCCCTCGCCGCCGCACGGCTGACGGGTGCCGCGCATGAGCAGCGAAGCGAACGATGAAAAGCGCTAAATGATTAATAATAGCCCGTAGCTGTGTGTGTGTGTGTGTGTGTGTGTGTGACGAGACTGGAGGGAACGGTTATTGGCAATCTCTCTCCTGTCTTGTTTTTTTCTCGCACATACACAAATATCGGACGCACACATCTCGCCGCGGCTCGCGGCCGCTGGCTTCGCCCCGGAGAATCGGCCCCCGTCGGTCGCCAACAATTAGGGATCAGAGATCTCAGATCGGGAACCGACCCCGCCCTCGTCGCTTTTTGATCAACCCGCGGGAGATACCGGGAGAGTTTTCAGCCGTTAGCACATGAAAGCGAACCGCCGCACGTCCGCCTGTGAAAATAAACCAAAGAATGAATGCAAATTTGCAACGACACACTCTTGTATATGTGTTTTTTTTTTTTTTTTTTCTCTCTCTCTTTTAAGTTCACCTTGAAATATGCATACGACCTCTTGGCTCGTGCAACACAACCTGTCCTCTTTTCATCCATCATATTCCGTAATGCGCGCAAGGTCAGTCGGTAATGAAAGAATATTTAACTGCTAATATTTAGTGGACTGCAGGAGCGCGGGCCGGTGGGATGGGATCTGCCAGTGAGTGCCTGTGTGAGTGGTTTTGCATCAATATTATGTGCGCATATGTGTTACACTGCCAGAGAGAAAGCATTTTCATTCTGCTCAGAGAGCAAAAAAGCCTGAGGGAAATCAAAGTAAGCATTCCCCCCCCTATTCTAAAGCAACACCTTTAATAGGTACAACACCAGCCGTGCATTCAGCCCTGTCCTTTGCACTGTAAACACACATTAAGGCCGTAACTGCCAATTTCTTCCAAAAAGGAATTTCATAAAACTTGCTTTATTTATCCGGCTTACTCTGGCATGACTTCATGTTTCAAAGGGGAAAAGGCAAAAGACAAGAAAAATGAAGAGAAAAAAAAATGTTACTTTTCATTTTCAACATTAAAAAAATGGCTCTCGAACACATCAAAGCAGTGAAATATTATTATTATTATTATTATTATTATTATTATTATTATTTTAATTTGTGATTTCATTTATTAAATCAATATCTATGTTTGCATTATGGTATTTAACTTACAAAATACTCAAGAACATAGATTCTAATTTATTATTTTAGTCACAGCAGTAAATTATTATTTTTATCATTATTATTATTTTTATCATTATAATTATTATTTCAATTCATAATTTCATATTAAATCAATATCTATGTTTGCATTATGGGGTTTAACTCAAGAAAATACTCAAGAACATAGATTTTAATTTAATATTTTTAATCCCAGCAGTAAATTATTATTTTTATTCTTCTTATTATTTTATCATTATTATTATTATTAATATTATTATAATATCATTTATTAAATAAACATCTATGTTTGCATTGTGGTATTTACTTTAAAAATACTCTAGAACATAGATTTTTATTTACTATTTTTAATCAGAGCAGTTAATTATTCTTTTTATTATCATTTTAAGTTATTGTTTAATTTATTACATCAATATCTGTGTTTGCATTATAGTATTTAAGTCAAAATATTATTATCATTATTATTATTATTATTATTATTATTTGAAGTTATCACTTACTGTATTAAATCAATATATATGTTTGCATTATGGTATTTACTTTGAAAATACTCTAGAACATAGATTTTTATTTCCTATTTTTAATCAGAGCAGTTAATTATCATTTTTATTCTTTTTTATGATAATTTTAAGTTAGTGTTTAATTTATTACATCAATATCTGTGTTTGCATTATAGTATTTAAGTCAAAATATTATCATTATTATTATAATTATTATTACTATTATTATTATTATTATTATTATTATTATTTGAAGTTATCACTTACTGTATTAAATCAACATATTTGTTTGCATTATGGTGCTTGGTATGATCACTATTAATGGTCCCATTAATCATCAACCCCCTGTTGAGATTTCAAACCCAGATAAAGAAGGCGCTATGGAGGTTGTGGGTGATCGAACGTGTTTGGTGATTGAAAGTAAAGAGGCGTCGTGATGTAGAAGGCGGATCTTTAAGCGGAGGAGATGAACAGACCCGGTCGGCACGCCGGCTGCGTCGGCCGTCCAGGGGGAGCCGTGCGCGCCGTGCACGGCGTGTTCCTTTGTGAAGGATCACATTAATAAGGGAGTAACTTGTTCATTCATGTCATCTGAGTGTTTCCGCAGGGCATCCGCCTTGTTCTCCACACATGATGGTGATTTACCCATTTACCCCTCGCGCCGTCCCACGAGTGTTCTTAGCGGTTTCTTGTTATTCCTGACTGATGTTGTTGGGCATTATTTGTTAATGGCTGCTTTGATAAATATTTAAATCTGCACATACATTAATCTTCAACTACTGCAACTGGGGCGGCGCCGCGCTGCCGCCACGCTAAACGCTTCCACTAGGAGGGGGAAGCCAGAAGGTCCCTGGTTGGATTCCCACCAGAGGCCTTCCTGCGTGAGGTTCCTCAGGGTTCCTCAGGGTTCCTCAGGGTTCTCCGGGTTCCAAACACATGCTGACAGGGAACAGTTGTGCGTTTCCATGTGTGACCCTGTGGTTTAACAGCAAGCCAAGGATGAGCACTAAATTAACAAAACTCATATTTCGTTATTTTTGATTTTTTTTTGCTTTGTTAGTAGTATTTCTTTAATGTACTATATTTAACTTTGTTCACTTTTAAAATGTCATTTTAAATGTGAGGGTTATGTCGATGTTGTAACATCTAAATAACATATTTTTGATGCTCACAATAAGCAACTGCACACGCCAGCGCTCAGAGAGAGGACGGCAGGTTATTTATGCCCTGCTTTTTTTCATTTAATATTTTGCTTCAAACTAATATTTTCCAGAGGTAAAACAGTTTTGTTGCATGCAGAAATGTCATTTCATTTTCTCTGCAGCTGTTCATTGATTTAAAACAATGCAATCCATATTTTATGTATACATAGCATAAAGGCAACAGAACATTGACGAATGTCTCTCCAGCCAGAGGTGAATGAATGAGTGCTGCAACTGCAGAAGGTCCCGGAATCATTGACCTCCGTCACCCTTAGATATTATTATCACCCTTGGAATTTAATATAAGACAGTGTGCAAATAATCAGGGTGAAGCAGAGGGACCTTTAAACAGGGAAGGTGGTGCGGCCTGCCAGGACGCAAATGTTTCTTTTCTTTTTTTTTTTAATTATTATATATTTTTGTACTTTTACTTGATTCCAAAAAATGATTTAATTGTTGCATAATGATAAAAATAATAATAAGGAATTTTCCTGTAATATTATTATTATTATTATTATTATTATTAATATTATTATTGTCAAGATTATTGTTATTATTATTATTATTATTATTATTATTAGTAGTAGTAGTAGTAGTAGTAGTAGTGGTAGTAGTAGTAGTAGTAGTAGTATTGTTATTATTATTAGTATTATTATTTATTATAAGTGTCGATTATTGAAATACATTATTTTGAGTATTATTAATAGAAAAAATATTATAGTATATATATATATAATTTTTATATATAAAAATGTATGAAATATATAAGTATATACAATTATGCTATATAAAAAACATATAATAATGATAGTAATAATTAATCATTTCAATAATATACATTTATAATGATTAATTATACTATCAATAATAATAATAATAATATTTTTTGCTATGATAATAATAAATAGCACAATAATAATTATTATTATGATTGTTATTATTATTATTATTATTGTCACATTTGTCAGTAGAGCAGATTGTTTGTTTACTTGCCCAAGTGCCTTTGGGCAAGGCATCGGTTGCTCCCGACGGTTTGTGTGTCGAGGGATTGTATGTGTGCAAACGGATGAAACACCAAAACACCACAATAAGTGAAGAAATGCACACAGGTGGAACGCACACTCCAGCCCATCACACACACACACACACACACACACAAACACACCTACACACCTTAGCCCAAAATTGAAGCGCGTCCATCCAGATGTGCTGAGCTGCAATTCCACGTAGATGTGTCGTCTTTACCACAACTAAAAACGTTTTTCCCCCTCCTGTTAGGCCGAGGTCAATAGCGTCCAGACATAACCATCAAATTAATTCAAATGAATGAATAAGTAAATAGATAGATAAAGTGACGGAGCAGCGGCGGCATCGCAAAGAGGGATCGGGCGAAGATATTTACAGGTAACTTAATTACATTTGCCAAATGAAACACATCTGGGTCACAAAGAGGAGAATTCTAAATAGGCAATTAAGGCACTGGTAAGAGCTTTAATAAGGCAAGCAAAGTACATAAAATGAGGGGAAGTAAGCGAATGTCAGCGCAAACGACTTTGCCCAACACTATTCATCACGGGACTAAGTGGTAAGACGGTGTCGGGCTTCTAAATTCCGGCGGCATTAATCGTGGACAGCAGAGCTCATGGCACGCAAAAATCAATAATGGCGATAATAACTCATCCATCTGGAAGTCATCCAAACCCTGACTGGTTAATTATGCGGCCCTCATGAATATGCCTCCAGGTCTTAAACAGTGGGGGAAGTGCAACACGGCGGGGGGGGGCCGAGCGGCTTTTCTTTGCTTTTCTTTTCGGCCGGGGGGGCCGGGCTCCGGGAATCCGTCGGGGGACGACCGGCATCTGCAAACACGACAAGAAGCCATTTATTAGACGGCAACCTTGACCGGCTTATTGTCCCCCGGCTTGAAATTGTCATTTCGGGAAGTGAAATGGCTCTTCGTCTCCGCCATGCTTTGAATACGGTTATTTGGGAGCGGCGGGTGAAGGACGCAGCGACTCCAGGTGGGCGGAGAGTTTGCTGCACCGCAGAGACGGGATCCCCCCCATTTCAATAAGTCGCCAATAAGCATTTTTAATATGTCGTAAAGTTTAGCGTCGTATAAAATACCCTGACTGTTCACTCTAAGCTGCGCAACTGAAACCAAAACCTATCCAGCGCAATGAGCGCGCTGCAAGTGAGTTTTATATATATAACTTTTTTTTTTTGCACTGTTTAGCCGTGAGTGACAGGTGTCCAGCCAATCATACGATACGATGCAATTACGCAGCCAATCACGGCATTGACAGCACTTGCGCACGTGCTCTGCCCACACACACTATGTAACTATCATAACAGTGTGGTGGAGTTAAGTGACGCTAATGTTAACATGCTAACCCCTGAATGTGATCCGTCCACTTACCAAACCACAGGAAAAAAGAAATGCGGTTATTTAAAGTTGGAACGCCTGTCGGAGAACGTGCAAATAGAAGACTGGCAGGGAAACCGGGTGACATTTTTTCTTTTTCGAGTGAGAAAGGTCTGCTCTGCAAAACATGCAGCAAAGGTAAATTAGAAAGCAAGTTTTCTGATGGAAAAAATATGGACTAAATGGAAGCAATGATTGCAGGTGCGATGCTGGTGTGTGGCCACATCTGATGTTGCTTACAGCGATCCTCAGTGTGGATGCACATGCATATGAAACATTAGTGTAAAGAAACATTCAAGTTTTAATTTGACGTTCATTCATTCATTCATTCATTCATTCATTCATTCATTCATTCATTCATTCATTCATTCATCCATTCATCCATTCATCCATTCATCATTTACATCGCTAATCCGGCAGCCAAGAGTGCAGGTGGAAGGTTTGGCCTTTCACAGCTGTGAGAAGCAGGGTTTCTTCTGGACCTTCAGACTTTAATAATATTAATCATCATCATAATCATCATAATAACTGGCTTTATTATTTATTATAATAATTATTATTATTATTATTTAATTCCTCTTCCTTCAGCTGCAGGGAATCTTCAAATCTTTGCAATGAAGACCTTAAAACACTTTATAGCCCTGACTTTGACACTTTATAGTTTTATTTGTATTTCTTATTCTCCCCCCCTTTTTTTTTACTGTTTATACAATTTCCTACTATTATTGAGAATGTATTATTTTATTTAAATAAATTTGTTCCTATTCTTATTCTTATAATTATTGTAAAATTATTATTAATATTATCATGATAAAATTATTATTATGATAAAAGTATTATTATCATGATAAAATTATTATTATTATTATTATTATTATTACTAAATTATTATTAATAACAACAGTAGTTATTATTATCATTAGTAGTAGTAATAGTAGAAGTAGTACGCATATGTGTTATTAATAACAATAAAAACGATGATAAAAACAATAATCATCATCATCAAAATAATCCTAAATAATAATAATACATGTTATTTAAGGCACCTTACTCTGCACTCCAGGAAGTCGCTCAGACATATACAGTACACATCCACAAAATGCAGGTTTAAAAAAATCAATAAAAATAAAAGAACAACAGTGATAAAAGTGAAAAGTAAACGATTGAGTCCGATGGAATAGACCACTTTATGCAGACGTGTGAGACATGCAACCAGTGTCATTCCCACGCAGCCATTCATTCATTCATTCATCCATCCATTCATTCATTCATTCATTCATTCATTTGTTCGTTCATTCATTCATGCATTCATGCATTCATGCATCCATTCATTCATGCATCCACAGGTGTTTAATGCTTCTGACAGAGCCGACCTGCAGGACCAGCAGGCCTGGTGGAGTTTCAACTTTTCTCGATAGACTTCTGGCTCACCTGTATGCTGCTTTCCCTGATCCCCTGTTAGAGAAGCAAAGGGTTTCATTTAAAAAGAGTTTGGAGGGTCCGGTTCTCCGCTCACTTTTAGCCAAATTGGATTTGGGCAGTAAAACGCCTGAGTGAATGGGATTATGTAACGACTATAGAACGCATGACTTCACTTTATTTCGGTTGTTGCCGGTGTGCTTTATGCACCCGCGGGTAATTTAATCTGCAAAAATGTATCGTCTTCACATAAAGAACGAACCGCGGCTGTCAAATAAATGTGGCCGAGGAAAAAAATATATATATCGAGAATGGTCACGACCTCTTCTTTTCCACTTGACTTATGACTGGGCCCGACCCCCGCCACGCTTTACTTATGATATATTAGCTTTGCTAAGGCGGAAACTTCGTTGTTTCAGTCGGGAGAACAACGATAACGGCGCGGCTGCACTACAACTAACCTTTTGTAAAGGTCAGATATAATAATGAAAAAGGTTCAACCGTGACTTAATGGAAACGGCTACGAGGATCATGTTGGCAAGGTGCAAGAACGGTGTCATTATTTCCCGCCTGTGTCTCCGGCTCCCTCTAACAGTATTAGCACTTGGCAGACGACGGGATATTCACTTACGACATGCACTATATTTTCTCATCTATCAAGGTGTCCATTGACTTCCTATCCCATTTATATATATATTTATTTATATGTTGGTTTTTTTTTTTTTAAATATCTGCATCAATGCCGGCACGTCGATACGCTCCCGCAGGCTGTACGGCGTGATCGAAAAGCTATTTTAAAGAGTTCCCCCTTGTCTAAATCCATTAGAAAAAAAAAAAAAAAAAGAACCGGTAAGGTTACAATGTGCCTCAAGAACTGAGCGATTCACTCGAATTCATTTAAATTAATAATTTAAAGTGACATTTTCAAGCAATTTGAGTTACATCTAAATGTTTTTTTTGTTGTTGTTGTTGTTTTCAATTATTTCTCCTGGCCTATCCGCCGGAAATGTATGTCCTTCTACGCTGAACGGATAAACGTCCGGCCGGCCGGCTCTCTTAATAAACTAGCGTAGCGCAGAAAGCGGCCGTCATCGTGCAGAACGTCGACACGCTTCGGATCAGCAGAACTTCGGACGGGACGATCTGGATTAGACCTTGACTTGGAAGTACAAACGCGTTTGAGCTGAAAGCAACCGCATTTCAACGTGGTTGTTTTCTAAAACAGATTGATAAAAAAAGGAAATAATTGGATTAATTGCATTTGTGCAGGTGTTTGTTTTGGTGTTTTAACGGAGACCAAAAGACAGCAGGCAGAACTAGAGGTTGCAGAGATGAAGATGTTGAGGTTCTCTTTGGGAGTGACCAGGATGGAGAGGATCAGGAATGAGTCCATCAGAGGAACGGCACATGTTAGATGTTTTGGAGAGAAGGTCAGAGAAGCCAGACTGAGATGGTTGGGTCATGGACAGAGGAGGGATAGAGAATATATTGGTAGACGGATGCTGGAATTGGAGCTGCCAGGCAAGAGGTCTGGAGGAAGACCAAAGAGAAGATTTATGGACATAGTGAGAGAAGATATGAAGGTAGTTGGTGTGAGAGAGGAGGATCCAGAGATCAGGGTTAGATGGAGAAGGTTGACTCGCTGTGGCGACCTTGAAGGGAAAAGCCGAAAGAAGAAGAAGAATCTGTCATAGGGGTGCAGGACATGTATGACCGAGCAAAGTGATGATTGAGATGGTTTGGACATGAACAAAGGAGTGTTCATGTCCAAACCATGGCGAACATCTCGGTAGAAGGTTGTTGAAGGTGAAGCTGCCAGGCAAGAGGTCTGGAGGAAGACCAAAGAGAAGATTTATGGACGTAGTGAGAGAAGATATGAAGGTAGTTGGTGTGAGAGAGGAGGATCCAGAGAATAGGGTTGGATGGAGAAAGTTGACTCGCTGTGGCGACACCTGAAGGGAAAAGCCGAATGAAGAAGAAGAAGAAGAAGAAGATTTTGGGGTGACTGAAATGAAAATCATCGCGTGTCTCCTGCCAGACACTCGCTATCGATATCCTGAAATGTTTCAGATCCGGACACAGACGGAGATCGGATACCAAACCATCACGATTCCAGCTTAAAGGAATTTGTCGGCGTCGGCAGGGTAGGCATCATCCCGCCGTCATCGGATGACAACCGGCGACTCCGAATCCAAGGTCGCCGTCCTCGGCTGTGAAAACGATGGCGTCCTCGGGAGTGCGGACTCGGTATTCGTCGAAGGGTGAGGAGCTTGGCGGTCAGAGCAGAGCAAAACACGTCCGGCGGCAACCCGGAATTCCTCAAAAGAAGGGAAAGACGGCACATCTGCCAGCAACTCGTTTTACGAGTGCGTTGCGAATGATTGAAGATCGCTGACGCACCGAGGAGGCTTGTTAAACTTTCAGTGTTTTATACGTATCACACACTCATTTATTGAGGTGTTCTTAATAATTGATTGGGTTCTCTCTACCATCAGCGCAGATTTATTTCCATAACCTCGGCATGTGATGTAAAGTTAATACTTTTGCGCGGCTGCCAGTTAGGACCATTAATTATGGAGCGCGGCTTCAAATTATCCAGCTGCCGGGTTTGAGGTTTTAAAAGAGAAATACAAAGAAGTGACAAATCGGAGAAAAGCCGGTTGTTCGTTATCCTTCCAGCTGGTGAGACGTTCCATCTGCGTTTGCTAACATCTGGGATTCAGGGAGTTTCTCTTTACGTTATCGTAACATTTCCAAACTCTGCTCGGACTAATTCGTGTTTTCACGGCAACTCGGTTCCTCCTCGTCCCCCTCGAAGCGGAGCGAGAGAACGCAACCGTAAATGGATTCTCCTGGCTTTAGCATCAGTAGCCGCTAACCCGGCTAGCTAGGACGTTAGCGGCATGTATCAGATACATGACGAGGTGTGGGATGGGTGTGTGTGTGGCTGCACTTCCACTCTGTTGACCATCATCATCGATATTTACTATCTTCTTCCTCATATCTCATCTTCGGGCAGCTCCTTCAGAGCATCTTCCCTCCCGATCTTCTCCGTCCTCCTCGCTCCCGAACCTTCATCTCTGCCGCCTCCAAAGCAGACAACATGGCCGCTCTAGCGTCCTTCAGCACCTCTGCTTTCCTTCCGGCTGATCCTGATCACTCCTGACACTTTCCTCCACCCGTTCCAACCCGCTTGATTGCATTTCTTCACCTGCTCTCCGTGGCGGCGGACCGTCAACCCAAAGAACTCCGTCTTCACTCCCCGTAGGTTCGTCTCGTCCCGTCTTGCTAACGGCTAACCTTCGCCGCTCTTCTTCCCCGGGTTTCCCTCCGGCGGCTCCTTGCTCTCGCTACAGATCACGATGTCATCTGCAAACAATGTACATTAGCGGAACGGATCTCAAAGTTCAGTAACACTTAGAGTCGTACGCTTATAAAGAGCATTACATTCCCCTTACTTTCAACTCTCGCCTACATAAGTGCATAATGTATGACCCTTAAAGACATGCTAAATAATCGCTTTTAGCCGGCGGGGGAAAAAATACTGTAGTATCTGGAATATTTATTTTCTGTTTGTACGTGCGAGACGCGTCCTCGACTCAATTTATAAGCATTTCTAACTGTTTTTGAAGTGATGATTTTCACTTTTTTTTTTTTTTTTTTTTTTTTTCCCCTTTCATTATTTTTTTTTTTTTTTTATTTTTCCCTTCTCCGTGCATACAAAGTTGCCGCCGTTCACGGCTCACTCTATCAAAAAGCACCTTCTTCTTTCTAAATCCCTCTCCGAGAGCAGCTGCGCCACGCAGATGAAAGTGTCATCAGCCTAGAAATGAAAGAGACGATTTTTTAGGGGGGGATATTCTGTGCACGCCAGGTTATGTATATGGTGAATAGCGGTGGGCTGTGAACCCTTTCATGTGGGACCCCTCGTGGACTCGCCGCGCCTCCAAAGTGGATTGGCTCGCCGCTAATTTGAAAACCCAACACCGACCGCTTGTTCAGGAGCAGGAAAGAAAAAAAAAAAAAAAGGAAAAAACGCAACGGAGGTCCTGAAGTTTCCTGATCAAAGGGTTATATAGACATCAACTCTCATCGCATTTGATCTTTTGATCTGCGTAATCCTCGCGCGGCGTTCCCGACACGCGCGCTACAAGCAGCTGGGAAAAGCATGCGGCCGCGTTGCGTGTAAACAGATTGAAGAGACCGGGCTCGATTTACTCGTCCGGGGTTATTAAGCCGCTGATCGATACAGATGAGCGGCGATGGGCGCTTTGCCGGCCCGCTTTTCCTCTTTCCTTCTGTTTAAGGCCGCGTCGATCTCCGGCGCGGCAACCAAATACGTATGCGACCGCACACGCCGGCGAGACACAATAAAACACTCCACGGCAATACTTCAAAAAGACCCATCTGATACAATAAAGGAGGAGACGCCTGAGAAAATGTAATCGGCGGCTGGAGATTGAGTCTAAAGAATTCCTGATCTGTTTTTTGTCCTCTACTGCATTACATTTTGTCAGGTGGACAAAGTTGTCAATCAAGCTGGCAAACCCATTTTACGTCGTCAATAGGACGAGGGGAGAGTGTTCATTCCTTCAATAGAGGACCAGAGATTAAAGTAGGCCAAGCAGAGAAGAGGTAATTTTCCGGGGCTGATGTATTGACACTAAGACTCGATCATCTCCCGCATGGTATTTCACATCTGCTTCGGCAAGACGGCCCGGCCCGTAAAAAGAGAATTGGCGGCGCCGTTCCCCGACATAGCCTCGACGCTTTTTTTCTTCCTTTTTTTTTTATAAGACGTAAAAAAAAAAAAAAAAAAACATTTTCCCCCGGATTCCCGATGATTAGTCGGTGGAGATGATTGCGGCGGAATCGGGAGTGTTGGTATGTGCGAATATAGAATGAGTATACGTATTATTAATCTACATTCAAATGACTTGTATTTGTAGCTGCAGGCTGCGGGTCATAACTCTGATTAACTGCAGCCCTTTAAGCAGTCCGCCGCGCTCGCATTGGCTCTGATTGAAATGCCGGCGGCCGCCGTCGAGGCTCGGCAACGTCACTCATTTAACTGGATGCGGCACTTTCGCGGCCGAAGACGCGAGATGGCGGATTAGCGAAGCCGGGCGGTCCGGGGAGTCGTTAGTACGACGCCGAGGGATTAGCAAACAAACATCAACAACCAAAAAAAAGTGCAAGAGTCTCCCCGCCTGGATAGCTTCGTCCAAGTTGTAACACATTGATGAAGACTACGGTAACTATGGTAACCGTTATCGTGCGCTCTTTGAATTCCCATCGCTGCAATCTCTCTGGCCAGATATGTATCTCTGTAGACATCTAAATCTGGAGTTAGCGCTGATATTAGCCGCTATCAGAAAAAAAAAAAAAACATCTCTAAGAAGTCAGTGTTTGTCGAAATCCTCTTTTCGCGGCAACTGGACTTGAATTTCTTCACTCCAAGACGTTTCACCCCTCATCCCAGAGGCTTCTTCGGTTCCTCAGTTCTTCTCCAAGAAGGTCCGGCTTGAATTTAGCTCAAGAAGTAGCCTCGTCCAGGGGAACCTTGTCAGTCCAGTTTAGCATTCCCGCAAGGCGGTGGAGGACCGCGGTCAGGACGCATCTGTGAAAGTCACCTTCAGCTCCACACTCAAAAACACACCACCGAAGAAGAAGAAGAGGAAGTTGACACGGACACCATGGAGGTGAAGCTGCCTTGGCGTTCATGAAATAACAACCCCGGATTAGCAAATGGTTGAGGTGTTTTTAGCCGTTAGCAAACTCCGCCTGAATGTACAGATGTTCCCTCTGGAGCGAAGCAGGCCAGAAGAGCTCGGACCTCTTCGTCACTCCATTTCTCGCCGCTTCCGGCTTTATTGTCCAAAGAAAACACAGTCCACTGACCACAGTGGGCTTTAGAAATGCTGTTTTTAGGGTCTCTGGTGAACCTCCTGCATGTTTTTGGACCGTGGGAAGAACCAGAGAACCCGGTAGAGACCCACGCAGACGCAGGCTGAACTTGCAAACCCCTCCTGTCGGGTTCAAACCTTCTTGCCGTCCGGTGGAAGCGTCACCGTTTGGCCACCAATACCCATAATAAGTCGCTCATAGACGCAACATAACGGTAGTTTCTCGATAGAAAAACAAGCAAACTGCAAAGCAGAGTCTCGATATCCCGCACGATTTGCATACTTTAAAACCTCTTCAATATTTTTTTTTTTTAACATGAATCCGTCCGCCGTTCTTCCAGAGTCCCCGTGGAGTCGCCGAGCCGAGCCCAAGAAGGCGAGAGACTCGCGAGGAAGTGGACCTGAGTGGAAAAGCGCCAGGGGCGGCAGATTGCAGGAGACCCTCTGGATCGCGGTCAAAGCCGTTTGCCGCAGAAGGGGTTAAGAGGGGTAAGAATCGCGTCAAGTATCCGCGGCATGAATATTCTATCGAGAGCATCCGGGGAACATACTGATCACAAGGCTTTAAATAGCAGAAACTGCAAGCTGGGCATGTCGAGTCAAAGGCTCCTCTAATCTATTATGCTACCAATAGGTGAACAAAAGTACCGCTACTGTACTCTATTACTGTCTCCGTGTGCTACAATTTAATGATCATGTCAGCGTTTCTGTTCAAAGACCTCACTTCTGATCAGATAAGCCCTCGTTTCCTCCCCTTCTTTCAATCCCCTTGAACTAGAAAATGGATCTCAGCCTGTCTATTGAGGGAGCGAGACTGGATCCAAGAAAGCGCTTTTTTTTTTTAAAAGGGGGGGGATTTTGATTAAGAACATAAAAGGACGTTCGGTCCTGCGGAAAAATGGCCGCGGCGAGGAGGAGTCGGAGGAGTCGGAGGCGTCGGAGGCGTCGGAGGTCCGAGGCGTGCCGGGGCGGCGGTATTTGTTCTCCGGGTAACAATAACGCAAAGGCGGGATCAATTGGTCCGACGGAGGGGCGATGGAGATCGACGCGTCCTTTCATCCGAAGGCTTGGAGAAGCAAAGTCAGCCGAACGTCCTCGGTCAGTTAGCGGGGATTAGCTGAGAACGTCTCTGTTGATGACCAAAAACAAAAAAAGAAAAAGGAAAGTTTCGCTTCATCGTGTTCCTAGTTTGATCGCCGCCAATTCCCAACGCCACCGCCTCCCACGCACTTTGTTGGCTACAACCTTGGATGTTTTCCTATTAAGCTGCCGAGGCTCCGACAAGTATCCTTCCCTGCCTCTGGGAGATGATGTGCAGAGATAATGAATCAGTTGTTTGTTGCCGCTATCCTCCGTCCGCCGCTACGCGAAACCGTTGCCTGAGAAACCGTGAGCGGACGGATCCGAGCGGCGGCGGCGGCGTCGGAGGGGAGAGTGTGTGCATGATAAGATCGGCGTGCTACCGTGGCGGAGCCGATCCAGGTCGGTATCTGGTACGGTAGCTTCACGTCACGGCAGATCCTCAACCGCTGACGAGATTAACATTCAAAAGCCGTTGATAATTTCATGTAACAAAGTCTATATTTTTATCTCGACACTCCGACTGATGAATCCCAAAGCCTGAAGCCTTTTCATGGCGCCTGATCTGAAAACTCTCTGCAGAAACCGGGTGTTTGTCGTACAGATTTGCGTGTTTGTCAGAATCACAACGGGTTTTGTCGGCCAAGTATGTTCACAAACGCATAGATTTGGCTGCTTGTGTTGACGTGAAGGCAAACAGAGAGACGGCAAAGTCACAAGATGAAGGGCTTTTTCCCTTTTAGCGCTCGGCTCCAACTTTCCCCGTCTAAACAACACCTGAGAAGAAGTCAGGTTGCTCTCAGAAGTTTTTTTATCCGTTCTCTGAAGAGAGGAGCGACCGAAGACGTGCAGAAGCTGGAGATGTTGTAAGAAGCTGTGATCAGCAGCTGAACAATTCACTCTCAAACAGCTGACACTCATTCTTGCACAAGTAACATCGACTGGCCACTTAGATCGCACTCATCTTGGCACCTGTGAGTTGCAACCAAACTGCTCTCCGATGTCTCGTTGCCTCGCCGCCGTTCTATTGCACTGCGTATTTCACATATTTCTAATCACGTTTACGCTCTTCCCATCGGCATACATCTTTCTACACTGTACATGTGATAATGGATGCTTTGAATCTTGAATCTATTTTATTTTATTTTATTTTATTTTATTTTATTTTATTTTATTTTATTTTATTTTATTTTATTTTATTTTTCATTTTTTATTTTATTTTTCATTTTTTATTTTATTTTATTTTTAATGTTATTCCTCTTGACTATTCATTTGTTGTTGTTTTTTTTTATTACTTTGAATAGACAACAGGACGTTATGCACAATACTAGAGATTCCAGATTCAAAGTTTCTGAAACTTCTGAGAACACATAGCTGGAGTTCTATACAGTTCATATATCATCTACAGCAGGAATCTGTAATAAATATATATCATGGTATGGACAGTTGTCACAGTTATTACTAGGATGTGAATCACAGTATGTACAGCGTACATGCAGTACGTACAGTATTTAGCAAGGATGTGTGTGTGCCTCGTACATCGAGTTAGCAACATATAATCACCAGGTGTGACTTTCACACCTGGATCTGTTCTTCCTCTTTCACCATGTTGATGTTTTCAGATATAATTTTATTGATTCCAGATGTTTGGCATTTGCCCCAGCAGTTCTGACTACTTCCACTTCTACTTCTACTGAGACACAACATTCCTCTTAAATGTTCACCAAAGATGTGGAACTAGAAGTCTTGCAGATAGATACCTCTCGTGTACCTTCGAGGAGGAGAAGATATGGGGATAATGGAGACAATAAGTCGTACTTGGGTCTTTTGTCAGGCGGCGCTGCAGCGTCTGCTGACCTTCCTCCAGGTTCAGACCCTCAATTATCCCCGAGAACTGGTAAAATGTGAACACAACGTTTCATTAGTGGTGCGGGATAAAAACGCATCGTGACCGAACCGGGTTGTTTTTTTCCCGTCGCGTTCGGCGCTAGCCTAACAGCCGCGGCTAATGCCGCTAATTGTGATAAAATATGGGTCTGCTAAAATAATTAAAAGGAACAGGCGGCGGTAGCCCGTCTCCAAGCCTGCAGCATCTGCATATGGAGAGCCTGGTCGGGCTGCCGCGGTGTAACCTGAGGGAACGGCGTTACGCCGTAATAGAAATGTCAACTAAGTAGCATTGGCAGGCTTATTAGAGTTTATCCTTTCTTTTTTTTTTTTTCTTCTCTGCTATAGCGCCCCTATTATTATTCCCTTTCATATAGCATGTGTTTGCCCTTGTAGAATCACACGCTGGTGTTTTCTCCCATTAAATTGTGTGCGCTGATAATCGTACAAATACCCAGACACCATTGGCTTTGTTTCTCTTTTCTTGTTTTAGATGTCCAACTTGGAAGAAGGTCTTTAATAATTACAGGAGTTTATTTGTTGTTTCTGAAATGAAAAAAACAATACGGGAGCATGAAAGTCTCTGGTTTAACGGCATCAGACGGCCTTCCTGTGTCCCCACATGATGTCTGAGTGACAGAGTGAAATGTTGCCGTGGCTTCACCTCGGCTTACGACCTCTTCTGCCTACAGCGGCGTCTTCTGCGAGTTTGGGGAGAAAGTTTTTGTTCCATCATCCCGCCGTAAGGCATTTGCCGTGTTCAAACAAATTTTACGCGGGAACTTGTTGCCGAGCGGAGCGACAAGTACGTCGTCGAGACTGTTTACTTTGTACGCCATGTTGGATGGTGCTACATCTTCTTCTCCTTTGGGCTTTTCCCTTCAGGGTCTCCACAGTGAATCCACCTTCTCCATCTAACCCTCTTCTCTAGATCCTCCTCTCTCACACCAATATGTGGGATGGGGTGAGATGAACAGCGGAGTTTTCATGTCCAAACCATCCCAGTCATCACTTTGTCTGAGTCATACATGTCCTGCACCCCTGTGACAAAGTCTTCTTCTCTTTTGGTCTTTTCCCTTCAGGGTCTCCAAGCCAATCCACCTTCTCCATCTCTGGATCCTCCTCTCTCACACCAACAGCCATTTTTGTGTTTTTTATTTTAACTGTACAGCGTTTTTTATGTCCCGAACTCGAGCTCATCACGTTACGACGAGCCACTATAACGGACTTCCGACTCCGGAGGAGCCGTTGCAGCCCAGCGCCGTGCGTGAGAACGGCCGGCGCTCGGTCCGTCCAGGCGTTTGATCCGAGGCTGACAGCCGGATGTTTGTCGTGCAGATTTGGGTGTTTGTCAGAATCAGTTTTGTTGACCAAGTATGGGCGCGAATGCATGGATTTGGCAGCTTGTGCTGACATGGAGGTAAACAAACGGACGCCGACGGCAAAGTCACAAGATGGAGGTCTCGTTCTTTTTAGGGCGGGAAGCAAACCTTCCCCACCTACAGAACACCTGAGAAGAAGTCAGGTTGCTCTCAGAAGTTGTTCTATTCACTGAAGAAGCGCAGACATTGCTAGCAGCTGGGATAAGTCATTGAAGAAAATATTTCATTTTATTTTATTTAATATTTAATTTTTTTTTTATTTTATTTGTTCATTTATTGTTTCAATTCACTTGTTGCTCATTTTTGCTCATTTATCTTTTCATATCATTGTTTTTTTTTTTGTTTTGTTTTATTTTTCTACCAATGACTATAACAGGCCAACAGGACATTATGCACAATGCGACACATTATGCACAATGCTACACGATGCATAGTGCAATGCGAACTAATGAGTAAAGTGGAATTCCGACCTGAGCCGAGGATCTTCTGTAAATGTTGAATGGCCTCAGGGCTCGGTGTCTTGCCCGAGGAGCCGGGAATCAAACCGTCAACAGTTGGATTGATTCTGCCAACTTAGAAACGTCCAGACCAAACACCAAACATGCTCAGCCCGTTGCTCACATTTAGCTGCTGGAGTAACGGTGACGCCGGGAGGAGCTTCAGCAGACCTGGATTAAGAAGGTCTCCGTTTGGGTCGGTGCTTCTCGCAGATACCAGGTCTTTCTCCGGGAGCCAATCAACCAGCTGAGAGTCGACTAAACATCCCGTCCGAATCTATAACTCGCTCGCCGTTCTGATGTAACGCGTTTTGATTCGCCGTTATCTTTAAACATCGAGTTTGCTCCCACATCCGCACATGCAGTATTTAAAGACGAGATCCCAGTGGCTTCATCATTACGCCGGGTAAATTACCGATTCAAGCGGCGCCACTGCTCGCGGCGCGGCGCGGCGCGGCACCAGGCACGCCGCTAAACATTGCTATCCGCGCTCTGATTCCTGGATTTTAACTTGCGCTCAAGCTGAGGATACATGACACGTGTCGGCGCCACCAAGGCCCCGTATGCTCGTATGATGTCGCTCGTACCGTTCCTTCTGAAGACACTGCGTTTTCACAGCGTACCTAAACGAACTGTTCCTCATTGGCACTGCGAGCGTGGAATTAACTGGAAAAAAAAACACCCACACTCTTGGTTTTTGATGGTCTGCACCGCATTGCTTATTGTTGCGTAACGGGAGTTAGCGAGCGACTGATGTGTACGTTTGCAATATGCTATCTCCCTTTCGACTCTTCAAAATTGGAACTTTTTCAATTAGAGTCGGTTTCCATGTGTGCTGGAAGACCCCGTAGATTAGCGGCGATTCCAATCTCCCACATCTAAATTGCTCGATTATCTGAGGGGAACGTAGGCGCAACCGCAGACGTACTGTATCAGGAGGAAACCGCTCGCTCACTGTTTCTTAAGGAACGGGACGCTTGGAATCTGTGACAGATAGTCTTTGTGGGCGGCAACCAGGGGTATCAGGGCAACAAGGTCCCTGGTCGGATTCCCCCAGGAGGAGGAGGTCTTCCTGTGCCGGGCCTCCGTGTCCTCCTCGGCTTCCTCCCACACTGCTAAAATATGCAAAAGCTTCACTGGAGACCAAAAATGGTCCAGACGTGGGGCGTAGAGGGTGGATGAGGGAGTAGCCGGGTAAATATTTTTTAATCAAAATATTCTTTGTGAACATTCTCAAGTCCGATTGGATATGTTTTTGTTTTTTCTTTTTCTGTGCCTCAAGACTGCTGCAGAACTATTTTTGTATTTTTCTTATTTAGTATGTTCCACAAAATGGTTCCACACACCTGTTGAAGTTGGAGGGACGTTGATTAGTGTGCTAGGTTATGCTACCCAGTGCTAGCATGCTGCTTGGCTCAAAGTGATCTAAAAGTGGCATGAATGAATGCGAATGAATGTTGGAGTGTTGTATGTCAGGTGTGGGAGTTTGAATTTCAGTGGTATTTGATAAAAGTTTTTTTTAAATTTGCATATTTGGCCTGATGCAGTGTGTGTGTGTGTGTGTGCTAGCATGCTTGTCCTACTCGTCATGCTACTCAGGAATGCTACATTATTTTCATATATCTTGCTCTGCTTTGAGGTTGTTTATTGTCTGAGTGATGTGCATGTGGGTTCAGTTATATTTTTTTTTTCTTATTCGTGTATATTTATGGGTTCATTTTCGAAAAAGGTTACACATGTCTTTTTAATGTAGCTTCATTTGAAATGTATATTATTACTTTGTGAACAAGGATTAATTTTCATACTCAAGATTCAGGAAGCTTTATTGGCAATGCACAGTGTCTCGTGCCATGAAATGATTGTTTTGCTGTCCGCCGTGCACGTGGCCGCCGTGCACAGCGCTGAATGACCCGATGTCTCTTCGTAACGTATGAATGACGGCGTGAACCGTCGAGTTCAGTGTCAGATAAACAGTGTCTTTATCCACCGGAGAAAAGTCCTAATGAAGACGGTGAATAATTGCACCTTTCCATATGACGCTTGAATGAGCGAGTGAACGGTTGTTTGTCCCGTGGTTGCCTAGCGACGGGGCCCGCCAATCGTCCAATCACAGCCGAAATAGGCTCCGCAGCCCCGGCGACCACGAGTGCAGGATAAGCTGCATAGATAATGAATGAAGGATATTTAAAGCCCATGTTTACCATATGGAGCTATACATAATGGATCACCGACACGAGATACGAATGTGAAAGTCCCACAGTTCGCACACAGCGGTGAATTAGACTCCTCAATATTAGACGATAACGATGTTATTGAGACCTGAAATCATGAAAATGTGTTGTTAATCCGTATCTCGCTCGCTGGAGACCAGAAATCCAAAAGCTCCGAAGCAGTGGAGGTGAACCCGCCGGTGAGCGGAGCAGGATGGACGCACAAAGACAAACAGAAAACACAATCATCAAACGGAGTCCAAAGTTCCGGACGAGATGCGCCTCATCGGCGTCCCGTCTCGGAGGGAAACATCGACTGGTGGTTTTACCTGCAGCGGTAATATTCGGTTTATCTTCTAGCGGACGGCGCGGCCCTTTAATTCTCCGAGCAGATTTTGCTGAGCTGCCTCCAAATTCCCCCGCAGTCTCCCGACCCCGGGCAGAGCTCTGCTGACTTTTTCCTCCGTCCGGCTCAAGCCTTCACAATCCCAACGCCTGCAGAATTCCCAAGCACAGACAGGAAAGTCCGTCTCAACATGTGCTTATGTGGCTTCTGGAAATATGCTCTCAGACGGGAAAGGGTGATTTTTGTCGTTCCTATATTCAGTCATGTTCTGCCCGTCCACCTGCAGGAGTTTGCTTTTAGAAAGCTGGCAGCAGCTGGATCTCCACCAACGTTTGCTGAGTAAAGTCAAGAAAAAATAAAATGCGTGTTTACCGCACTGGGATTTAGGCTCGAAGCTCAGCTACCGTATTTTCATCTGTTCATTCATTCATTTGTGATCTCTAATGTTTGTCTTGTTTGTTTGTTTAGAAGTTATTAGGACAGTGTACAAATACATTAAGCACAGAGGCAGAGATGTTTGTACCAGATTATAGCTCCTAGCTAGTTTCCATCTGTAGTCCTACTGTGGTCCTGTAGTCCTTCCATGTTGTCCCGCTGAGATCGGGCGGGAGGTGGAGTCCACCTGGAGTCCAGGTGGTCGATCGCAGGGACACATCAGAATCAGAATCAGAATCAGAATCAGAATCAGAATCAGTAAATAGTCAATCAATAGTTCCACTACCTTCTGTGCACTAAATGTGTTACTGCACAACAACCCTACTTATACACCATGCAATCATATACATGGACTTGTAAATACACAGGTATATATGTTACATATTTTTTTACATATCTTTAACTTCCTTTTTATTGATTTATTTTGATCTTCACCGCTCTTTTTATTTTATTTTTATTATTCACTATTTTGTACTTTATTTTTGATACAAGGTTCTATTTGGATTTTTCCCCACTTGACTCTGTAGCAGCGGCTGCTTTCAACAAAAAGCTATTTCCGCCTGGGGGATCAATAAAGTATTTTGATTCCCGTTCTGATTCTCGGAGACGCAGAGCGCTCACTCCTTCTTCCACTTCCATTTGGAAATATTCAACATTCCCCCGCTCGTACGCATGGCATATAGAAATATGTAGCGTTCACCCTCTCATTGGACGAACATTCACTCATTCACATTTCATACCGAGACAAACAACTTTTCATTCTTTCGAGTCAAACAGACATTTGGGTCGAGCTCTTTTGATGAAGTCTTAGCTGACATGATAAGTAATAAATAACTCCGCTCAGATCCATGCATTTATTTTCTATTGCCCCTGTCCAGGGTTGCGGCTGGCTGGAGCCGATCCCAGCTGGGATTCGGGGTACAGGAGACTTCAAAACTCTTATTTTTATTGGATAATGCGGCTGCCTACGCGAGTTGTTGCGAGGTCAAGATGTAAACTCCCCTCCTTCTGATGAAATAGTCAGCTAGCTGGTTGATGCAGACTATATTCTGACTATGAGGATGGCGAAAAGAAAAAAAAAGGTGACGAGTAGCGTACATTTCAGCGGGAACGGACAGAGTTCTTTGCCTTTGCAGAGAGAGCAGCTTCTGCGGTGTGTCTGATACGCACTGATGAAATTTCAGCGATGAAACAAATGTAAAGCGACACTTCGAGACACTCCGAGTCACATTTATTTGGAAATACCCGTCGGGGGACAGCAGGCAGAAAGCAAGCCGAGAGGCAGGCAGGCTACGGACCCGACAAGGTGACTGGACTTCAGCTAGCGGCGCTAGTTCTTTAGCAGGAGAGGCACGAAAAGCCATTGGCAGATGAAGGAATGACGCTTCACCTCACCGCGCACCAACCACACTGCAACGCCGTCATAGTCAACTCCAGTATGACAACGTCATTACAAAGAATAAATGACCGTATTTTGCGTCCCATAAGGCGCACTGCATTATAAGGCGCATGATACGGTACATATGGAACATACATTACATTACATTGCATTTGGCAGACGCTTTTATCCAAAGCGACTTACAATAGAGGACATAAGGACTGCAAATCCACTTGCAAATACACGATGCACAGGAAATATACAGAATAGTAAGCTTGGGTTAGTGAGTTTTTTTTTTTTGGACAAAGACATACACAAACGTACACACACACACACTGCATAGCCTAAATTGCTGCCTAACCTGATCTGGGGCATCAGTGCAGTAAAAAGCCCTGAAAGAGAACAGTTTTTACCTGTTTCTTGAAGGTTGAGAGAGATGATGCTAGTATAGCATACGGTATAGAAAGCCAAACAAAACAGTCAGTTTACACGAACTTTATCAAGTCATTTGCTCATTCAATAACCCACTGTCTAATTTTGTCCTCTACCTGTGTCCGTCTTGGTTTTGTTCCCTCAGAAACTGTTCCTGTCTTTACTCGGCGCCCGTCACCTGCTCGCTTCCTCCACTTCCGAACCATTGATTCACTCATGTTGAATTGTTTGGCGGCTGCTCTGTTCCATCATCTCCTGCGTGACGGATAGCGTTGAGTTTGAATCCAGCTTCGTCAGCATGTCTCTTAACGGCTGCCATGTTTGGGGGTCCTCAGTAATGTTGTGTTGAAGCGCAGTACGTAGCGGAGGTGAACGAGCTACGTACTGTCTTCTGATTGGTTTATGGTTCCCAGCGATGGCGGACACCTGGAGTTAGTGTGAGGTTGGAGCAGCGTTGTATTCCAGCACCACATGATTAGTTATCTGACGTTGTCCGATGCTGCAACTCATATTCGACAAAAGATCGACTTCAGTACGACGTCCCCGGGAACGGTTTAACAATCGATCAAGCGGAGCGGCTCGGTCGCTTTCCAAAGTCAAACTAAAACATGTGGACGGATGTTTTAGCGCAGCGGATCACTTGGAATTGGTTGGAGGTCAGAAAGCACCACAAGAATTCATACATAAGGCATCGGATTATAAGGCGCATGTTGAGCCTCACTTTGTAATAACGGTGCATTTTGTGATAAATGTCCAAAATGTAATCACTTTTTCATTTTATTTTGTAATAAAGCCGCATTTTGTTGTAAACTGCCCCGACGCATTTTGTAATAAAATTTGCCGCATTTTGTAATAAGTTTTTACATATTGAGAAGATTATTACAAAATGCACTTGCCACTTTTTTACTCTCTAGGAAATGTTCTAACGTGGCGCATTATGTAATAACAATTCTAAAGCATAGTTTATTTGTTTGTTAATTGTATTTCATTTTACTTTAAAGTATTTTTAAAAGCTTAGCCTATTATTAGTATCACTGTATTAGCCTAGTAGCAGTACTTAGCAATTACTATCAGTACACTATTCAAAAGTTGCATTAACAGAGAATATTCTATAAATTCCATTTCCTAGAGAATAAAAAAGTTGCAAGTGCATTTTGTAATAATCTTCTCAATATGTAATAACTTATTACATAATGCGGCGTAATTTATTACAAAATGCGTCGGGGCAGGTTATTACAAAATGCAGCTTTATTACAAAATGAAATGAAAAAGTAAGTAGATTTTGGATGTTTATTACAAGATACACTGTAATGACAAAATGCAGCTCAGAAGCGCACGGACAATTTTTGAGAAAATGAAAGCATTGTAACTGCACCTTATAGTGCAAAAAATACGGTAAAAGACTTATTGTACTTTAATATTGTTGGTCTTACTTGAAAATTCACACACTTATTCAGTGTTAAACATGTGTGTCTCCTGGCTCTGAGACGAAAAGGTTCGCGACCCCTGCATGAAACCAGTCTCATATGGAGACGTCCAACGTTCACCCTCTCATTCAAATGTCCGGACAACTCGCTCTATTCCACGTCTACTCTATTTGTCCTCGTCGCCTCGTCTCTATCTGCCGGCATGTTCCACGTAGTTGTATTGTTGTTTTTTTTTTCCCTTCATCAATCTGTCGTGGATCCTGAAAGCAGAGCGGCTCTAACAGTCCGGCGACATCACATTCATCAAGGACACTCGGGAGAAGTCGCCGTTTCTGGGTGAAGCGAGACAAAATCTGACGCCGAACCGGAGTGCTGATTTGTATTAGACCCGCGCCGCCTCGCCTGACAGTTTGATTCCGGTTCTTAAAAAGGCCGGGGCGCGTTGATGGATGGGCTGCATTTATGGAAAGTGTAGGCCGGTGTTTGACTTATGCACGCCGCAAAAAAAAAAAATATGTACAGTCATTCAACATGAGGACATTGTGCGGTGGCCACCTTAACAACCTTGGAATAATGGGCGGGCGGGCGGGCGGGCGGGCGGGCCGCCCCCGGGGAGCCATGTTGGCTCAAGTCTTTGCGACGCGTCCTGCCAGTTGGCTCCGGTCGCTAGCCTCGCCGCCCAGAGGTCGGCGGGGAAAATGGCTTTTATTGGACGACCGCTTCGGAAGGCTGACACGGGACGTGTGCGGTATATCTTGCGCAGCGGCATCCTTTGCGCTCTTTCCTGGAAACGCCTGCGTCGGCGCGGCGCCAGCGGGGAAGGCGAAGGTCGAGACCGGAGTCGGAACGGAGCCGCGGCTCGGTCGACCGTCGGGAGTTTGACGAAGGGGAATCCGGGGAGAAACACGTCAAAACAGGCGTCGACCCTCTTCTTAGGCGCAATTTCCAACAAGCACTCCGATAAAAACAATGCAAATTTATCGCCTATCCACGAACTTGCGTCGCTAAATCCTGACGAGTCGGTCGCCGTCCGGCGAGAGCGCGTCCCGCCGCTCCGAAAAGCTCTTTTATTTTTTTTCCACAACAAGCGGCGGGCAGACATTTGAGAAAGGGCACCGCAGCTGGACTGGAGGACGGGCACCGGAGGGGAACCTCCACTTTATTAATACCACCATATGCAAATGAGGCAAAGAAATGGAATTCTGATTGAATAACCTTTCCTCGTCGGAGTCTCTATTTCATCTCGATATTTTTTTTCTTCTCTTTTTTTTTTTTTTGTCACGTCTTAATACCTCGGAATTTCCTTGACAGGGGTGAAGGAGAGGTGACGCCACTGTTTTTTTTCTCGGGAGTAATGAAATCTGTTTCGGCTCGTAAATGAGTTCTGAAGGAACGGGATTAGCTTTGCCACTCTGATGCGGTGGTGAGAAACCAAACATGGCGTTTCATGTGAAGGAACTACAAACGTATTCCGACGAGGGTGCGATCACGTGCGCGCCACATGACACGAGGAAGGTGGTGCACTACTGTAAACATCGTGTTTTCAGTTAATAATAATCTTCTTGGGAAATAAAAGTCACTGATGTTTGCAGCTGCCGCCGTTAATTAGGGCGCCGGTGGAGGCGGCCGACGGTCTTCGTTAGAGCCGACGAAGCGGGGAGATTCTCGGCCCCTGGCGTCTCAGATGTCTGCGGGTGATTCGTCTCTCGGGGACGCCGGTTTATCTTCATTTTGCACTCGAGAAAAGTCCCGAGAACCGAGGACTGAATTAGCTCGAGAATTGAAGAAACGCGGGCATGTGGACGGTGCAGATGTACAACATACCGTTGAGTGGTCACTTCTGACTTCTGACTACTGGTACTTGGGATCTGAGGACGGAGTCCATCCAGTGAGACCGTCTGTTTTTCCCCGTCGTGCTTTCGCAGTTATGTTCAACCGGTTTTCCTCTGCGGCAAAGCGCTCGGAGCTCCTGCTTCACGTCGAGAAGGTCAGTTCCGACAGGTGGTCTTTCTGCCAGAGCCTCCACGTTCTCCCCGTCGTCTGCCTGACCTCCTCCCGCAGTCCAAACACGTGCAGGACGTTCATCGGAGACCCCGCATTGCCCGAACGAGAGGCCGGACGGTTTTATTCCTCTTTAGCTGTCGTGATGCGATTGACCGGCAACCAGTCCGGGAAGAACCTCACCTCTGGACCAATGACGGCTTGGATAGGCTCCGCCCCCCCCGGCACGCAGGCCGCAGGATATGCAGTGTTCACGATGTTTAATAAGAAGAGGAATTATTATGGGGATGATGTTGGATGAGCATCTTCGGGTGAATCATCTGAAAGGCGCGGCTCCTCTCGGGGGGCGACGAAGCCGAGATGGGAAACGGCGTTCCTGCGATTTCACCGGCGAACGAGCAGCTGTTCGTCATCATCATCAGGGAGGAGGAACCCGCTGAGTTAATCCCGGTGCTCGAGATCTACCTGCTCTCCACTGTCCAATCTGTAGCTGCAATTTGTGGCAAAAAGCCCGTGCGCGTTGGTGCGGGGGGGCCGAGACATTCCTCCGACGCGTCTTGAATGCAAGTTAATAACATTTTGTCGGTGCAACACGCCGCAATCAGCGCTCCTCTCGGATGGCGAGGCCGCGGCTGCATCTCGGTGCTCGGAGGAGGCGACGGCGTAATCAAGTATTCACTTGTAGATGTTTTTTTTTCGTCGGTATCGGAACACACACCCTCACGCGCGCGCGCGCGCGCGGCTAACAAACACTCGCGCGGGGTTGCTAGGCCGCACGCTCAATTGGAAGCAGGTGCGGCGTAAAGACCTAATCACATTTGCGGCTCATTACCCAGTGACTGTGTGCACATATTTGCCTCTCTGTGTCCTTATTAATCAAGCACAGACAACCCCTAAGTGCTCCTCTCCACTTTTCCACATGACTTGCTACGAGCAACAGCGGAGCACAACAACCTGATGAGACCACCTGCTGCCGTCTGCGTTTTCCAACACCTGCAACGCAAACGCTCGTAATTTCTCACTTGACCCCTAAGCCCGCTCGCCAATTGCGGGTAGCGTACGATTCGGCGAGCGCTCCGCTGGCGTCTCAATTTCCGGAATGCACCTCCTCGAGGTTTCCGCTGCACGTTGGAGGGGGGGGAGTTTAATGGAACCGGAGTGTTTGAATTGAAAATATTCAAGCTTAATGTTTTCGAGTAAATATACATTTTAAAAAAGGGATAACGTTTCCACGGTCGTCCGCAAGGGGCTCCGACCTCCGACCGCCTCGGCCGCTCCCACGTGTTTGCGATGAAACGAAAGATAATTCACGATTTTTACCACGATCGCTTGCTCTGAACCTTAAGAACAAATTACAATTTACCCGCCGTGTACTGTTTGACCGTTTAACACCTGGCTCTGCTCTCAAATACCGCTGCTATTCGTCGCTAGCCGCAATGTTTGCGCTTCCATACTGTTTATATATTTTCCCATATTTTTACCTTCTTATCTATATATAGTGTTAGCACTGCTAAATGCTAATTCTTAGTTTCTTCTGTTTTTGATAACTTCTCTGGCACCGTCCACTTCTGCTGTGTGTGGTTGCAAGTGTGCAATATTCAGAACTGTGCAATATTTCATTTCACAACAGCTACACTACAATTTTTCCTTTTATCATACTATTGTGCACTCCTTACCTCACTTGTTACTAAGACACTTATAGTTTTATCACTTGTTTACTAAGACACTTTATAGTTTCACTGAGACACTTTAAAGTTTATAGTTTATTTTTATTTCTAATTCTGCCTTTTTCTTTTTATTATTTATTACTGTTATATTTTCTGTAACTCTGGCGCAACAATTTCCTTCGGGATTAATAAAGTTGTTCTCATCTTATCTTATCTTATCTTAAAGGAAATTAAAGGAATTGTCGACTCATAGATTAACTATTTCATTGGTCGGTTTATCATCTACATTGGGATTTGGGGTGTTGAGCCAATCCTGCGCTGTGATTGGACATCGTTCCGGGGTTCACCCTGGACCGGTCCATCGTCCATACGTTCACCCTCTCATTCCTACATCATTTAAGGACATAAAGATGTTCATCCTGTCATTCACACACAGACAAACACATCATTCACTTCCACACCTCATGCAACACAAACACGGACAACCACCAAAAGTCAGGAGGCAGAGCTGGAGGTCTCGGGGATGAAGATGCTGAGGTTCTCTTTGGGAGCGACCAGGATGGAGAGGATCAGGAACGAGTCCTTGTTGAGCCGCATTTTGTAATAACAATGCATTTTGTAATAAACGTCCAAAATGTAATGACTTTTTCATTTCATTTTGTAATAAAGCCGCATTTTGTTATAAACTGCCGCATTTTGTGATAAACTGCCCCAACGCATCTTGTAATCAATTTTGCCGCATTATATAATAAGTTATTACATTTTGAGAAGATTATTACAAAATGCACTTGCAACTTTTTCTTCTCTAGGAAATGTAATAACATGGAATTTATAGAATATTCTCTGTTAATGCAACCTTTGAATAGTGTACTGATAGTAATTGCTAAGTACTGTTACTAGGCTAGTACAGTGATACTAATAATAGGCCTAGCTTTTACAAATACTTTTAAGTAAAATAAAATACAATTAACAAACTTATGCTTTAGAATTGTTATTACATAATGCACCATGTTATTACACTTCCTAGAGAATAAAAAAGTTGCAAGTGCATTTTGTAATAATCTTCTCAAAATGTAATAACTTATTACATAATGCGGCAAAATTTATTACAAAATGCGGCTTTATTACAAAATGAAATGAAAAAGTTATTACATTTTGGACGTTTATTACAAAATGCACTGTTATTACAAAATGTGGCTCAACAGTCCATCAGAGGGACAACACATGGTAGATGTTTTGCAGAGAAGGTCAGAGATGGTTGGGTCATGGACAGACCAGGGAGAGCCAATATATTGCTGGATAGATGTTGGGTTTGGAGGTTCAGAGGACGACCAGAGAGAAGATGGATGGGGAGAAGGTGGATTCAATGCTGAGAAAAGCCCAAAGGAGAAGAAAAAGAAGACAAAACATTACAACTTTTCACTCCGTGATCCATCAGTCAGTAACTCTGTCATTCACCTCATACAACCGTTCACTGTCAAACAATGTCAGACAAAAATGGTCCTGTATCGGAAATTCAAACTCAAATTCAAGACCGGTTAGGTGAACGTCAATCTCCCGTCTCCCGAGAACCATTATAGTACATCGGTGAATTTGCGTATTCAGTATTCTGAAACCGTATTGGCGTTTACATGTTTTATGTCACGACAAAGGCTCCCTGTGCAGGAGGAGAACAACAGCCGGGATTTTTTTTCTCCTTTCCACGGGAAATATTTGGACGTTAGATCAGTGAGCGCTCGTGCTGTCAGCAGGAATTGTCTTGAAATGATAAAATCCTTGCAAATTGCTGAGCTCTATTTCACAGACGCGGGCGGCGACTATTAAGCCGAACAATCCCTGCCGCCGTGTTTGAGACATCAAAAAAAAAAAAAAAAAAAAAAAAACGCCATTGTGTTCGGTAAATTAAAACTACGGGTACACCGCGAAGAAAAAGCGGGAAAAAATAAAACGAAAATTGAAACACTGGCAGACAATGCGCACCTCGGCGAATTAGAAAAGAAGAGATAAAAATAGTCTCAAGACAGTAATGCATTATGAGGATTGGGATGAACATCTTTCTATGAAAGCGTCCTTGTTTGCAGAGCGAAGGCTCGGCGTGGGGGAGCCCTGTTGGGGTTTGGCTTCCATTGTTGCTCGGTATTATCTGCCACACTGTGCATGTTCCCCCGTCGCCAAAGGACCCGGGTTCCCTTTGCAGAGCGGCCCCAGAGACGTGCACGGCGCCGTCTAAAGCACTGTAAGTGGGACACGGCGCCTCGGAGACCCAATAAAGGAGGGTGAATAAAACAATGGAGTCACAGGCTTTAAGCCCGAGATGAATATTTTATTGTATGTACAAGGCTCGGCGTCCCAAAGAAGAAGCCCGTGGCGCTCGAAAACAAACGCAAACTACATCTCTGTGTTTATTCTGTGCGGGTGTGTTAGCGCGCTAGCGGTTTGACCAAAGAGCTCCTTGGATGTTTCGAAAGCCGCCCCTTGCTGCTTTATGGCGTTTCAGGATTTGGTCCTGCTGTGGAGCAACTCCTAATTCGGGGGTCGCGTAAAGGAACAGGTGGATCTCCAACGCATCGTCGTTCGTCTTGCTCTAGTTTTAATGTCCGCTCTCCATAAATTTTGATACCCGGGACTTGGTTGCTTTCCGCTATCGTCCGACGGCATCGGGTAGCTCTTCCTTAGCTATCTGAGAATTAGCCCCGAGGGCGGAACGAGACGGTTAACCATAAATGTACAGGGAGCGCTCCCGGCGTATCCAGAGATCTATACCGAGGCATTTAAAACTCAGCGGTGTCTCCTTCTAACACCGGCGACTGCGCGGCGGTTGTTTTCCCCGACATAAACATCCCCGCTTCGTTTCTCTTCGACACAATCTATTGTTTGGCCTACAGGGGAGACGGCGGAGCCTGCTAGCTGTGAAAGTAAACCCAGAATGTTTTCGTTTACCCAAGCTCCCGGTCCGCGGTCTTGTTTTCTCTGCTTTATTGAGAAAAGAGCTTGTGTCAACTGTTTGCCGGGTTGTTAGCCTTCGACCGCGGCGCTCAGGGGAGCGTTTGAAACCGAGGAGGCGCGGGACAAATCCCGTCTCTTGAACGAAGGACACCGGACCCACTGGGGTGAAGCAAAATCCGAGTCAACGGGCGAATGTTCGGTCGCACCCGGGAGGAAGCGGGAAGAAGGTGGTTCGGAGGGATTCTTTTTTTTTATCCTTATCCATCCAGGACGTCCGCTAGTAAATGACGCTAGGCGAGAAGTTCAAGCATCTTTCATCCCTCCGCCGCAGCCCTGGGAAATAGACATCTCATTTAAATTTAGCTTGTTGTTTCATTTCTTGTAATTCTAAATTTGAAGGTTATGGCGTTCTTGCATCGATATGTTTGAGCGCCACGCCCACCGATGTGCGACACCCGCCAGCGCTGCCGTCTACCCTTTTACAGAGGGTGGGGATGAGGTTCAGGAGCTAAAATGAGATCAGCCAAGTAAAATAGATATTTCTAATTGGCAATTAAACTTGTAAACATATATTTTTCAGCGCTCTGTCAAATAGTCCTTTTTCGATTTGCGCTGACGGCGGACCGCACGCACCAGCGCGAGGACGCAGACGCTGATTCGTGTTTGCTGCGAGCGGATCCTTTAAGTTTCTCATTTCCTAAATAGGAGGAGGGCTCAAACAGACATTCAGCTTTCTGTTTGGATGCAACCTTCAACCCAGAGTCTATTTCGGGCAGGTTGAAATGTTTTTGTTGCGTACAGAAATAGAATTTCATTTTCGCTATAGCGGTCCGTTGATTTCACAATGACAACACACTACAGTTTGTTTATACAAGCATTAAAGGGAAAATATTTATATCCATACACATTGTTATCTACTTTTTAGGGTTTTGTGGGAAACGTGTCCAAATGGCTGTTTGAGCTGGAAGCTCGCCGCCCCTGTGCTTTAGGCTTTAGGCGCTGTTGTCCACATCGTGCAGCCCGTAAAGTGTAGCTCTTCAACCGCCATCCAGGTTAGCTCCCAGACGGCGGGAACTCGGTCCCTCGGACATTCGCCGAAAACCAGACGCAGCTCTTTGAGTGGACGGAGTCTATTTGGGCCGACGCTTTCACAACACCTTCATTTCCTCCGTAGCCTCCAGGAACCTCATCAATTCCGGGCCTCGGTTCTTTGTCCTTTGAGTCGGCGGAGGTTCTCAGTCACCCTGGTCTCGGCCAATCACGGCCAAGTCTCACGGCGGCGACCGGACTGGGTTTCCTCCCCTCGTCTGGAGGACATGGAGATGTGGAACCGCTGGGGTTGAGCGTGGGTCTCCGGCGAATCGAAGGAGGCTCTTGAAACCCCCCTGAATCGAACAAACGGGGTCAAGCGGGAGGACGGCCAGAGCAGGATAAACAGCGACGTTTCTGACCCGCGAATCTTCTAAAACCACTCCGGTGGAATTAAAAATGCAAAGCTGAAAATGAACATCGTAGACCTTCACATTTGTGCCTCTTTTTTTTCCCTCAGTAGCACTTCACCACGATTACGCATGCATGGCTTCTTAGAACATCTTAGCGGCTGCTTACCGCAGAAGTGACAATCCAGAGCGCCGCTTAATCTCAAGTAGAAAGTAGTTTCTAGTGACAGTCTCCGAATAAAGGCGCCGAAGGAACTTATCGGAGGACGTGGGTTCCTGGAGGGTTTTTCGAATGCCACTTTTCAGGCGCGGTAACGAGCAGGACTCCGGGACGGCACTGTCATATGGCATTTGGTCAAAACACCATCTCGGTGCAGATGGAATCCAAGATTTATGATTTTTTTTCGTGTACACAAAAAGCAAAAAACTACTTTCACAGCGATATTTAGATCCAGGCCTTCGTGGAAAATGAGTGGGAAATACTTAGCTCACTTGGAGTGTTGTTACGGAGCAGGCATGTACTTTATGGACTGGCTTGATCTACTCTAGCTTCAATTACACCAAACAAGTAAACAAACACTGTCCTACCTGAGATCGGCCACATTCAACATGTAGCCTTGTTATAACTCCTATATTTATCACTACTGGGATAAGATAAGATAAGATAAGATAAGATAAGATAAGATAAGATAAGATAAGATAAGATAAGAGGGCAGCAGGGTTGTTGCAAAGTGGTTGTCCTGGTGTCTGCGTAAGTGCTGAATGAGGGTCATGAAGAATGAATGAATGAATGAATGAATGATAAGGTAAAGAAATGATATCATCATGTATGGAAGAACCTTCCATCTGTAGAACCTCATCAGCCAGCATGTGAAGTCCCTGAGCTTCATGTTAGCAGAGCCAAATGGCTCGTACATACTTGAGATGATGTTGTGGTGTTGCATTACATTACATAACTTCTTCTTCTTCTTCTTCTTCTTCTTCTTCTTTCTTCTTCTTCTTCTTCTTCTTCTTCTTCTTCTTCTTCTTCTTCTTCTTCTTCTTCTTCTTCTTCTTCTTCTTCGTCTTCTTCTTCTTTCGGCTTTTCCCTTCAGGTGTCGCCACAGCAAGTCAACTTTCTCCATCTAACCCTATTCTCTGGATCCTCCTCTCTCATATCAACTACCTTCATATCCTCTTTCCCTACGTCCATTGACCTTCTCTGAACTTCTGATAGACCTCCAATTCCAGCATCTGTCTAGCAATCTATTGACTCTCCCTCCTCTGTCCATGACCCAACCTTCTCAGTCTAGCTTCTCTGAACTTCTCTCCAAAACATCTACCATCTCTGATGGACTCATTCCTGATCCTCTCCATCCTGGTCACTCCCAAAGAGAACCTCAACATCTTCATCTCTGCAACCTCTTGTTCTGCCTGCTGTCTTTTGGTCATTGGAACAGTGATACAGTTATTTAGCAGACACTTTTATCCAAAGCGACTTCCAAAGTACCAGTAGGTGTTATTCAGAAGTCACCTCTCCACCAAATAGCCGTCTCAAAACCAATGGATGCATAGAAGGAGCAGCGCTGCTCCTGGTCCCCTGAGTCTGTCAGCAGATGCTGCTCCCTCAGACCTTCTAGATGTCTCAGTATGGTCCTGAAGGAGCTTCCCAGAGCTGGGGTTGTGCCCTCTAGGGTGTTGGACAGGTTGTCCATGAGGGGTGACAGCTTCTACCATCTCCACTGAGTCCAAGTGCATCGAGTCTCTCGATTGTTGTGTCCAAACCGACTGTCCGATGCCACCGCGGCGTCCTAGGAGGTCTCAGAAGGTCTTCTTTCATGATCTCTACCTCTTACCCTTTTCTTGGGTGGATCTAGTCACAGAGCTACATATCTGGAGACAATCAACCATTCAGCCTTTCATTCACTTGTGCCGACCATTTAGAGTCTCCAATCAACTCCTGTATGTTTTTGGAGCTTAGTGGGGAAAACATACCGTTCCCTTTATTTATAAGGAAAATAACTTTTTTTTTTTTTTTTTTTTTCTTGGGAGATTTGCATGAGTTCAGCCAAATGTGAACAAACAATATAGAGTTATATTAAAACTGCTCTGACAGGATAAATGAACCGACGGAGGAGAACCTTGGGATGGAACCCCCCTCCAACGCTGTCAGACCCCAACTCCCTTTCAGAAATTCATTCTTATTCAAATTATACGGCGGCATCTCATAAACATAGTATTAGATTATGGAAATGAGAAGCCCGCATCTATTTTCATTTGATTTTCTTTTGGGAAAGGTTTAATTTAAACAAAACACAAATAAGTCTGCGGCATCAGGTGTTTATCAAGCGTGTTGTGTAAATGTAGCCGGCCAAAGAGAATAATAATCACTCCATTTGGCGACTGCTGTTCAATCAGCCATCAGTGAACACTTCATTAAAGATTTAATAGTCTTTTAAATATGTAGGACACTTGACTTAAGACACGTCCCGGGGGAAACTCGCAGCTTGTCACTCACAATATTTGCTTGAACGGCACTAAACCGTCCACGGTTCGAGGAGCGCGCACTTAAATGTATGCATAACATTTCCAAGATAAGATTTCAACATAATTTTTTGTTTTTACAATTTAATTATATTTTATCATTTAATTTTAACTAATTATCCCATTTTTTTTTTAATATTTGTTTTCATTTTTCAATAAGATTAAAAGTAAAAAAAAACAAAACAATAAGAAATGACTCATCTTTATGTGCAAGGGGAAGGCTAGCCCCCCGTGACCCTGGCGGTCGGACAAGTGGTAAAGAAAACAAACAAATAAACAAATTAATTCATTAGTGAAATAATCAATTAATGTTTGACGTGTTATATCGTTATATCGGCATATTTTCCCATCGCTACAAGTCAGCGGGTCACTCAGAGTATTAGCCTGATGCTAATTCTCAAGGTCGTAAAGACTCAGGTCGACTTAGAAAATGCTAATTTTAGCCGCGCCACCATCGAAAACAACATAAACTGTGATCAGGACCTTCTCATCTTGTCTTTAAATGTCTCTTGTGGAACTGTTTTCCCAACGCAACGGAGGTCCGAGATACGAGAACCGGAACTGCCAGTTTAACTGCTATTTCTTTAAAATGTGTAAAACCCACCCGGGCTACAAATCTTCCGCGAGCCGATCCGTTGATGAACTCTGGACGGACATCGCAATCCCAATTCAGTCAGCGAGGAGAGGACATATCGCGGACGTCAGGACAGGATCACGTCCCGAACATCCGTCGAGACGGGACCGACCAGGAACCCTCGACGGGATTTGTCGCCGGACGTGTCCGGATGGATCGGTCTATTTTTGGAGGAAATTGATGCTGCTCTTTGTAGGACATTTCAGGAAAAAAAGGGGAGAAAGATACCGCAGTTGGACGGTGTCAAGTCGCAGCACCCTGATATGGAGGGAGGCCATAAACCCGATTAACACCCAGACAACCGGAACTTGTGACTGGATCTATAGCCGCTTTCAGACAGAAAACTTCTGAGAACACAGTTCTAAGAAGAGTTCAGCACCAGTTTGGTTCCAGGAAGTAGCCTCTTCCAGGGGAACCTTTTAGCTTTGCATCCCCACTGGCAGTGAGGGACCAGTGGGACACCGCCGTCTGCAACGTGCACCTTGAGCTCCACACTCAAACCAGTGAAGAAGAGGAAGACGACATGGACATCATGGAGGTGGAAGCTGCCCCAGCGCTCATGGATTAACAACCATGGACTATCTGATGGTTGAAGTGTTTCTATCTCCTCCCTGTGCTGCTTCCCTGTTAGCCGTTAGCTAACTTGGAACTAGCAAACATGTAGATGTTGCTCTGCGAGCCCTGGAAACCCCTCTGAGGTGCAGCAGGACAGAAGAGCTTGGACCTCTTCACACCTCCACTTTTGTCCCAAGAAAACATCTGACCGGTGGCCAGGATGTATTTTAAAGATGGCGCTCAGGCAGAACTATCCGGTAATGGCTCATGAGTTTCACCAATCACCAAGCACCTTTGTCACAGGAGTTCCTATGGTACCGTGAGAAAAGCCCACCACGCAGTAGGAGCTAAAATGTTTCACGAACTGAGGTCCCTGCTCCCTGGTTCTTCTGCTCTCCTGGTGCACGAAGAAACAACGTAGCCCCTGCAAAGGTTCTTGGAACCGCAAGAAGGTCCCGCTGTGCTAAAAGCAGCTAATGGTGCAGGTTCATGCTAGCTCTGATGAGGGCGCGTTAACACCCGTCCCCATCTTAGCTGTTCCTTCATTTCTTCGCACCTTCTTTGCACCTCTACTATCAATTCCAATATGTGCCGTTCCGACCGCCGAAGATTACCGGATCCCACCTTGACTTGACTCCTACCGTTCAATCTGTGCACGCCAGCGTCACGTGGCAGCATTTACATTCAGCGTCGACTTCGAGGTGTTTACCAGGCCCAGCGGGTTCCTTGAGAAAGAGAAATGGCGAACTCTCTGTCATGAATTAATATTCACATTCGCAGGAAACAGATCAAACTAAACGACTCTCAAAACGTGTCGGGATGAAAAAAAAAAAAAAAAAACAAGAAAAAAAAAAACACACGTTCAGTCACATCATCCCAAATTCTGATCAGAACACTCATTAGTCTGAGGGCGCATACCTCCGCCAAGGTCCATGTCATGATTGCTAAGAAATCAAAGAGAAAGGCTAGTGATTAAAAAGAAAAAAAAATTAACATATTTCAACTCCCTGTTTGACTGACATATCTGTGGTTAAATATGTGATGAGAAGAAGGAGAGCGAGGGAGGCTGGAGATGAACATGAGAGGCGGCTCATTACTCAAAGTAATGGCTGATGAATCAATGGGCTTCCAAGAAGAAGGCAGACGTGGAAACGGAGATACGTGATCCGGAGAGGCGGCCCGGCGTCGGCGGGCTCTCCGGGTCAACGAGATCTCCGGACGAGCGGGTGGTCCAGAAGAACGGGTCACCCCGGGAAGGAAGGACGGAGGAGGCGGCGGTCGAAGCTCTCGCCGATGCCTTTCCTGACCCGACGCCTCGCCGCTCGTCTGAACGTTTGGGTCGCCTCTCACTTTTAACGAATCCGTCCTGATCCCGGAGATGCCGGACGATGAGCCCCCGGTCCTGGAAGCTCAGATAAAGGAGAAAAAAATGCACTCTCTGGACGGAGGTCAGCGCAGGAACAGGAAGATCTCAGGTGGACATCAGGAACGATCTCCTCAAACATAAAACCATGACAGCAGGACACCTTCTACTTTCTCCCTGGCTCTTGAAGGCTAATGTCTCTGGATTGAACCTCCTCCACCCCCCAGTGACCTCACCTGTCCAACCTGAGTGCTGGTGAATAGAATAAAATCAGATTTAACATTCTGCATGCTATGCTAATGTCATGCTAATTCCAAGGTCTGCACCTGCACCGGCGCCTTGGTGTCCATGCTTTGACAAAAGGACTATTCCTGCGGGCGGAAGGACACGCCGCAGCTGCACACTTCATCCATTCACGCTTGGAAGCTCTGCGACGGACGCTGGAGCGCTGGTTATTATCTCCAACTCACAGCCAGAAGGTCCCTGGTTGGATTCCCACTGGAGACCTTCTTGTGTGAAACCTCCCTCAGTCCAAACACATGCAGGAGGTCCAGCGGAGACCCTGCGTGGTCCACACATGGGACTGACAGGGTGATGGTTGAAAGATAAGATAAGATAAGATAAGATAAGATAAGATAAGATAAGATAAGATAAGATAAGATAACACTTTATTAATGCCCATAGTGGAACTACGTGCACCAATAACAATATTAATACAGTAAACCCTTGTTTTTCACGGGGGTTACGTTCCAAAAAGAACCCGTGATAGGCAAAATCCCTGAAGTAGAAACCTTTTTTTTTTTTTTTACAAGTATGATACAATTAAATACTCTATTATACATTGAAAAGAAAGAACAAAGCATTTTACAGGCTCAATCATTTGTTTCACAAATAAAAGTACTGTACTTTACAAACGTTTTTTTCAACAAATAACTTCTGTACTGTACTGTCAAATAATAATTTTAATCATCAATGTGAACAGAAGGCTTCAAATTCAAAGATTAGCTCCGCCCACCGCGACCGAGTCATTGGATTAAATGGGAGAAAATTAAAAATGATTATGAAAAAAACTGCGGACAGTTGCAACCCTTTTTTGCATCCTTATTAAAACTTATTGCTGCTGTCGTCCTTATGTTTTTTTCTTCCTTCAATATGGAAGGAACAGAAGATTCATTCATTCCATAATGCCGACCTACAGCCGCATAGCTTTTAGCTTCCCTTAGCATGTCCAGAAGTTTAACTTTATCTGCCATAGATAGCATCTTCCGCTGCCTTTTGGGCCCTTTTGTCGCTCCAGAGCGTTTTGTCAACATTATGGGTTTTAGAGAAACTGGAAATTGCAAGAGAATTTGCACGTACGTCATGTAAATTTATCAAGCTGTTTTACGTACGTGTACATATTAAACTGCAACGTTATTGACGCACAGGTAGAGAAGAAAAGCGGAGTGACTTTTTAGCCAATCAGAATGCAGAACACGATGCACGATGCTAATCCGTGAAGTAGCGAAACCGTGAAAAGTAAACCGCAAATATAAATATAGATAGAAGAGACTATTAAAAGGATAAAGACAATGGGATAAAGGATAAAATCAGCTAAACAGGTGATATAAGTGAGGTGTTGAGGTGGTGGCAGCACGGACGCTCCTCCGGCCGCTCAGCGTCCAGATGCCGTCCTCCGGTCTGATGGCCGTATCCTCAAAGGAGCGTCCGAAGCGTTGGTTCTACACCAGCGTGGGATGAGCCTCCTGGTCCAGGGCCGGGAAAGATTGTCCAGGAGAGCTCCTGGTTTGTCCTTCACCCTCCACACTGCCACCCACTGCAGATGGTCCAGGTTCGGTCTCGCCACTCTTTCCTCACCAGCTTGTCGAGCCTGTTGACCAAGCCGGTCCCAACATCACCCGACCAGCACATCGCTGCTAAGAAGAGCACACTAGCTACCATAGACTGGTAGAAGGTCTTGAGGAGCTCCAGACAGGAAATGACCACCGTGTCTTCAGAAGAACATCCTGCTCTGTCCCTTCCTGTAGAGAGCATCAGTGATGCTGGACCAGTCCGGTTTATTATTTACATGGACCCAGAGGTGCTTGTAGGAGTCCACTATCTCCTCACCTTGGATGGAGATCGCTATACGTCTCCTCCGATTCTTGCTAAAGTCCACAACCGCCTCCTTGGTCTTGGAGATGTTGAGTAGAAGGCAGTTCTGGTTGCTAGGCGGTTCTAGAGCTTCTTCTTCTTCTTCTTCTTTTGGCTTTTCCCTTCAGGTGTCGCCACAGCGAGTCAACTTTCTCCATCTCACCCTATTCTCTGGATCCTCCTCTCTCACACCAACTACCTTCATATCTTCTCTCACTACGTCCATAAATCTTCTCTTTGGTCTTCCTCTGGACCTCCTGCCAGGCAACCTTCAGCAACGTTCTACCTTTAGACATGAACAGAGGTGTGTTCATGTCCAAACCATCTCAGTCATCACTTTGTCTCGGTCATACATGTCCTGCACCTCTGTGATAAATTCTTCTTTTCCTTTGGGCTTCTCCCTTCAGGGGTCACCACAGCAAATCAACCTTCTCCATCTAACCCTATTCTCTGGATCCTCCTCTCTCACACCAACTACCTTCATATCTTCTCTCACTACATCCATAAATCTTCTCTTTGGTCTTCCTCCAGACCCCTTGCCTGGCAGCTCCAATTCCAGCATCCGTCTACCAATATATTCTCTATCCCTCCTCTGTCCATGACCCAACCATCTCAGTCTGGCTTCTCTGACCTTCTCTCCAAAACATCTAACATGTGCTGTTCCTCTGATGGAGTCATTCCTGATCCTCTCCATCCTGGTCACTCCCAAAGAGAACCTCAACATCTTCATCTCTGCAACCTCTAGTTCTGCCTGCTGTCTTTTGGTCATTGGAACAGTTTCTAGTCCAAACATCATCGCTGGTCTCACCACTGTCTTGTACACCTTTTCTTTTATTCTGGCTGAAAGTCTTCTATCACAGTGCAGGATAGAAACTGCATTGAATGAATGAATGAATGAATGAATGAATGAATGAATGAATGAATGAACTGCATCAAGATGGTAAAGGACGCTGTAACACAATAATGGTCGGGTTTCATTTTTGCTTAAAATATCTTCCCAAGGAGAGAAACAGCACCGGTGAGCTGTGTGGCAATCACCTGAAACACACACACACATACACACACACACACACACACACATATAAGTTTGTAAAGTCTGTGTTTTGGACTTCACCTCAGTAACAGCCCTGAGTCAATGGACGATCAATGGATCTGCTATTAAAAGCCTGTTTAATCCCACTGATGAAGCTAATGACGCCGATCAGAACCGCATGAGAACGTGCGTTCACCCCTGTTTGTGCCAATTCTTCGCACGAGGAAGATGAACATTTTAAAAGCGCTATGAATAAAACATGTGCCTGGGCTGCCCGTTAGGGGTAGTGTTGCTTGATTGACATCATATTGTAAATCAGTCCATCAAGCCGTGGCTATTTAGCGATGCGCGGCCGGGAGGAATATGAATGAGCCTGGAACGCCGTAGGATGATGTGCAATATAAATATTTTGCAAACCTGTATTAAAATTAGATGCAAATGGTTGGAAGGGGGCTTTAATACGCGGCGCATTCTCGTCCTATTCTCGGTAGATTAAAATAAGAAATAGCAATCCCCCGAACAAACACAAAGCTACAAGGAATTCAATTAAGGGAAATAATGACAGGAAACGGGGACGTAAAATGCAGCCAAATACGGCCCGAGCGCTCCTTCGACGCATATTTTTCCCCGCGCCGCACGCCGCCGCCGCCGCCGGGCGGGGAGGGGGTCAGATTAGAAACATCCGCGGCGTGTTGTTTACTTTGCAACCAGAGCCGAGTTTAAGTGAGCCATCTGTGAAGTCCTCGGCAACTCAGTCAGGAGATCAGTGCCAAATGGGGCCTCAGCTGTCAGCCACTGGCGGCTTTTCAGCTGGACTTTACTCCTCCTTCCCCTCTTGGACTCTTATTAGTGTCAAAAAAGAAAAAAAAAAAAAAAAAAAAAGGCCAGCAAAGTCCAGGTGTGAAAATGTCCTGCCAGGTGGAAGATGTGATAGCGATTTGTTTTGCTGGTACTGATAGCGGCGGCGACCCCTCCCCCCCTCCGGGGAACCGCTGCAACTTGCCTTTTGTTTCAGTCGCGCTAATTAATTTTCCCAGTCTCTAATTACGGTTTCTCATCTTTCAGCAATATATCGCCCGTGACAATGTAATATCAGAGCGGGAATTAATGCGACTATGGATGGCGGTGCTTCTCAGGGCTCCACCTCACGGTTTTTAAACAATTAATCCGGCCGCCGATCTACTGATTAATCCAGGCCTTTTTCTTATAAATTAGTTTATAACAATAACAAGTTCTCCGCGCCATTGAACGTGTCTCTGTAGTGACGGGGAATCGGGCGGGGAGGACGTCCTTGAAGGTTCTCGATCGTCCGGGTCGGGGTTTGACAGCGCCGGGACCTGGTCTTGGATGGATCTGGTGTGTGTGTGAACACCCTATGGAGATCCACGACCGAATCCAGGCCCTGGTGACCACTGGTCCTGTTCCTGTGGTCCAGCCCAGGTGATCTAACGCGCCTCTTTTGCTGTACGTATCTACATATTAGCACGACTCGACCTGTTCAGCTTCTGACTCAGGTGCGCCCCCAGAGTTTGTGCCATTGTTCCATAAACAAGACCAAAAGTGAACCCCAAGGCTTCTGCAGAACCACTCATTCTCTCATTCACACAACGAGCCATCTGGGCTTGGACCAGCGGCCGATCCAAGCCGTCATCTACAAGATTGAAGAGTCAAAGTGTGGATTGTCACGTGAACAGTCAGGAGCCAGACGGTGCCAAAAAGAGAAAAAAGGGGAAGTCGGTCGAGACGAAACAATAAAGAAACGGCGTCATGGCGGCTCCACATCCGTTAGCGGGCGCTGGAACTGCAGGAAATGCTAATTGAAATGTTCGCTCACGTTCGCAAGATGTGTGAGTCGGGAAAAAAAAGTGCAGATTGATGTGCAAACGTCGGAGTGCAAACCCAACACGTGCAGGTTGGACGGAAACAGGTGAGGAAACGGAACAATCAGCATCTGAGGAGGTTCAAGGCTAGAACTCATCATGTTCTAGTAGATGCGAGGAGGAACGTCTTCAGAAGAAAAGAAAATCAAGTCCGGTGGCCTTGACGAGACGTGACAGAGCCTGTTGTTATTCCGGCGGCGGCTCTCAGCTGAGGTGAAAGTTCCCTGACGCTTGTTTCGGTCAGGGGACGACGTCCAAACCTCCTGAATAGTTTTCCGCCTCTCGAATCTGCTGAGAAGGCAGAGTTGAGGACAAAGTCGGACATCGCCTGCCAGAAGGAGGAGGACCGGGAACAGAAATTCAGAGCAGCCTGTCTTTCGACAGCACACGCTTTCTTAAAGCCACAATTTGCTTTTTTTTGCAAATGAAGCTTTGATTGTTGCCATTTTGACTCCACGGTTAAAGAGAAGGGGATTCCCTGGCTGTGCTCAAGGTGTTTCCATGTGCAAAGAATAGCATCCTTGTCAAGTCTTACCAGAAGACGTTCCACCTCTCACCTGAGAGGCTTCTTCCCTTCTTATTGAACTTCTTTTGGGAGTTGTGGACCTGCACCTCCCTGAGTCGGAGGTTGGTCCGGGTTGAGATGGCTAGTAATGTCAGTTAGAGTTGCTTTGCAGGGGTTGCTGCGGGGATGCTGGGACGCAAAAAGTACAACTTCTGAAGACTCCCCCGAGTTACGGGCACTTGTTTGACTTCTCTTCTCTCTGAGACTGCAGTGTCAGCAGCATCTTTCGAGCACCGGTAACTAGATAGAACCGTTTCTTTTACGTCTTTTACTGCTGATGGCAAAAGGCCTCCTGCCAGGAGATGAGAGAGATGAGATGAGAACAACTTTATTAATCCCGAAGGAAATTGTTGTGCAAGTTGTTCAAGTAAAAACATAACAGTAATAGATAATAGTGGAAAGGAGGAAGAATAAGAAATATAATGAAATATAAATTGTCTTAGCTGTTAGCAGTAACTACAAAGATTGAAGATTCCCTGCGGCTGAGGGAAGAAGAATTAAAAAGTCTGATAGCCTCAGTTAGGAAAGACCTCCTGTGGCGTTCAGTGGAGCTCTTTGGTGGCATCAGTCTACGACTGAAAGAGCTCTGACAGGACATCAACGTGGCATGCAGGGGGTGATGGATGTTGTCCATGATGCTGAGGAGCTTCTCTGACACCTGCACCACAGACTCCAGCTCCACTCCCAGGACAGATCCAGCTCTCCTGATGAGCTTGTTGAGTCTGTTGGCATCAGCTGTCTTGATCCTGCTGCCCGGCACACAACAGCGTAGAAGATGACGCTGGACACCACCGAGTGGTAAAACATCTGCCATGAGCTGGGAGTTGTATGCTCGCCACTGTCGCCAAGTGCTTGCTCCTTCAGGGAGTGCTGGGTTTCTGGAGATCATCTTGTAGTGTGCTCCAGACCTGCTCCTCACTGGAAGTCCCTCGGACAACTAGTTTGGGATTTGGTGCTATGTAAGCAAGGTTAGACATGGTGTATCTGCACAGCTTCTGACTGTCTTACCGAGGCCAGGTTTGGGTGTCAGCTGTTGAGGAGTCTGATGGCGGTGAGATAGACAGAGCTCTTCATCCCGGAGGTCTAACAAACTTCTGAAGCCTTCTGGGGTTGGCTTGTGATCCTCAAGGTCGGAGGCAGCTCTCTCGTGGAGCGGCCGAGTCCGTCATCTCCAAAGCGGAGGCGCCGCCTTTCCATGTGCTGATGCGGCTGGTTGAGATGCCTTCAGCCACCTGTGGAAGCTGAATGAGATCTTAGGCAACATTACAAACTTTCTCAGCATCTTCAGAGGCTAGAGCTGCTGTGGAGCCTGCAGCGGGGGCGTGAAGGTGAGGGTGAGGTCCTCAGCGGTGTGGACGCCAAGGGAGTTAAAGGTTACGCTTTCTACTCAGAGCTCATGGATGGACAGGGGACCTTCTCTCCTTCATCATGGCAACTACCTTCTCCCTTTTCTTGCCAGCACATATCCAGTTCATTTTTAGATTGCATCAAACCACCAGCACACCCATCCATCCATCCATCCATCCATCCATCCATCCATCCATCCATCCATCCATCCATCCATCCATCCCTCCGTCCGTCCGTCCGTCCGTCCGTCCGTCCGTCCATCCATCCATCCATCCATCCTTCCTGCGAGACCCCAGGAGACACAGACTGTACCTTCATACCTTCTCCAGGTTCTGACTCCTTCTCAGGCTTCAGTGAAACCTGATTAGCACCCGCAGCCGGCACACACTGTCATTACGATCACACACACACACACACACACACACACCTGGTGTCAAAGCAGCAGTGCTGGAGATGTATTTGCAACAAATAGTTGTGGTGGAAGGTGTTGGAGCAGCTTCCAGACAGGCTGTCAAAGCGGAGCTCTCCTGGTTTCCAGGCCCTGCTGTGTTTCCTCGCTGACAGGAAAGGACCGCCGCCACCTCTCGGCTGTCAGGGAGCTTTTTGTACTATTATTTTTTATATATATATAATTCATTCCCTGACGTTCTATATGAAGCCTTGGAAAACTTTTTTTTTCTGTTTATTTTACAGTGACACCGCCGACGCGCGGCGATCCGTCAGGCTGACAAATTGACAATGACATCTGAGCAATAGGACGGTCTTAGAATCAATACGCTGCAATTTGTTTATATATTTATTCCACGGGTTTTCTGGCCCGTCTGTGATTGATAAGAAAATAAATGAGCTGGACATGAGAAGTATTGGACCCCAACGCCATTTTTCCTCTTTCCTTTTTTTTCTCCCCTTGTTTGTCTCTCACTTTCTCGCCGTATGAGAGCAGCGACTCACACACACAATGACAAAACTACATGTCCAGCGTCATCCGTCCATCATCCGTCCATCCATCATCCATCCATCTGTCTATCATCCATCCATCCGTCCATCATCCGTCCATCCATCCATCCATCCATCCATCCATCCATCCATCCATCCATCCATCCATCCATCCATCCATCATCCATCCATCCATCCATCCGTCCATCCATCCATCCATCCATCCATCCGTCCATCCATCATCCATCCATCATCCATCCATCCATCTACCAATTCATCCATCCATCATCCGTCCGTCTGTCCATCATCCATCCATCCATCCGTCCATCCATCCATCCATCCATCCATCATCCATCCGTCCATCCATCCTCATCCATCCATCCATCCATCCATCCATCCATCCATCCATCCATCCATCCATCCATCATCCATCCATCCATCCATCCATCCATCCATCCATCCATCCATCATCCGTCCATCCATCCATCCATCCGTCCATCCATTCATCCATCCATCCATCCATCCATCCATCCATCCATCCATCATCCATCCATCCATCCATCCATCCATCCATCCATCCATCCATCCATCCATCCGTCCATCCATCATCCATCCATCATCCATCCATCCATCTACCAATTCATCCATCCATCATCCGTCCGTCTGTCCATCATCCATCCATCCATCCGTCCATCCACCCATCCATCCATCCATCATCCATCCGTCCATCCATCCATCATCCATCCATCCATCCATCCATCCATCCATCCATCCATCCATCCATCCATCATCCATCCATCCATCCATCCATCCATCCATCCATCCATCCATCCATCCGTCCATCATCCATCCATCCATCCGTCCATCCATCCATCCATCCATCCATCCATCCATCCATCATCCATCCATCCATCCATCATCTGTCCATCCATCCATCCATCCATCCATCCGTCCGTCCGTCCATCCATCCATCCATCATCCATCCGTCCATCCATCCATCCATCCATCCATCCATCTATCATCCATCCGTCCATCCATCCATCCATCATCCATCCGTCCATCCATCCATCCATCCATCCATCCGTCCATCCATCCATCCGTCCATCCGTCCATCCGTCCATCCGTCCATCTATCTATCTATCTATCTATCTATCTATCTATCTATCTATCTATCTATCTATCTATCTATCTATCTATCTGTCTATCAATCTGTCTATCTATCTATCTTGTAGTCATTATCTATGAGTACAACCTCCACAAATTCATCCACTATTGTGTATACACACACACACACACACACACATAAATACATGGATAGATAGACAGATAGATAGATAGATAGATAGATAGATAGATAGATAGATAGATAGATAGATAGATAGATAGATAGATAGATAGATAGATAGATAGATAGATAAAGACCATATATATACAAAACCAAATAAAAAGTAAAAGTGTGTGTTTGTGTGAGCATACATATATATACATATATATACAACTATAAGTAAGTGAATATTCTATAAGTGAGTGAATATTCAATATATACATATGTACATATATACAGAATATATAGACAAATGTGCATATCCAACTTGAATAAATTCATTACAAATATTTTTTTTCTAATTTAATGCATCAAAATTATATTTTATTTATAAAAGTATTTACATATAAATATGGATGATGAACACATGAAGTCACAGCCTTGTGCCTCTATGAGTTTTAGGATTTACTTTGTGATAGAAACAGTCTGGGTTTGAGCTCTGCTGACTCCAGCAGGGTCTTCATGAAGTCCAGCAGAGGTCACGATCCAGAGGATCAGCTCACGAGCGCCTCGAAGCCGCCTTCATGTTCCCGTGCAGGAACGGGCACGTCCGTGCACGAGGCGTCGCGGCGTAAAGACGTGGGGAATCACCGGGATCCGTCACAGCGGCGGGTTAGATGTTAGTCTGTGCAGGAGCTCACTGGAAATGAAACGGGTTTGAGAGCGACGGGATGGATCCCGGCGCCCTGGAGGAGCCTCGCCACCAGACGGTCGGAGCGGCGAGCCCCTCGTTATCGGGGACGAGCAGATAAGACCCCGACGAGCGCTCGGAGGCCGGCGTGATCGGAAAGCGCTCTGACTCACGCCGTCCAATTCACCAATTTATCAGATGTGTTTTTTTTTAAACTTGAAAAGTCCTTTCCCCCTCCAGGACCTGTCACTTGAGCGCATCCATTAGAGCATGTGCGGTAGCGAGGGGTTTTTTTGTGTGTTTGTTTGTCTTGCAGTCCCGGTCGAACACCTCGCTTAAGTCTGCAAAGGGAATATAAAAAGGGGTGGCGCGCACTGACCTCTGTTCCCGCCGTCGTCCGCGGCGACAGCAGTCAACAAGTGAGGGAGGACAATTCCAGAAAACTTGACCGAGCGCTTGTTTGTGCACGTACTGCTGGATCAGGTGCATCTGACCTATGGATATCTGACCTCACTACAGAGTGGGCTTCCACCTACACACACGCACACACACTCCGAGAGACTCACCGCTAATTTGCTAGCCTGTCTCTGGGAAAGGCGAGACGGAGGCGGCTGTGTTTTATGAATATTTTACGGAGAGTATCTTCACCTACCTCGGCTTGCACGGCGGCTCCCCCTGTCTTAATTTTGCATTCCTGCATGATGCATTTATCCAGCATCAAGGCAGGGTTTCCGCTCCCCCTCCTGTTTGGACTCTGGGAGAACCGGGGACCTTCTTGCTGCTCTTAAATGAAGTCATTAAACTCAATGTGTGTTTACGTTGAACACGTGAAGTAGGATATTTCCGCTGTGTGAGCGGTGAAACAGGGAAATGGAGGCCGGCCGGCCCGCCGTATGAGTCGGACGGCGTGGAGGCGGCCGAGCGGAACCCGCCCCGGGCCGCCGCGGTTGTTGTTTACGGAGCAGAAAGTCAACAAAAGGGGGAAAAAGGAAGGAGACGGGCCGATGAGTGATCTGAGCCCGGCGCCGGTTTGCAGGCCGCCGGGCTTGTGTTTGCCGTCATGATCGACCGTCTCGTCCCAGAACCGGACCAAAGATAAGACAAAGTGTCTGAATCCTTTGTTTACTTTCTTTTTCCACTTATTTCTTCGATTACCCTTCAGCACTCGCACTCACCCGCACTCGGCTGCATTTAAACATCACCGCGGCCAGAAGGAGGACCGTATGGGGAACTTCTACCGTTCAGGAAGCTTGTGCAAAGCTGGGAGATGAGCACGTGCCTCTCTTTTTTTATTTTACACACTCCTTGATCAAAAGAAGTGACCCAAGCCAGTGCACAGGAAGACAGTCTTTGTGTGTCTCGCTTTTCGAGCGCCGCCCTTTTTGTTCAGCCATGTTTTCGAGACCCTGCAGACTCAGCTCACATCTGGTGTTTGGGTTTGTTTCCGGAATCAATGCCGAACCTGCATGTCGCTGTCCGGCGTGCACTCAGATGTGCACCATCACTTGCACTATCACTAACAGGGTCCATACTTATATATGCTTATATTTTATTTACTTGATATCAACTATTTTACTTAGAGAATGGCTGGCAGGCTTCCCATCTTTTTTTTTATTTAATTTAATTTAATTTAATTTAATTTAATTTAATTTAATTTAATTTAATTTAATTTAATTTAATTCCATTTAATTCCATTTAATTTAATTTAATCTTTATTTCATTTTATTTTAGTTTATTTTAGTTTTTTTTTTAATATATATGTTCTGGGCTGGCAGGGAGGTGCAGGAGGTACATTGAACTCTAATGATGCATTTTTTTTGTTCATGTCATATTTGACCCTTGACCCTTGACCCTTGATATCATGTCTGCTTATTGCTTTCATGACATGAGAGATTAATTTGTTTAAAACCACCCGAAGGAAACAGGGGTCAACATCTGGGAGAGGAGCGAGCGTTTCGACCCCGACCCACCCCGGCGTAAGAAGGCAGGGTTCGTTTCGCGATCGGCCTTAGAAAAGCAAAACCATGTGGATAAATAACACGGCGAGGACAACGAAGAGCGAAGAATCACAAACCTCCAGGCCGGCCTCGGCTGGACAGATATAGGATCTCCACATTCACTCCGATGTGAGACTGCAGATGGGGTGCCATTATGGACTTTCGTGAAGGAAAACAAAAATAAATCCCTTCCATTTTCTGCGAGACATGAACACCACTTTGCTCTTGGTAACGAGGGTCCTCCTCCATTCATCTGGCGGAGGGACGGCCACACCCTCCTCCAGAGACTCAGATGGCAGTAAATTGAATAAGAAGCTCTCAGGCAGCTCTTTGCCGGTACGTTATAAGAAGCGCCCGGCTTCAATTTCCTTCCAGGAAGCATCCTCCTCCAGGGGAACCTTCTAGATGCACCTTCAGCGGGACTCTCCAAAACAAACCACCGAAGTAGAAGAACAGGGAAACCACGTGGACGCCATGGAGGTGAAGCTGCTACAGCAGTGGTGGAATAACCACCATGGACTGTCAGATTGAGGTGACTCTATCTTCTCCCTGCGCTGCTTCGCCGTGGGAAGAAGCCTGTTAGCCGTTAGCTCGCTCCGCGCTCATTCTGATCCAAAACATAGACGTTCCTCTTTGAGCGTTGCAGGTCAGAAGAGCTCGGAGCTCTTTGTCGCTCTGTTTCCGGCTGCTTCTGTCCATCGAGCCCCAAGAAAACATCTAACAATCCACAAGAAGTATCTGCTAATGGGCTTATCAGCTCCACCAACTCTGAGGAGCTCCTGTAGGGTTGAAGGGACCTCCTCGGAGTAGGAGCTCAGATGTTTCCAGCAGCTGAAGGTGCACAGGTTCCTCTGCTGTCTGGATCCCCCGAGAAACAGCCGGGTTCCTGAAGAGGTTCCGGGAGCTTCGAAACCGGAGGACAATTTGCAACGTAACACAAAAAGGACGATGAGAAGAGGTGCTTTAGATCCACCAGGACTCCAGAGGAGATGCGGGAAACAGGTGTGGAGCGCCAGCAGAAGCTCTGCTAAGCTCTCCGACCCGCGGGTGAGAGGAACACTGAAGATACCAGAAACAAGGCCAGGATGGCGGCGACCTCGGCCGTGACATTTCATCCTCTGGCCGGAAAGCCTTTTACTGGATGAGCTCCTCCAGCGCCCATGAATCACAGCCAACGCCGCCGCCGTCCAGCTGAGCTGATTTATACCGACGGCCACCTCGGGGTCAGAGGTCACGGAGGGACTCCGACCGAGGCCGGGCGAGAGGCGGATCACCCGGCGTATTTATTTATTCGTTCCGTCGCGCCGGATGACGACGTCAAGGTCACGTCGGCGTTAAAATAAACAACTTCCCCATTCCGTCCTCTTCCAAATGATATCTCCGGAATCCTTAAATTGCAGCCACGGTTTCCACTTTAGAATTAAGACCCAATTAAGTGACGACGTTCCTGGACAATCGGCGCTCAATAATGAGCCGGCCAGTTGGCAGCCTCCGAAAAGGAACCGACCGAAAAAACCCACGTTGCCATTTTACTTTTTTTACACCCCCCTCATTTAACGCCGCTGAGTTATTTATAACCAGACGTCCGGCGTCGCTCTATCGGTGGAGCTAAATTAGCAGATTCATGTTGATTTACTGGGAATTTTTTTTTTTTTTTTAAACGTCCGCTTTATTTTTCCGAAACCGGGCGGCGAACGGGGTGGCGCACGACGGAAAAAATCTCATCTCCTCAGCGTTTGGAGCTGTCAAGGATTATTTCTCCCCCCTTGGAGTTTTATGAAGTTCATATTGTCACACAAATCCACGGGGCGCAGCGGCGCAGCGGCGGGCCGCGTCTTAATCCCCTGCTACATAATGTACGTCGGAATTAGCGTTCGCATTTTCTGCACCTCCAAAAAAAATCCTCCCGTGTCCAAAAAGCTCGCGGCGCCGAAGCGTCCGTCAGGACGGCGACGGCCGCGGGACTTTGAATCAACTGCCATCTTTGACGGACGACCGGGCGAAGGTCAAAGTCACCGGCTGATGACCTCCGTACCTTCCTTCGCCCGCCCGTCCTCTCCAGGGCCGCCGGAGCAGACCTGCGCTGTCATTGGCCGAGAGGCGGAGCTCACCCTGGACCTGCCAATCACAGTCATGTCCTCCTCACCTCTCCACTGAACCTCCAGCATGTGTTTAGACAGCTGGAGGAACCCGGAGAACCCTGAGGAACCCCATGGGGAGAACAAGCGGAACCCGGAGAACCCTGAGGAACCCCATGGGGAAAACGCGAGGAACCCTGAGGAACCCCATGGGGAGAACGCGAGGAACCAGGGGAACCCTGAGGAACCCCATGGGGAGAACAAGTGGAACCCGGAGAACCCTGAGGAACACCATGGGGAAAACGCGAGGAACCCTGAGGAACCCCATGGGGAAAACAAGCGGAACCCGGAGAACCCTGAGGAACACCATGGGGAAAACGCGAGGAACCCTGAGGAACCCCATGGGGAGAATGCGAGGAACCAGGGGAACCCTGAGGAACCCCATGGGGAAAACAAGTGGAACCCGGAGAACCCTGAGGAACACCATGGGGAAAACGCGAGGAACCCTGAGGAACCCCATGGGGAGAATGCGAGGAACCAGGAGAACCCTGAGGAACCCCATGGGGAGAACAAGTGGAACACGGAGAACCCTGAGGAACACCATGGGGAAAACGCGAGGAACCCTGAGGAACCCCATGGGGAGAACGCGAGGAACCCATAGAACCCGATGGGGAGAACACGAGGAACCCGGAGGAACCCTGAGGAACCCCATGGGAAGAACGTGAGGAACCTGGAGAACCCTGAGGAACCCCATGGGGAGAACGCAAGGAACCCGGAGAACCCTGAGGAACCCCATGGGGAGAACGCGAGGAACCGGGAGAACCCTGAGGAACCCCATGGGGAGAACAAGCGGAACCTGGAGAACCCTGAGGAACACCATGGGGAGAACGCGAGGAACCCTGAGGAACCCCATGGGGAGAACGCGAGGAACCCTGAGGAACCCCATGGGGAGAACATGAGGAACCTGGAGAAGCCTGAGGAACCCCATGGGGAGAACGCGAGGAACCGGAAGAACCCTGAGGAACCCCATGGGGAGAACAAGCGGAACCCGGAGAACCCTGAGGAACACCATGGGGAGAACGCGAGGAACCCTGAGGAACCCCATGGGGAGAACGCGAAGAACCCTGAGGAACCCCATGGGGAGAACGCGAGGAACCCGGAGAACCCTTAGGAACCCCATGGGGAGAACGTGAGGAACCCGGAGAACCCTGAGGAACACCATGGTGAAAACGCGAGGAACCCTGACGAACCCTGAGGAACCCCATGGGGAGAATGCGAGGAACCAGGAGAACCCTGAGGAACCCCATGGGGAGAACAAGTGGAACCCAGAGAACCCTGAGGAACACCATGGGGAAAACGCGAGGAACCCTGAGGAACCCCATGGGGAGAACGCGAGGAACCCATAGAACCCGATGGGGAGAACGCGAGGAACCCGGAGGAACCCTGAGGAACCCCATGGGAAGAACGTGAGGAACCTGGAGAACCCTGAGGAACCCCATGGGGAGAACACAAGGAACCCGGAGAACCCTGAGGAACCCCATGGGGAGAACGTGAGGATCCTGGAGAACCCTGAGGAACCCCATGGGGAGAACGCGAGGAACCCGGAGAACCCTGAGGAACCCCATGGGGAGAACGTGAGGAACCCGGAGAACCCTGAGGAACCCCATGGGGAGAACATGGAGGCTCCACATGCTGGGAATCCAGCGTCGGACCTCCTGGCTTGGAGGTTGAAGCTCTAACCGCCGCTCCTCCTCCCCCGTCCTTGTAAACCACACAAGGTCACTTCATTTATAAAGACATAAATCTTACAAAAACATATAAACCTGAGCGGTTTTGTGTTTTCAGGGAAAGTGAAGTGAGGTCACGAAGCCCTGAGATGTTCTTCGGCATCTTCGCAGAGGTTTGTGGGAGAAACGTTAAACTCCTCCCGCTGATTTTATTCCGAATGTTGCCCCGGAGCGATAATTACGACATGTATATATTCTAGACGCAGCTGCTTATCTGGCCGTAGTTAGAAATCGAAGTGAGGCTCGGTCGATACAGGTGAAGGGGAGTTTAAAAAAATATAAGAACTTTTAGCGGTAAAGAAATGGCCAATGCTATGAACAAATAAGACAATATATGGGCTGGTGGTTGTCACCTCACGGAGAGAAGGTCCCTGCACGTTCTCCTGGTGTCTCATGAAGAGTCCAAAGTCCAAACTCATGCAGGACCTTCAGCCGAGACTCTGCATCGTCCAGATGAGCGAACGAGGGGGTGAAAGATCGCACGTTTTTAAACGCTGCCCCGTGATTGGCCGTTACGGGGCGAACGCCGCCTCTCGGCCAATCGCAGCTGAGACCCTGATGATGATATTCCGAGTCGTCGACATTTACAAGAAAACGTATTTTTTCTTCGTCTTTCGCCGTTTTAGGCGCACCGCCCGCCATCTTTGCGCCGGTTGAAACCCGCCCCCGGTCGCCATGGTGATGGATGAAAAAAAAAAAAAAAAAAAAAAGCCCTGTCTGGACGGCTCTCTGTCACAGCTAGAATTCACAGCGCCGAGACACAAATCAGCGACGCCATGCTGATATACGCTCTCGGCCAGCAGCACAAACTGTCTCCAACCAGTAAATACACCCTGATCTCCAATCTGTCATCCTGGACGCCGTCGACCCTCCTCGCCTCCTCGCCTCCTCGCCGCCACCCCAAACCTCCCGCCGCCGCCGCTCCGTCTCCCATACACATATATTAGGCTGGAGACTGACACACACACCTGACCGGGACAAAAAGTCAAAATCCTCTCCCTTTTTTTTTTTTTTTCTTCTTCTTCTTCTTCTTCACCGAGGGGAGATATCGATGGCTCTGCCCTTTCTGTCCGCAGAGATGGTTTAAAGCTTGAAAAACAGCCGCGCATTATTGATGTCGCCCACGGAGAAAAAAAATAACAAGGCATTTTATCCATAGCCAAGAGCAGAGATGTTCTCCTACCTTCCCTGGACCTCCGCATCTTAAATACCGACATCGATCGTTACCATATACCTCGGAAACGAAATGAAAGAACCGCGGTAATGCGCTTACGACGATATTCGGGAACGTTTTATTCCGCATGTTTGCTAATGAGGCCGCGAGTCGAAACCCCGGCCCTGAATGCGGGATCAGCAGCAGAGATAATGAATGAGTGAATGAATGAAAAAGCGCTTTATTTACTCCTGATTGCTCTGGTAAGGTTAATTACCACTCTGTTAATAGCTCACAAATAAACTTGAGAGTCGGTGGATTTATTAAGGCTACTTGAATCAACGCGTTAACCCTCTTACGATAATTGTGTGAAAGTGCCGCGGTGCTTGGGATTTGGAGAAGGCCACCGGGGGGCGCCGGCGAGGAGGAAGATGTCGAGTGACAACTGAGGCCAACCAGTTGTTGTTGTTGTTGTTGTTGTTGTTGTTGTTGTTGTTTTTGTCTTTCTGCCTCCGAGCGCCTGCTGCTCCCTCACTCTCGTCGTCCAGAGGTTTCAAAGTTGAGTTTCAAGTTGAAGCTCACCCTCTTCCGCTTTTCTCTTTTGACCATTTTGTCCAAGTTGTAAAAATTCGGTTGTCCTCCTTCTATCTTCTCTCTGTGCGCTCAGTGCTTTTGTCCTTTGAGTCCAATTGTCCTTAAACAGATTTGTACTTCTAGATCAACCCCTAGAGCAATGGCTTCCCCACCCGAACACACTGTTTCTGCCTCTTGACCTCTTCTGCACCACTTTGTCGTGATTTCTTGCCAGGAATTTTTGGCCGTTAAGATCAGAGTGTCTGATCCTCGATGATGTCCATGCCACTTGTTGACGAAGCTTCTCACCGCGGAGGTTCTCAGTCATCCACGTCACGGCCAAGTCTTATCGTGGGGCGGGACTTGACCCTACGTTGCTTTTCGGCACCAGATGCCGGTACTCTTGAAACCCCGCGATACCCTCAGGCAAAGACCGCTACTCCCCGAAGGACAGAGCATCCGGCCAGAAGATCAAGAATGTTAGACATAACCTTCGCCAAAATACAACCGACAAGAGGTCAACTTACACAGCTGGTGTTTCTGCGCCTTCCGAACCACCCAAGTGAGCTATGGGGTTTCATTTGTTTCACATTATCCAAACTTTAACCGTCCAAGTACCTTTACAAATTCTAAACTACAAGTTGTACCTTTAGTGCCCCTCACAACAACAACAACCCCGTCCTCCCTTGTGTTGGTAAACAGCTTCTATGGTTTAACATATCAAGGCATCTCGACTCAGACCAGACCCCAGTAGGTACATACCCAAAACTCCCTCTACTCCAGAGCTGAAGACGCCTCTCGGATGAGGGGCGAAACGTCGTCCAGTTGCCAAGATAAGATTTGACAAGGATTTCTGCGGACTCTTGTTCCATTCCAGTCGATGTATTCCGCCGCTGCCTCTTCTGAGCCCTTTTCTTCAAGCAGTGTTAATTCTGATGACTATTTGAGCCAATTTGTCTGCTCCTCCTTTCCAACTGTGTCAGGATATGCTGGAATTTGACACTCCATTCCCTCCGAGATGAATAAAGTTTTCCTGAATCCGATTCTGATTGTGATCCCCCTTGGAAGTGACCTCCCACCCCTTCCATTTGAGCCGGTAAATAAAGCGCTCGCTTAAAGAGTGTTTGCGAATGAATGCGCCACGGCGGTTTTCCCGTTCAATCGGTTCCGCCATCAAATAAATGAACCGCAAACACACTCAGACAATCAGATGCATTTTCGTTTAATGCCTCTTGATAGTCAGGGGATCAACCGGCGGACATGTGGTCGCTATCTGAAGATCCTTTGATCATCAGTAAACATCAGCGGTCCTTCTTTGTGCTCCTTGATGTAATGAAGACATCTGCTGTCCGTTTGAGAGGAAGCAACTCCAAGAAGACAAAGTGATTTTTAGAATATGAATTCATGCTCACATACACACACACACACACACATATGCATATTCATTATCATTTGTTTTATTCTGTGGGGGCAAACAAACTCATGACAAAGAAATACACACACGCAAGCAAATAAATACTCTGTGATTATTCCTAGCTTTTCTTTTGAGTTATGTTTTGTATATTTGAACAAGGAACAGGTGTTTCTTTACATATATATGTATAGCCCAGAGCTGACCCCTGATGAAGTCCCACCTCCACCTTGAACTACTCTGTCCTACCTACAGCACACCTCATCACTGTGTCACAGCGAGCATACATGTCCTGCACCAGTCTAACATCATTCTCTGCGTCTCCAGACTCCCTCATACAATACCACCTGACAGTCAGTGCGATTGCATGATTCTGAGTCAGTGTGCAGCATATGTTAGTAGCATTAAACATTAAAATTTTGACACCCCTATATAAATATAGATGTACTGTACATATATATACAGAGGGAGGGAGAGAATGAATGGTTGTGTGTCTGTATATGAGGCCCTGCCAATGACTGGCGACCAGTCCAGGAGTAAGCAGAAGGTGGATGGATGCATATACATTGCTCAAAATAAACCTAACACTAGAATAACACATCCTAGATGTGAATAAATGAAATATTCTCATGACATTCTTTGATCTTTACATAGTTGAATGTGCCGACAACAAAATCGCACAAAAGAGATCAATGGAAATGAAATGTACGAACCCATGCAGGTCTGGATTTGGAGTCACACTCCAAATGAAAGTGGAAAAACACTCCAGGCTGATCCAACATTGATGCCCTTAAAACAAATCCAAATGAATCCGTGTGAACACTTTAATTTCACACAAATGCGATTGAATTGGAGTTACATCACGTTGTAAAGTGTTCCCTTTATTTCAGAGCAGTATATATTCATAGAGAGAGAGACAAACATCTACCGCTAAAGGTAGAATACTACAAATGGAGCGGCATAATGACATTATACATTTATCGAGTTTTTACCGCTTCAAAGTTTTCACCTCTTTTTTGTCTCGTGTGTGTCCTTGCGGAAGCCGTTCCATGTAGATTCATTCAAAGATCATCATCATCCTCGGCCCTTTAACATATCATTACTCTCTATGTGTCTTTCGCACAGGGGTAGCGGGGGGGGGGCCAGCAGGAGGGCGTTGGGGGGGGGGGGGGGGGGGGTTATTTAAGTGTGCAAGCTGTGAGTCCTTCCAGCTCAAGAAAAGAAAAATAAGAGAAAAAAAAGGGGAGTAGAAAATGATTGTAGCAATCAGGAGTCAAGGCCAAACCGCACGGCGGGAGTGGAGTTCTGGAGAATTGGTTTAAATTTACACACACACACACACACACACACACACACACACTGATGAGCTGCTCACGCGGCGCTGCGAAGGGGAGCAACGGGGAGGACTGGTGTTATTTCTAGCACTTTTATGATGTGAACGCCACGTCTTGGAGGCCCCGCCCGCCCGGCCTCGCCGCCCCCCTGACCCGGCCCGCCGCCGCCGCAGAACACCAGATTGTGCTGTCGGTCAGTTTACTAAAAGGGAGGTCGGTGTTAACCTCTATTTCCCACTGCAGGCCAATACAACACACTTTTGATTGCTGGGTTTGGAGTGAGCCGCAGACAACAGAATCTCTCTGAGGAAGCGTTTCGTGAAGTCTCTTACCGGGGTTGAATTTTGATCGCAGGAGCTTCATGTTTTTGTTTTTTTTTTCTCCTCCCCGGCGGTGTTTTTCGGCAAAGTCGGTCCTTCCGGTCCCACCGCCGCATCCGGATTTCACGGCGTCATATTTCGAACATTTACGGAGGTTTAAAATATGCACGTTCGCTTCAAAAACACTTCCCGTGTTTTTTTTTTTTCCGCTCTGTGAAAAAAAAAACAGCTGCCGGAACGGATGGCAGCCATTTTAGACAATGCCTATTATTCCACCTCGAGTGTCACGGCACGTCCCAGCCGCGTCCCCGAAGCATCCCAGAAGCGCCTTCGTAAAACTGCTTTGCATGAAATATGCGTCGAGCTATTTTAGGGCGAGAGCGGCGTGAGGAAAAAATCAGACCAGAAAGATAAAAATGGTTTTAAAATGCAACTGCGGTTCCGCAAAGCAGGGGAGCATCCGGGCTTCACGTGTGGAGGAGGTTGCAACCGCATGACGAGACGTTATCTTGTGTCAAACTCGATCGATACCTTCATTCTCTGACCCGCTTTTTCCAAACTCAATGTCGCCGGAGGATCCCGGGATGAATGAATGAATGAATGAATGAATGAATGAATGAATGAATGAATCCGATCTCTGCAGACCTGAATGTTGTGTTCATATCTACTAAAAATGTCTGATAAAGTACCGTAGCGAGTCACGAATGTTGGGCTTTGTGTCGATGCTTGTGTTCTGTTTTCTTTGTGGCTGCTGGGAACGGTGTGGATGTGCTTTGGACTGAATTCTGGGGGTTTTTACCCGAAAATAAAGGGAAGGGTTTCACCGTCACCGAGAGTTTCACCTAAAAACTGTACAGTGTGCAGAACAGCGGCCCTTTAACCCTCTCCAGGCAGATGTTGCAGATTTGCGACAGCTAAATGCTACTTAGCTAATTACGCCACAATTTGAGCCTGAGAGGGTTAAGATACCAAACGCTTTATATACGAATGTTTCAAGATACAAAACGCGATTTGAGCAAATTTAATCCTTGAAATATGAAAATAATTCAGGATATGAATACAAGAGCGAGAAAATCGAAATTTTAAATCAGCACGGTACGCGCAAAGCGAGCTCCAGACATTTGAACGCGCTTCATGACGGCGCCGCGTTTTCTGGATTGGCGCCGCCGTTACCGAGGAGTTGGTATATATCATATTTTTGTGCATTATTGTTTTTTTTTTTTTAATAATCACCATCGGCCCTGAGAAAGCAAGTGGTGAACTAAGAACGAAGATGCGTTCTATGGAAATCAAGCACCAAATAATAGCAAAGCACAAAGAGTATAACTGCAATGCATGGACGATACGGAGCGTCCTGAAGCAGAAGGAACCTATGAAGGCTCTCCGGCCTTCCAAGGAACGACTATTATGGCACTAAAACTGACTTCTATACACGGCCACAGGAAAAATCAAGATTTTTTTCAATTGTCATTTTGCAGGCACAGTGACATTTTGTGATGAGAGCGTCCAGCGTGGACCATGTACAGATTTTTATAGAAATTAAAATAAATGAGCAGATGGGTTATTCACTCAGTTTGTAGTTAAATACATGATGCAAAAAAAAAAAAAAATGCTTCTGATGTGGGCGAAGGAGAAAGATATCACTGGCAATACCTGGCTAACTAAGTGAAAATGAACACATTTATTTCAAATAGTTGTTTTAAAGGGGGAAAATTCGTATAAAAGATAAAAAAAAAAAATCAACATACAAACCCACTACTGGAGTCAAATTTGCATCTTAAGAGGCCGCTGTACTTTCAACATCTTGTCTCTCGCCATTCGTAACGTTCAAAACGTGCACACACACACACACACACACACACACACACACACCTGCGCAGTGACGATGCACACCGTCAAAGGTGAACAGCGACTTGCTAAGGTCTTCAGCCGCACTCTTGTCTTTGTCATGATTTTTTTTTTAACAACCCCGACAATCGCTGCGGCAGAAACCGGGGCTCCGGGCTAATTATCTCACCGCCGCGCAGGAATCATCTCAATCCAATTTTTAATCGTCCCAAAGTGAATGTAACCGGTGCTTGTTTATAGCTGTTATTACAATAAAATCCTAATTCAAATTATAATAACTGTACGGAGCCGGGGCCGAGGAGGCAATGACTGTCTGTGTGTGTGTGTGTGTGTGTGTGTGTGTGTGTGTGTGTGTGTGTGTGTGTGTGTGTGTGTGTGTGTTTATTTGACGGGAGAGGAAGGGATAAGGCTCGCCCCAGAAGACAGTCTGTCCCAGCAGGAGCCGGAGACGGTTGGAGATGATGGTCTGAAAAAGGAACGATCCCTTCATCCATCCCAAAACTGCAAAAAATACCACTAACAGAACACACACACACACACACACACACACACACACACACACACACACACACAAACACACTTTTTAGAGAATCGTCTCTTTCGGCTCCTAAACGGCTCTTCAGATTTTTTTGTTGCTTTAATTGACATATTACCAATAATAATGTAATATTATGCACAAAATGATTTAATAATTAATGAAAAAAAAGTATTATACTACTATATTATAATACCCTTTATTTTTTTCGCTCTACAGTGAACTTTTAACTAATTTAAACTTTTAACTTTTTTATACTAAGCAACTTTAAAGTCAAGCAACACAGAATCCCTGAAAAACACACGACACAACAAAATGTAAATTAAAAATATTTACTTTTCAGTGCAACAACAAATAAACTATGAAATACAAGAATAAACTTTTAGCTTTTTTATACCTAACAAATTTAAAGTGAAACACAGGATCCCTGAAAAACACACAAAATATAAATTGAAATATTTAAAGATCTACAAAAAATAAATAAAAAAATACAAAACAATTTTAGCTTTTTATACACTCAACAAATTTAAAGTCAAACAACAACACAGAATCCCTGAAAAAAAATGCGAAACAACAAAATAAAATAATTAAAAATTAAAAATAAATTAAATATATGAACTCTTCAGTACTATAAATAAACTGTAAAATACAAGAACTTTTAACTATTTACCAATCAACTTTTAACCAATTCAGACTGAAACAACACAGAATTCCTGAAAAGCACGCAAAAAATATATTAAAATATTTACAGATCCACAGAAAATAAATTGTAAAATACAAAACAATTTTAGCTTTTTATACACAACAAATTTAAAGCCGAACAACAACACAGAATCCCTGAAAAAAATGCAAAACAATAAAAATAAAATAATTAAAAATGAATTAAAAGTATTAACTCTTCAGTGCTATAAATAAACTATAAAATACAAGAACAATTGACCCATCAACTTTTAACCAATTCAGACTGAAACAACACAGAACTCCTGAAAAACACGCAAAGAATATAAACTAAAATGTGTAAAACAAAAAGAAAAAGATCAGCCGAGCCGCTACGTTCACGAACGACACATCGCTAACACACACAAACAAGAGGCCTCGTTACAGGACGTCATTTTCTCGTAATTACCAAATGTACGCGTGGCTTGGAGACGCGTTGGCGTCAACGTGGAGCCGAGGCAAGACGTTCCTGCAACCAGATAGAATTACGGAGTTTCTGAGGCAGAAAATGTTATGGCCCCTTTTACGATGTATAGCAGGCGAGCTACGGCCGGACGATTAGCGGAGGTAATATTAATAATAAATCAGCGATAACGGGGCGATAAAAATATAAATCATGAAAAACTGTCCGTGCGTCAACCTTCAAATGAGTTGAACGTGCGAAGAATGCCGTGTTTACGCCGTAACGTTTGCAGAGTGGCGAGGAGGGCCTTTGGACATGTTGTCATGACAACAGGGAGGCGTCAGTTTATAATGAAAACGGCTTTTTCACGATTGCTTTATGTCGAGATGGAATCCTGGGATTTGCCATTTTGGATCCCGAGTTTGGTCTTGAACGCACCGCAACTTCCTGTCGTCCCTGTGTGTGTGTGTGTGTGTGTGTGTGTGTGTGTGTGTGATTGAATTCCGAGGATCCCGTTTCAAAGAAACCTAGCATGCAGGCTTTTATTTAGTATGATCCGGCTCGGGGTCCCTTAAAATACACCACAAATTTGCGGCTAACTGCGTGTCGAGGTGTGGAGCGCGCAGGGAATCCTTGGAATGCCTACATTCTGATGAAATTATAAAACCGCATAATTAATTCCGTACGATTATTTTACACGATAATATCAAAGTCGTGATTATAACCCGCTGAATCCAATCCTTATTGCGTTGCATCATGAAGGTTCTCCGCTACCCCGAGGGCAGAGCTAATATCTGGAGACGGGCAAAAAAAAAATCTACCCGTGCAAAAATAAATAAACGAACGGAGGAGCCGTTACTAACACGTTCACTGGTGAACTGGATTATTTTATGGAGAAAATTTCACATCTTTTTTAGTCCCCATCTTTATCTACACCACAGCACTGCACACAATAAATAGGTCAATAAAAAATGTATATAAATGTATGATAAAGAAATATTAATTAAAAAATAATAAATCAAAAATTAAAAATAATAAATATCCAGATAGGTAAATAAATAAATTTACAAATAAAAAAAAATGAAATATGATATAAATATCATAGTATGATCAGGCCTCGTTACAGGCCTCGATCATTCGATATAAATATATATGATATAAATACGATATAAATATGATATAGATATCATATTTCAATATGAAATATGAAAAAAAGAGAAATATGAAATATTTCCCATTTGTTAAGCCTGTAAATCAGGTGACATCTTATCTTGTGACTTAAAGATAACGCTAAAAACAATGCTATTGGATTTTTTTTTTGCTAATTTAAGTAAATTTCCATAGAATGGGGCGGCGGGTCGAATTCCACATCAGGGTCGGGTCGGCTCTGGATGCGTCGAGGAACTTCAAGTCGTGTCGGAGGTGTGGATGGCGAACGGACGTCCACCAAACGATGGTTCGTCAAATCCTACGGCCGACGGACCGAAGAGCAAGGCCTTCGCTGGAGGTGGATTTGACACCTCGGCGCTGAAGGCCACGTCAAACGTGAACACGGATGAGACGTTTCCATGATGAAACTGATGTCATCATCGGACGGTGGACGCCCACCCCCCCCCCCCCCGCCAGGTGCCCTCTCAGGATTGTCGGAAGCCTGCTGACAGCTTCTCTTTCTCGGATCGTACCATCCCCGCGGGCGGGGGGGGGGGCGAAGTCAAGCCCGAGCGGGCCGTCCTCTATCCGCTGTCATTTCTCATTAAAAAGATATGAATCACTCCTGACACCGTGTAATTGGTAAATGGTAATTTCTGAGAGGAAATTCGTGGGTGGGGGGGGTCGAGGGGGATTTGGGGCGCGAGACAGAATCGCACTTTGGATTTCGAGATCGGAAGGATTATGACAGGAAGTTAAAACCGGAGCTTAACTGCTCCTTCCTACTGTCGTCTCTTTTTTTTTTTTTTCTATTTCATCCGATAGCCGAGGATCCCGGTCCGGGACCCCTGCTGATCCGAGTCCCGTCCAATCCCGACGCCCATGTTCCGCCATCACGCGCCGCGTGACGTCCCGTTGCCTTTTTACAACATTTTAAAGGATATTTAATTGGGAAAGAGAGAACCCGGGGTTCCTCGGCCCGCTCGGAGGCTCTTATAATTACGCCTCCTCCTCTTTCGGAGTTCTTCAAATCTATATATCCGTCCGGGCGACGGCCGGGGTTTCGGGGAGGCGTCCCGGTGATATCAGGCCCTGATTAGAGTCACTCATTAATCAACTCCACTTCCTGTAGATTAACATTAACATTGCAACACCGAGATAAAAAAGGGAGATGAAGAAGACCGAGGCCCCGGCAATTAGGAACTTATTGCTGCACAAAGACCCCCAGAGGGAAGACAGTCGTACTTGGAGGAGCTTAATTGGTTCCAGGTTGCTATTCCGTCGGCCAGATCGCTGCTACCCTCTGCTTAATCACATATGTTCCCCGCAAAAGCGTACATTTACATTACCTCTAAATAAAAAGTAAAGTAATGAGAGGAAGGCAATTCCGCTCCAGCCGGCGGACTCGGGTAGCGTTTAAAAAAAAATCATTAATAAGGCGAAGCGAGAGCTCGACTCGGTGGTGGATCTCCGAGCGACGGCGGCGGCGGCGTCTGGGTTGACGGAGGAGAAGGTAGAGGAGGTCCACACCATGACCACGTTCTACAAATACATCGAGTAATTAGATAATTCTAGTACACAGTTTATTTTTCTGTGAATGGAGAAATGTTGGACCCTCTGGTATATTTAGGTTGCACTTCTTTCTCACCTTTTTTTAATCCTTATAATGAAAGCAACGGTAAGAAGAAGAAGAAGAAGAACAGAAGCAGCAAAGTCACAGTGGCAAAGCAGCTTCTCGTCTGCACATCTAAGGATGTCCTGCAGTAACGGAGAGGGACGGAAACAAGAAAACACATTGTAAACACCCCCTTCACACACACACACACACACACACACACATATGTCATTTGTTATACAACTGATGATTTGGTGAATTATTAATCATAATTCAAAAGCTGCCAGATGATTCTTGCATCTGCCCTGTTGGAGCACCAGTTCATGACAGTCGGTTTCTTTGGGCTTTTCCCTTCTGGGTCTCCAAAGCCCGTCCACCTTCTCCATCCAACCCTGTTCTCTGGATCCTCCTCTCACACCAACTACCTTCATATCATCTCTCCCGACGTCCATCCATCTTCTCTCTGGTCTTCTTCTAGACCTCCAATTCCAGCATCCGTCTACCAATATATTGACTCTCCCTCCTCTGTCCATGATCCAACCATCTCCGACCTTCTCTCCAAAACATCTACCATGTGCCGTCCCTCTGATGGACTCATTCCTGATCCTCTCCATCCTGGTCGCTCCAAAGAGAACCTCAGCATCTTCATCTCTGCATCTCTATCTGTCTTTTGGTCATTGTCAGTGTTTGTAGATCATCTCGCCACCGTCTCCTCCACCTTTCCTTTCCTTCCGGCTGATGTTCTTCTATCTCTTCGTACCCCTGACACTTTTCTCCACCCATTCCAACCCCTTTATTTACCTCTTGTCCACCCTCTCCTACGCTCTGGACTGTTGACTCTCTGTACTTGAAATCCTTCGTCATCTAACAAACCTCTAAACTGGCTTTCATTCTGTTATCAAGAATCAAGAATCCAGATTTTGAAGTGACATTTTGCGATGAGAGCATCTACAGGTTTTTTTTTTAATAAAAATTAAATGATTGTTATTGACACAGTGCACAGTGCACGTGGTGTGGATGGCATGCAGGGTGATAAGAAACTAGTGAGCATAAGTTAGCGCTCAGCCAGAAGGTTGGATTCCCACTTCCTGTGTGGCGTCTCCATGTTCTCCTCGTATCTGCCTGGGGTTCCTCGGTGTTCCCGAGGTTCCTCCCGAAGTCCAAACACCTGCGCCGGAGACCGACAGAACATAACAGAATTCAAGAGCGCTCAGCTCTCGTCGACAGAAAACACATCCTCCGGTTGGAGAGCGCACAAACACATGTACCAGGAGTGTGTGCGTTTGTTTGTGCCGGGTGTGTTTGGCGTGTAGCGAGCTGTCATCCATCACCGCGGTGACGACTGCGACTGTTTGTCGTGAACCTCCGGTGCGGTGGCACGACAAAATCACCTGAGAGCTTTTTATGTGTCGCTGGCGTTTAGACACATTTTAAGAGGGATTTGACACGTCCCATTAGCATGTGAAAGGAACGCCGCCGCGGGCGTCACTCCTCGCCACGCCGGAGACTCGGAGGCACCGGGAACCGCGGAAGTTGTCGGGTGTAGTTGTGCGGCGGCCGGGCCGGATTCAGACGCCGGCGTCCGGATGCCGGAGCGCCGAGAGGGACGGATTGTATTCTGGAAAAAGCACGATCCGTCTCGGAGAAAATAAGTTATCCGCACGCAAGAAATCCCAAAAAAAGAGGATTATTGTTTCCGAACAGGGCGGTTCTGTCCGCAGAGGCAATTAATAATTCTTCTGTTCGCTCCAGACATTTATCCTGCGGCCTACGCCGGCCGTGATTGGCCGAGAGGACCCGTCAATCATCATTCGGAGACACTCGCTTCTGCTTCCTCTTGGGTTTTTTCCCTTCAGGATCTCCACATCCAATCCGCCTTCTCCATCCAACCCTGTTCTCTGGATCCTCCTCTCTCACACCGTCCATCTTCTCTGGTCTTCCTCCAGACCTCCCATTCCAGCATCCGTTTACCATTTGGAGATAATTTGGAGACGCCCACTCATTAATAATAATAATAATAATAATAATACATAGGATTTGTATAGCGCTTTTCATGGTACTCAAAGACCCTTTACAAGTGAAAGACAGAAGACATTCACCCTCTCATTCACGCATCCAGATGATGCAGGGTCTCCTCTCAACCCTGCATGTGTTTGGACTTCTGGAGGAACCCGGAGAACCCGAGGAACCCCGTGAGGAGAACATGGAGACTCCACACGGTCTCCTGTGGGAATCCAATCAGGGAGCTCCTGGCTGAGAAGCAGGAGTGCCAACCAAAACAATGAATCAATTTTATCATAACAGAATGAAAGCCAGCGGGAGTTTCGGTAAATGATTAATAATTCACTAAATCATCAGCTGTATAACTAATGATATGTGTGTGTGTGTGTGTGTGTGTGTGTGTGTGTGTGTGTGTGTGAGGGTTGACAGTGTGTTGTGTTGTTTCTGACCGATTTAACCCTCCGCCTATCTCCAGCACAGTCTTATTTTTATTTATTTTCTCTCATTAAAAAGACAAAGTGCGCTGGAAGAATTCCACGACTTCCATTATAAGTGGACAATGGGGTTGGGGACGCTGGCCAATCAGAACCCGGAATAAAGTTTCTAATGTTATATTGAAAAAAATAAGTAAAAAAAAAAAAAAAAAAGAGTAATAATAATAGTAATGAGCCCGGCCAATCTAACCCATGCACAACGGTTCTTTGACATGATTAGAAGTAAATACAGTAATTACCCACTCTGCACTTTGACAAAGCTCCTGCATATAAATAGGCATCATTACGGGGCGCCGTGGAAGAGTTTGCCCAACATTCGCCACCTTTGGTGGAAAAGCGATTTTGATCTAAAGTGATTGCTATGGGATTATCCGGGATTTATTAAATATTAAGAAATTGACATTCACTAATGCAGATAATTAGAGTTTATTCAAAGTCAAAATGAAATTGGCATAAAATGTGCATGGAAAGTGATTCATTAACGGGGTACTCATCAATTCATCAATTATGATTTCCATTACATATCATAATTAAGAATGCTTGAGCTGAATTGCTGTAGTTTAGCGTTCTCGTTTACTTTGTTATTTGGATTAACAAATACATTAGGAAATACACCGCAATGTTCTCCGTTCCCTCGGTCGTCGTGAGAGGGAAAGGCTGCGTTGGTGGCAGCGAGCGTGGAGTTCCTCCATCTAAAGAACCTTTCCTCCAACCTCGGACCTCCCAGGAGCTCCAGGGCTTTGGCTTTCTTGCTGACAAGAACGAAGATCCGGGTAGAAGGTCGCTGCCGGGCAGGACGTCTGGAGGAAGAGCGGAGAGGAGGTTCATGACCAGAGAGGAAGAAGACGGGATGTTAGTTGGTGTGAGAGGACAGGTGGGAGTTGATGGTGGGAGATGATCGGCCGGAAGGAGCTGACCGAAGATGATGCAGAAGCTCTGGAAGCTGTCGTAGCTTCCAGAGTCAAAAGTCAACGCTCACTGTTTTCCCACGCGACAATTCGTGGACCATCGCAATCTGGACCTGAAAGCCGGAGACCCCACAGGTCCTGAGTGAGAGCTGTTCTCCTACGTTGACCACTGGTGGAGAACCTCTGATGGCGGAGCGAGGAACCGCACCCTTTCATTCGGTTCCCTTCCGAGCGAGAGCTCAAACTCTCCTGGATCGTGGAACGTCAGGAGATGCAGCTTCTGCTCGTAGAACCTAAGAACCGACCCTCGTCGTCCAGTTGAGTTCCTTCAACACACTCGCAAACCTGCGTGTGCGTTGCCATGGGAATCCACATGTTCCACACCTTCTCTTTTCAAACAAGACACTAAAATCCCAACGTACCATCATTTTGCTCGGAAACTTGGCAGGCAATTTCGTTTTTTTTTTTTTTTTTTCGTAACATTTATTAGAACAGGTTCCTTAACAGAGTTTTACACATTCTTACAAAACCTCATAACAAGATATACATTATACAATAATCTTTATAGGTCACTTATTTCCTCAATAGCACGTGAAAAATAAAATAAAACTAAAAAAAAAACAGAAAAAAAAAAACACAAAGAAAAGCATCTAACTCAGTCAAATAGAGATAATATCTTCAACTCTCCAAATATTTTTTAATGGGTGCCCATTTGTCAAGATACAGGTCTGTCTGAAGTCGTAAGTTTGCTGTTTTGCGTTCCATGCAGTTTACATCCTTAAGCCTCTGACGCCGCTGGTCCAGGGTAGGTGGGTGGGGTTTACGTATTTTTTATTTAATCTCCGCTTGTGTAAATCTGTTTTTTTCTTTTCTCCAAGCAAGACGGTCCAGTTATTCAAATATCGCCGTCTCAATAATTCCTCGTCGGCCGTAAAAATACAGCAGGTATTGAATCTCTGCTGCAAACCCGCCCTAAAATCTTATACGATGGCGATATAGGAAGCGATCCCAGCCCAAATTATTATCCTGAAGTGTTTCTAATGGAGCGCCGTGGCGACTAAACCCTCCGTATCCGAGTACCTTTTTCTGCAAAGCGCGTAGCGCGGCGTTAGCAGGGGCAGGAAACCCGGTCTCCCAGGAAGCCGGCGGCACGGCGCTCACATTATAGAGCCGGCAATGACTCGAGTGCCTTTTGCTCCGAGGTTCGCTCGGCGATTAGCGGATGTTTTGTCCCCGACTCAGACCCGGGGAGAAGGGAAGCAGAACTCCCCCCCTCAATTCTCCATCGGTCGGATGGAAACTTCTCCAGACAGGGCTCCCAAGTTTAATTGCCTTTTGGATAATCTTATTGTCTGCCGGTGTGAACGGGTGAGTCGCTCTCCTCAGACGTGGGCTTTGGAAGCCAGGTTTGCTTTGGAGAAGCGGTGACTCAAAAGCACTCAGAGGCGGCGGAAGGTGAGCGACGGCTCCAAAATTAGCATTGAAGTCAGAGATGAGATTAATTCTAATGAGCAACGCCGCCTGTCGTTCTTGAAAATGTTTTTAAAATTAACAGTAAAGTTAAACATATGCTGTTTTTTTTTTTTTTTTGTAAAGTGTTCCTTTACCACGTCGAAGCCCTGCCAATAATTTGTTAAAAATGGAAGGATATCCGGGAGTACAGGATGAAATATATATAAAGATATGACCGAGACAGCCTCTCCTCCCAAACACCAACTTATTTAACAAGCCTTCTGAAACATTAGGAACAAAAATGAAAATGTCGTTTCATCCTCATTAAATATATGAACATTTGCTTTTCAGGAAAGAAAGATGATGAACTTTGCTTTGTCTTTCTTTCTATTTATCATGAAATTAACAAATTGCAAGTGTTAGTTTCCATCTCATTCACACATCCTCACCAGCCAATCAAAAATGTCCTTCTTCTTTTCCTTTGGGCTTTTCCCTCCAGGGTTCTCCGCTGCAGATCCACCTTCTTCATCCGACCCTGTTCTCCGGATCCTCTTCTGTCACACCAACTAACTTCACGTCCTCTTTGACTGCGTCCACACATCTTCTCTGGTGCTCCTGCAGACCTCCTGCCCGGCATCCTTCTCTCCATACCCTCACTGTCCTCTCTAAATGACCCAACCGTCTCAGTCTGACCTTCTCTTCGACACATCTGACATGCACCTTCCCTCCGATGGTATCGTTCCTGATCCTCTCCATCCTGGTCAGTCCCTTAGAGAACCTCAACATCTCCATCTCTGCAGCCTCCAGCTCTGCTTCCGGTCTTCTCTTCAAGGCCGCTGTGTCCTGACCATACCGACCGCTGGTCTCAGCACTGTCTTGTCCATACTTATTTCATTCTGGATTCCAGGACATAGTCCCCCTGTTTCTTCACCCTTTCTCCACACTCCCCATTGCTCTGGACAAAGCACTTGAAATCCCGCTTCTCACTGCCACTCCCTTTGGCCTCATTGCTCCCCTTGGGTTCCTCTTATTCCCAAACTTATATTCTGTGTATGTACCTTCATTCCTCTCCTTTCCAGAGCATACCTCCACCTCTCTAGATGTTCCTCCACGTGTGCTCTGCTCTCACTACAGATCACAATGTCGTCTGCAAACTTCATGGTCCAAGAAGATTCCTGAAGAAGAATCTGTCAGCCTGTCCATCAACAGTGCAAACAAGAAGGGGTTCAGAGCTGTTCCCTGATGTGGTCCCACCTCCACCTTACACTTCTCTCTCACACCTACAGTACATCTCACCACTGTCTCACAGCTAGCATACATGTCCTGCACCAGTCTAACATACTTCTCTGTACAGATATATTCATAGAATACCCCCCCAAATAAACAACAAAATGCATAAATAACCACATCCATTGCCTTTGGAAGTGAAATGGCTTTTTGTTCATGAATGTTTCTTTTTTTTTTTTTTGGGAGGGGGGGTTGTATTAGTTGTCTGCCTCAGATACATTCTGTAAACGGCAGATGGAGTCCCGCAGGGGTCAAGACTCGGCCCATTGTTATTTAATGGAACTCGAGAGTGACATTGTGTCTTTATTATACCATTTATTTCATCCTTGGCCCTCCTGTCAGGGTTGTGATTATTCCTTTTATGAATCACTTGCATTTCTATTTAATCGACTAATGTATCGGGCATACAAGGCAGCGATGAAAAGAAAAGCTCCGTTGTTGTTGTTGTTGTTTTTTTTGTTTTTTTTTTTTCGGTGTGACACTTGCACTCCTGCTTTTTAAACATGCAATGAATACAAGCTCCAGTTCCCCACCGGGGCCGCTTAGTCTTATCGACATCGTATTAAATAACTGCACGCCTGCAATGTACTGCAATAAAAAGATATCAGCACGCTTCAATGGAAATATCATTCACTGTAAACAGATGTTGTAGATAATGTGCTCAGATGTAATATCACAGGTCATAAACGGATAGAAATGCAAATCAAGCATGATTTTAAGATTCTACAATTAGCGGCGCGTGAACTCGCTGGCGTTTCTGTCCTCCGGCAACCCGGGTCTGAGCGCAGGGAGGGATTTTATAAACCCAAATATAACACCTGAGAAAGCCAACAGATGGCAGGTGTCTCTTTTTTTTTTTTTTTCAATCTTTATCCAGAAGCGAATTCTTCATAAATAAGTGAAGCAATTCGGCAACGAGCCGTTAATGGGAAATAAATAAAACATAACGCATCCGGAAAAAAACAAGGGGGTCGGGTTTATTATATGGTCTTTTTTTTTTTTTTTTCTGTGCTTGCAAAACCAGTAAAAATTCCTGCAAAATAAAAAAATGCCCTTCACCGTTGATAGACTTCTCAGAGGTGTTATATTTAGTGATATAAAGCTTGTTCATGTCGCCTTCCAGCCCAGAAAGAAACAGCGTCGCGGAGCTTGGAGAACGTATCCGCTGCAATCTGTCAGATGGTCTACCAATTACACCTGCGAGACGGGAGCGCCTGTCCCGCTTCCCCGGGCCTTCTTTGACACCCCTGCTCTTCCTGCACGCCGTACGCTTCGCTTCCCGATGCCGACAGAAAGCCAGGCGTCGCATGCAAAAGACGGCGGAGCGCAAAGTGAAAGAGCGGACAGAATGAGGGCTCCGTAACCCGCGATCACACAGATTCATTATAGCCACTTATAATCCCTGGGACACCGTCTGCAAGCCGTGAGCGGCGTGAAGACGGCCATCAGACGCTCGCCAAAGAAAAAAAATTGACTTTTCCATACAGGCGACTGGTGTCCGAGCTGCGAGACGGGAATAAACCGGGAGAGGCTTATTAGATCCCACTGTAAAAATTGCATCACAGGAATGGAGCCTCTCAAATCACCATTTTTTATTCTTTTTTTTTTTTTTTTTTTTCCTTACAGTATGTCGGAAAATGCGTCGTCTGAATTGAAACAGTCAGTTTCTGAGAGTCTCCTCGGCAGAGTAGCGTCGGTCCACACACACACACACACACACACACACTCCTGGAGTGTGTGTGTGTGTGATACACACTGCTGAAGACAGCAACTCAGTCATCTAATTGAAACCTTGACATCTCCATCATACTCCAGCAGTGCGCCTCAAGTGATAATTTCATTTCCATTTGTTTATTTATTCACCCCCCCATTCTTTTTTATCCCTCTGGGGAGGAAATAGGTGAATTATTATTTCAGTTTTGTTTTTTGTTTTTTTCAGGGAAAATGGTAAAATTGGATCAGACAGCATTAAAATGAGCGCATGAATAATCCATACTATTTGCGTTTTTATTAAAAGCCTGCCACGTGTCGTTAGCGGAATAGCGGGTTCATTCATTTATATTTGTTTCCCGACTAATTGAACGACCGGGTGGACGTATCGAATATGTGGGCCGTTGATGGACGGGTTGGCGATCCCTCCCTCCTGCCGCACGCTTGCTTCCTCATGGCGTGTTTTCCCACAATGCTTAGCGTGTGCGACGCGTGGGCGGGACCTCCGAGGCCTTCCCAAAGTGCAGCACTTGAGTTTCTCATGAAGTATGAAATGTCACGGCCAGAGAGAATCTTCTTCTTGTCCTCGCCACCTCCAGAAAAAGCTTCTCGCAGAGGATGTGCAGCCTTTAACCTCTGGAATATATATTTTTTGAAGATACATGAAAGATACAAGATACCGGGAAAAAAAAAAGATGTTCCGTCTTTATATTATTTCCTATGCAAACGTTGTTCAGAGGCCTGGAAGCGATGCGAGCGGCGCCCGGGCCGTCGTCATGGATTCCGGCCCGACGCCATCGATCGGCACGTCGCCGTCATGCCGAATGAGAGATTGAAATTGATTTCTGAGGATGTTATTAAGATCCGGGCAGTGCCTTTTTTGCCGAAATGCTATTACGGGAATGTTTTTACAGACACCAAAGGGAGGCAAAATATTCATCACGTTTACGCCGGGTTTCACTCACACGGGATGATTTATATAACAATAAAAGGTGTACGTGCTGCGGCGGCGGCGCTAGCTACACTGCTAGCACGTTCCCCCCGCCGGGAGTCTCCTGCACTTCATTCACCGCAACAAACCGCTAGTGAGATATTAGTTACCATTCTCAGATTATTGGAATTCACCCGGCCCACATATCTGATTCGAAAATAGTCCATTTTATCACAATACTCAGGACAAACAAATTGACGAGGCTCCCCGGGACCTGTTTTTTATCGTCTGGATTGCCGTGGGTTCTTTTCCAAGCGGCGGCCGCTATTTGGAGCGTGCGGGTTTACGGCCCCTGCGACCCCGCCGGTGGTTAACCCACGTCAGTAATTGAATGTGCGTATCTTTGGTTGCCCCGGGCGAAGAACACTGATAACTCAGCCGTAATAGAAACCGGCAATGTATCTTTGTAGGACCACCTCCTGAGATCTTCAGTAAATCCTCATTAAATTTTACTGTCGAATTGAAATACATGTACATGGCTCAACCGCTCTGCTTCTAAATACTCCATCTACGATCTGTAAATGTTGATTGATCAAATATCAATCGGCATCGGTGTCACTGCAGGCGTTGGGTCTGGACTTGGATCATGACTGAAAATGACGTGGAAGAAGATTCTTGTCCAAATCTTCTTGTCGTGGCAACTGGACTTGAATTTCATCACTTGAAGACGTTCCAGTCCTCATCCGCTTCTTCAGGTCCAATGACCTGTGGGGAGTTTCCCAAAAGAACTGCCAGGGTTGTGGGCGGGTCGAGGTCATGGTGGCTCCTTACGTAAATGGAAGAGTTGAATGGCAGAAACTTTGGGGGTCTTTGGGGGTTGTTGTGCAACTTTTGTGGATCACTTGGGCTGGAATGGACATGTATGCTCGCTGTGAGACAGTGGTGAGGTGTGCTGTAGATGTACCAGAGAAGTTCCAGGTGACCAAGTATCACCTCTGAGCCTTGTTTTGCTTTTGCAGTGGTGATGAACAGGCTGACAGATGAAGTAAGACGGGAATCTCCATGGACCATGAGGTTTGCAGATGACATTGAGATCTATAGTGAGAGCAGGGAACGGGTGGAGGAACATCTTGAGAGGTGGAGGTCGCAGCAACAGAATGTGTGTGTGAATGAGAGGAACCCAGGTGGAACGCTGAGACGGCTGGGAGTGGAGATCAAGAAGTTGGAGGATTTCAAGTACTTAGAGTCAACAGTCCAGAGCGTAGGAGAGGGTGGAAAAGAGGGAAATAAATGGGGTGGAATGGGTGGAGAAAAGAGTCAGGAGATAGAAGACTACCAGCCAGAAGGAAAGGAAAGGTGGAGGAGACGGTGGTGAGATGATCTACAAACACTGACAATGACCAAAGGACGGGAGGCAGATATTGAAGTTCTCTTTGGGAGTGACCAGGATGGAGTCCATCAGAGGGACAGCACATGGTAGATGTTTTGGAGTGAAGGTCAGAGAAGATGGTTGGGTCATGGACAGTGAATATGTTGGTAGGCGGATGCTGGATCTGGAGGTCTAGACAAAGACCAAAGAGAAGATTGATGGACGTCGTAAGAGAAGACATGAAGGTAGTTGGTGTGAGAGAGGAGGATCCAGAGAAAAGGGTTCGATGGAGAAGGTGGATTCGCTGTGGAGACCCTGAAGTGAAGAGTCCAAAGGAGATGAAGAAAGGACGGTGAAAAGGTGAAGCTCAACAAAGGAGTGAAACCCGTTGGATCACATGGACTGAGGCTCAGGTGGAAGTTAGCTGGGCTGCTTCTGGCGGTGGATCTTTCCTGGTGGTTTAGAGGGTCCAGAAGGTCCTGGTCTGTCTTGGTATGGATCCCAGAACGGCGTTCTACGTCTGTGAAAGGTCGTGTCTGAGGAGCCTCCTCTGTTCAGAGATGTTTTTTCTGTTTTGACAAAGATGGCTTCTTTGACTCCTCTCTCCAACCATCTGTCCACATAATGAGCCACCAGAACCTGAACCACCCAAAACCCTGGCAGTCATATTTGGAAACTCCTCACAGGTTATTAGACCAGAAGAAGCTTCTGGGATGACGGCTGAAACAAAAAAATCCAAGTTCAGTTGCCACGACAAGATGGTCTTGACAAGAGTTCACCGTGACTTCCACAGGAAAGGATGTGTCGCAAAGAACTCAACGTGATCACAGTTGCACATGTGGTTTGAGACATCTGTGTGTGTGTGTGTGTGTGTGTGTGTGTGTCCCCGCAGTGTGTGTGCGCTTCACACCCTTTAATTAACACTTGCGGGCGCTTGTGGACGCTGCCCTTTCGGACCGGCACTGACCCGGTCTCAGGTATAATTGGCTTAATCTAAAATGAGCTTTGCTCAAGATAGCGCAGTTTTGTCCACAAATGTGGTGAGCGAAGACAGGTTGTGGAAAAGGCGCCGGCTCGGGCACGGATCATTTTAGATTAAAACAATTACACACAAGGGGGTGTATTTTTATATTTAATATGTTTAAATATATATAGAGAGAGAGGTAAACACGAAGGCGGTTCATTGGAGACCCTAATCAGGGGTGTCAAACGTACGGCCTGCGGGCCGCCGTCGGCCCGCTAGGAGGTCCTGTCCGGCCCGTGGACAGGACGGGAATCTACAATTTTTAAAAAATACATAAAAATCATGGATCACTGTTTAAAAATGAAAATGCAGTTCCTATATTGCCTGCCAAGGGCGCACTGTTAGTTTTTGTTAGCGACACGGCACAACGCTATGTGACTAGCAACTCACAGCAGATGGCAGCAATGCAGCTTCCAGGTCTGTAAATAACATTTTTACTTGTTGTCAGAAATGTACCTGCTTTTCCGTTGGACCCGACAACCACATCGGCAAGATGTCGCTGTCAAAAAAGAGAAAAGTGGACGTGGAGAGAAAAGTTTTCCCGGAAAAGTGGACCACTTCTTATTTGTCGGTTGAGGTTAATAAGACACCTGTATGCTCGGTGTGGATGCAGCAAGTTCGGGTGCCACTTCGGGACTCGCCGTGGTGAAAAATACAACAAAATGCACGGAGACAGAGTGTTGTTGAAATGGCACTTACTTTGTCATGTGTTTTTTGGAAAGAACAGTTGATTACATTGAAAGGTTTTTATCATTTAGCTGTTCTTCTTTACACTAAAACAAAGGGAACGTTCGCAGTTAGTGTTCCTTCCGGGTAATAACGCTATGATTTTACCGATCCGGCCGCCAAGACATCAAATGAGTGGCTTCTGTAAGTTTGTGCCTCCCTTCTTTAAGCTGCTCACTTTCCAACCTTGTCCTCACGTGCTTCCTCGGGTTCGGCCTCCCGTCAAAAAACACAACAAGCAAATAAACAGCCGTCTCTCCTCATTCGATGTTATGCCTTGAATACGTCAGGAACTCCGCGGTAAACACTTCATCAGAGTAGCTGTTGCCCCGATGCTGCGCGTCGTTGCGAGGTAACGGTGGCGCGGCGTGCATCTACCCACACGCCTGCCGCAAGACTCGACCTGTGACTATCGTTTAAAATCTTCTGTTTTGCTGAGTGTCAAAAACGCAATGTTTTTCATGAATTATGAATGTCAGTTTAGCGAGCCAAGAGAATGGAGTCAGCTTTGCATCATTCATAGGCGTTAGGTAACGCGCCGCTCGCCGGCTTCTGAGCGGCGCTCGGGTGTCGGGCTCCCGCGTCCTGTCGGAGGCGACCAGAAGGTGGGTCAACGTCTGACTCGGTGTCATTTTGGGATCGGTTATTCACCGTTCCGTTTTTATCCGCAGTCCAAGTCTGTCCTGTCGATACCCCGCAGGTATAATTTGGCAGAGCTTGATTGGCTTTGTCAAACTGGCCAAAGGCGAGTGCCGTCTTGGCATCCAATTATGACTATTTCTGCTTTGCGAGGATGAATCAGTTGCCCACCCTTGAGTTCCAGGTGCTTGTTTAAATGCATTTTCTGTTGTTTTCCACTCAAGCCTGTTTGCATCTGTTGTGTTTTTATGTAAATGTGCTTGGATGTGTCCGAGCGCTGAGGACACGCCGCTCCTTTTGACAAGGCCAATCTTTTGTTTATGTAAATGTCTTTCAAATGTTTCCCGTTCGGACGGAAAGATGTCGAGTTCGGGCGTCTCGTTAGAGTTTCTATCGGAAAATAACAGCAAACGCTAGTTGTGCATTCGTTTTCTGCACTGTTTGTCCTGGGCCGGCGTGCAAGCATTCACACATGGTGTAGAAAGGTTCAAGCGGTAAATCCTTCACGTGCATCCATTCACCCTGGCAGACACAAGAAGCTCCTACCTCCTGTGGGAACCCTTCTTGCTGTGACACAGAGGCGCTAACTGCTGTAGCGCGGCGCAGCCAAAGAATTAGCAATGGTGTATTTTTATAATTCCCAATAAAGTAACCAAGGCACATGAATATTTGCTGGATAATTCAATGAAAACAGGTTTTGAATCCCTCCAGAGATGGTGCGTGATGAATATGAACCAGTAAATGGTGCTTGTGACTAAGAATAAAGGGGATGTGCAGAATTGTGGCAACTATAGAGGGATAAAGTTGATCAGCCATACAATGAAGTGATAGGAAAGAGTAGCGGAAACTAAACTGGGAGCAGAAGTCAGCATTTGTGAACAGCAGTATGGCTTCATGCCTAGAAAAAGTACTACAGATGCAGTATTTGCGTTGAGAATGCTAATAGAGAAGTACAGAGAAGGTCAGAGAGAGTTGCATTGCGTTTTTGTAGACCTAGAAAAGGCATATGACAGGGTGCCAAGAGAGGAACTCTGGTATTGTATGAGGAAGTCTGGAGTGGCAGAGAAGTATGTTAGACTGGTGCAGGACATGTATGCTCGCTGTGAGACACTGGTACGGTGTGCTGTTGGGGTAACAGAGAAGTTCAAGGTGGAGGTGGGACTCCATCAGGGATCAGCTCTGAGCCCCTTCTTGTTCGCAATGGTGATGGACAGGCTGACAGATGAGGTTAGACAGGAATCCCCATGGACCATGATGTTTGCGGATGACATTGTGATCTGTAGTGAGAGCAGACAACAGGTAGAGGAACATCTAGAGAGGTGGAGGTATGCTCTGGAAAGGAGAGGAATGAAAGTTAGTCGCAGCAAGGCAGAATATATGTGTGTGAATGAGAGGAACTCGGGTGGAACGGTGAGGCTACAGGGAGTGGAGATCAAGAAGCTGGAGGATTTCAGGTACTTAGGGTCAACAGTCCAGAGCAGCAGAGAGTGTGGAAAAGAGGTGAAGAGACGGGTCCAAGCAGGTTGGAATGGGTGGAGAAAAGTGTCAGGGGTACTATGTGATAGAAGGCTTTCAGCCAGAATAAAAGGAAAGGTGTACAAGACAGTGGTGAGACCAGCGATGATGTTTGGACTAGAAACTATTACAATGACCAAAAGACAGCAGGCAGAACTAGAGGTTGCAGAGATGAAGATGTTGAGGTTCTCTTTGGGAGTGACCAGGATGGAGAGGATCAGGAATGAGTCCATCAGAGGAACAGCACATGTTAGATGTTTTGGAGAGAAGGTCAGAGAAGCCAGACTGAGATGGTTGGGTCATGGACAGAGGAGGGAGAGAGAATATATTGGTAGACGGATGCTGGAATTGGAGCTGCCAGGCAGGAGGTCTGGAGGAAGACCAAAGAGAAGATTTATGGACGTCGTGAGAGAAGATATGAAGGTAGTTGGTGTGAGAGAGGAAGATCCAGAGAATAGGGTTAGATGGAGAAAGTTGATTTGCTGTGGTGACCCCTGAAGGGAGAAGCCCAAAGGAAAAGAAGAATTTATCACAGAGGTGCAGGACATGTATGACCGAGACAAAGTGATGACTGAGATGGTTTGGACATGAACACTCCTCTGTTCATGTCTAAAGGTAGAACGTTGTTGAAGGTTGCCTGGCAGGAGGTCCAGAGGAAGACCAAAGAGAAGATTTATGGACGTAGTGAGAGAGGATATGAAGGTAGTTGGTGTGAGAGAGGAGGATCCAGAGAATAGGGTTAGATGGAGAAAGTGGACTCGCTGTGGCGACACCTGAAGGGTAAAGCCAGAAGAAGAAGAAGAAGAAGAAGAAGAAGAAGAAGAAGAAGAAGAAGAAGAAGAAGAAGAAGAAGAAGAAGAATGGTGCTTTTGACTCCTGTATGGGACAGACGTGAGAATGGGTGGAGGCTCGCCGGTTCTGTACGCTCTTATTTTTCGGACCGTTTGATATTGAAACCAACAAAGCGCCTCTATTTTAACAGAGTAACATCAATCTGCTTGTTGTGACCGGGTATTATGTCAGCATATAATAAATGTTTAATAAGGTTGAATTTGTGTTTCTGACGGCAGGAATCCTCTCGTTTTCTCTCGACGGATGTATTTTAATGGCGGGCGGCAGTTATTAATTTTCTCTTTTATTCATTTTAATTAAAAGTATCAAACGAAAACGACTGGCGTAACCAGCCGGGATAGTCATTGTTGCTCGCGATTTTGTGGTCGGGATTGTACGCTTCCCGCTATCTGCTTCCGAGGGATGCTAAAGGCACGCTCCTGGATAAATTAGACTTTATCCGCCAATCAGTCATGACCTCGTCTCCACCCCTATTTTCGCGTCGGTCCCGCTTTTAACATTTAAAATAGCACTGACCTTTTCAAGCATGAATGCCATCAGGCATCTTCTTGTTTGCTCTGGGAGCCGGCATCCAATCTTTGTTCCGGTAGGTTGGAAGGTGAGGCCTCTGTGGATCTCGCTTGTTTGTCCAGCACATCTGATCTGGGAAACTTGGAGATAAAGTCAACACTTTGAACTGGTCGTGTTCCCGAAAACCGCACGAGAGCTATTTCTGCGGCGCGTCGGGGAAAATCACCCGCTATTAGAGCCATATTGTGTTCTGGATGTGTCAGCTGTGTGATGCCTTCGCTCACACCCATCTGTGGTGTCACGCAGGAGCTAATGGGATTTATCAGAACCTTCTAGCGTCGCGCCGTGATTCGGCGCCACTGCTTGGCACCCTGATGACGGCCATCAGGCGTCGTGTCATCCGACGCCGTCCTCTCAGAGCTCGTCATCTGGGGCGCCGACGGCTCCTCCGGTCGTTCCTCCAATGGGAAGGTCGGCGGTTGGATTCGGGGATGAAGCGTCCTCAACTCGGACCGGGGCTCGGAAACCCGCTGCTCCCTGTGGCTTTTGACGAGTATTTAATTTGTAAGTGTTTTATTTCGGTTTGTTCATTTTTAACCCTCGTGCGATTTTAACATTGTGTTTACTCCCCTTGTCCTACGGGTCAAAAATGACCCATGAGACAATCTTTGTACCCTGGTGGTTTAAACCCACATTGAAACATAAACAAAAAAGAAGTATCATTTCTTCTAATTATGGGGTTTCTTTAGGAAAAGTCATAAAATTTCAAGTTGGAAAAAAATAGGTTAAGGTGTTTTTTCTACAGCTGAACATGGTAGTTTTGACCCGCAAGACAACACGAGGGTTAATGAATTGTCATTTTCAAATTTGAAGATCATGGCGATCTTGTAACATGTAAACAAAACGTGTTGAAATATTTTTGCTGCTCCTAACAAGCGACCTCAGAGAGAGGACGCCATTTCTGGTTTGCTGCAGGTGGATAATTTAAGTTCCTTTTTTTCATATATTCAAGATGGACTCAAATAGATATTGAGTATTTTGCTTAAAAGTAACCTTCGACCCAACGAGTTCAAAACGTTTTGTAATTATGTTTTTCCATTTTCATTGTTTATACATAGCATAAAGGAAAAAAAAAGGAGGTTATACCTTGTGTTAATTCATTTTAACTTTCAAAAGGTTGTGCGCCTATCATGGCGAGTGACCAGTGCACACTTGACCACCTTGGACCAGGTTCTGGCGAGGGTTTCAGTCCAGGAAGGAAACCAGGGACCTCCCTCTCTTCCACTTGCTCCTTTTTCCTCCAAAACATTAGCTTTAACGTCAGAACCTGAGCTATGTGGCTAATACACGCCGTCCTCTGTAACAGCATCATCAACGCTGTTCATCTTACCTCTCAGGGGTCATGCAGTCATGCAGGCCTCGTGCAGTCGGAGTTAGGAAACATCGATCTCCACTCGCGTCCATCAACACGTCGTCGCCTGGATCCCGTTGGTCGCTCACGTGCAAACTCCCACGACGTCTGCTTCTCTGTGATCGGAAGCAGGGCGCTGATGCAAATCACTCCCCGCGCCTTGTACGAACTCGATAAAACATATTCATTTTACCGAGTTTCAAAGTTTTCTCCAAAGTTCGTTACCTTTTGGACTTTACCGTGAAATAGACCGGCACTCAGGAGGACCCGCAGCGCGTTTGACCCGCAAACAACATCTCGCCGAGGAATTCTTTGGCGAGCGCCGCCGAGGTCTCGCCGATGTTCCCGTGGGCTCTTTTTTAAATTTTTTTCTAGGTCGACGTTCTTCGGGGTCACGCGTTCCCATTTCGACATCAAGTAAATAGACAAACACGGGCTCGGTGAGGGGTTAGCGACGCGCGTCGAGGTTAACTCCGCGTACACACACACACAAGGTCGGGGTCGGTTCTAAACAAAGACACACACAGACTTGGCCAAAAACACAAAGTCCTGGCGGAGATAATACATGCAGAAAAATGGAAATTGGCAGCGAGCGGGATTAATTAAATACATAAGTCATGATGTCATTCTTTTGATATGTATATACAGTGGAGCCTTGGACAGTTCTAACCAGTGTGTGTGTGTGTGTGTGTGTGTGTTCAGTGGAGATATCGTTCGTACATCTGTTCATTCGTCCATATGTTCATTCGCTGGTTCACTCTGGACACCTCCTCTCCTTCGGTAAGGACCGTGTTAAGGAGGAGCTTGTCTGAGATGTGGAAGGTCTGTGGAGCTTCTCAGTCCTCCAGGTGAATTCTTTCACAACTTTGTTCATGTAAACTTCTTTGCGACACATCTTCTCCCGTTGTCTGTGACGGGTTATGTGCGCCGGTGGATTCTTGTCGAAATCTTCTTGTCTCGGCAAGCGGACTTGAATTTCTTCACTCAAAGACATTTTAGCCTTCATTTCAGAGGAAATGGAAGAGTTGATGGTCAGAAGCTTCGTCTTAGGAGGTTGTTATGCTAACGGCAGTTCGTCGGGACAAAAGAGCAACTTTTTCGGGTGACCTTGATTGGAATGTGAGAAGTTGAAGCTAAACGAAGGAGTGAACCTGTTGGATCACATGGACCGAGGCTCATGTGGACGTTACCGGGGACTGCTTCTGGTTGTTTGGAGGGTCCAGAAGGTCCTGGTCCGTCTTGGTATGGCTTCCAGAACGGCGCTGTACGTTTGTGAAAGGCCGTATCTGAAGCTCCTCCTCTGCTCAGAGATGGTTTTTCTGTTTTGACAAAGATGGCTCCTTGGACTCCTCTCTCCAACCATCCGTTTATCCGGCCAGAATACTGACATCGCTGTCTTCCAACGAGCAGCCCTCGTCCTTCATCTGAGCTGTGATTGGTCACCCGGACCAATCAGATCTTTTTTCACTCAGCCGTCAGAGAAAGGGACATACAAGTATGGATCCTCTCACTTCACCGAACCTCCTGCATGTGATTGGACGGTGGTAGGGACCCGGAGAACCCAGAGGGACCCCATGCAGACTCCTGTGGGACTCCAACCAGGCACCTCCCGGCTGGGAAGCTGAAGAGCATCCAACGGCAACGGATTTGATTTCAGAGTGCGTTCTCGTAGCCGTGTTCTAACCGCTGTTCTCCGCCGGTCGGCTACAACTATAAGGGTAAACAAGTTCTTGCCCTTTTAATGAAATAAAATTCCCTTCGTGGGTGCGGTGAGAGGGCAAACTTACTTTACTTCTTCCGACGGATGCATTATTCAGAAGACACACCAACAGTGCCCCCAGAAAAGATAAATATATAAAATAGAAAAATCCATCCATATAAGTTATGTTGACCGGGAGGCTACTGTGCCTTGTGAGCTCTGCTCCATCAACTCTGTTTCTCAATGTTTCGCCTTCTTTTCTTTTATTTCCTCGCCGGTAAAATGTTTCAGTCCGTGCCTTTCGGCGTTCCCGTCTCGCCGTTAGCGGACGTTGCGTGCAAACCTCGGGATCGCCGGAGAACTGTGACCCGCGACGGCGATAGCAAAGCCGTCTGCGTCGAGGCCGTATTGACCGCGATCTGAGGGGTGGAAAGAATGGGCTGATAAAACACAAGCAAAGGGTCATTAAGCAGCAGGTTGGGAGACGTACAGTCCCAACTTCATCAAGATTAATCACTGACATCTGGTGCCTTGGAGGACCTAGTTAGTAACCCTCTGTTTTCCCCCGGTTGGGCGTGAATCATCGGTGGCAGGCAGACACACAGGAAGCGCAGCCCCGGATGCTCGACGCATCTTTTGTCACACCGGGTGACAAAAGTGTGTGATGAATGAATGTGACGGGGTAAAGTACACACAAACACGCCGGTGCGCGGCGCAGGCTACGCCGCCATGTGTTTAAATCAGTGTTAGCGGCGGCGCGGTCGCTATTGTCTGAGCTGTTTGCAGCTGGTGGAGACGAACGCGAGAGGCGGGTTCGACTCCCGAACCCGACGCAGACGGAAATGATTTGAAAACAATGGGGATTTGAAAACAAAAGGTCAGGATGACGGATCACATGTTACACAAAATATGGCAGCATTTACCCATTTGAAATAATAGCGATAAGTGATAAGCAATACAGCTAAAAGAAATAATAATTGTTATCATTATTGTCGTAATCATCATTATTATTTGTCCTATTATTTGTATTATTGGCTAAAATAAGTGAATCCTTAAAATTGTATTTTCCAAAATTCATCATTATTATCGTATTTATTCATAGATTGATTTATTGATTTATTTATTTCACTACCCAGAGCATCGTTCTAACATTTGGTAAATTTAAATTTATTTCCTCGTGTATTTATTGATTTCATCATTGCCTTTCGGGACGTCGTTTTACGAAACGACAATATGTTTGTTGATGTTATTGTTTTTGTTCGATGCTGGAATATGTTCATAAAACTTAAAGAAAAGTAGTGTTGTTGTTATTCAGCTAGAAAAATGAGCTGTCATGCAGCTTTAAGCACATGGTTATCATCATTTTATTTTTTTCATAGAATAGAGCAGAAGAATAAAATAGAAGCTGCCGCTTCGACGGTCTGTGGGGAAACGGACGGTGCAGTCGAGGTAGTTTGGTGTCAGATATGATAAGGTCAAACAGTAGCATGCAAAGATATCAGAAAATAAAAGAAATAAACAATCCAAACACTCGTGCAAAAAAAAAAAAAGACACTAGAAAACAGCGACTGTCATTATTTAAAGGGCTACACATTCTAAGGGGCTACACGGCAGCGGCGTGCACGTACGGCGGCGAGCACACATATCATTACACGCACGTCTCAGATATAATAATCCTTAAAACATGCTATATTTATTTCATATGACACACACACACTCACACCTTGTTGGAATGTTAATGAGAAACCAATAAACCATTCATCAACCTTGTTGAGCCTTGGCAGTGACATAATATCCGCTAAACGCGACTCAATAAACACATTTATGGCGCCATAATAGGTGTAAGAATCCCATCGGTTATTAATGTTGTTTCTGGAGGCCGAGGCTGTTCCACGGATCCTCCTCGCATCGGGCCTTTAATGCAAATAAAACATTTGTAGAGCGCTTCGCCGCTCTTATTAGAAGTTTCTCATCGGAGGAATTTTCCCATCGATGAAACCATCGAGGGTTTCCAAGGGCGACCATAAATCAGGTCCCGGCCGCGGCGGCGTGAGCGTTCATTACACCTGCCGGCCGCCGTGCGGGCGGGAGGGGCGGGATTAAAAATAAATAATTGCGAGGTGGGAATCCTTGACACCTATTGGTTGATTTAGCGGGGTCCTGCCAGCAGATCGCACGGAGGGGAAGATGGATTGATGGCGTGGAGAGGACGGACAGAGAAGGTCACGCCTTCGGAGGCGGGGGTTCGGGGTTCCTCTCTATTAACTAAAGACCCCGAGGAGATTCTTCTTGCCGGCGCCCAATACCGGCGCCGCCACATTATTATGTTCAGTTTGGGCCCTGGGCTCTGCTTTATAGAGAAAGACTCTGATCCACACACACACACACACACACACACACACACACAGGCCATCTCCTTGAGACACAATTATTGTTTTCTTTGGCGAGGAGCGGTGCCGAGGCCAACGCCGTTGCACGCGGCGGATGAGCTGGAATAAAGTGTGCGTCGCATGCGGCGAGCGAGGGAATGGACGGTTCATAGAAAGAGGGACGGTTTCTGAAGGCGTCAGCAGAAGGTCCAGGATGAGCTGATCATGTTCTACACACACACACACACACACCGGTTGGGGGTTTGAAACCAAAATGGCGGCTGGTTCAATTCATGGGGAATAGAAAAAGTCTGGAAATATGCAATATGAATATGTATTCAATATACAAATGAAAATACAGGAAAATACACACACACACACACACACATATATATAGACTCACACACACACACACATACATAGACACACACACACATATACATAGACACTCAAATCAACACAAACAAACACTCACACAGATTTATAGTAGTTATCTTCTTATATAAAATTTATTGAAAAATCTATCTATCCATCTATCTATCTATTGATCGATCGATAGTAGATCTATCTATCTATCTATCTATCTATCTATCTATCTATCTATCTATCTATCTATCTATCTATCTATCTATTGATCAATCGATAGTGGATCTATCTATCTATCTATCTATGAGCATTCATTAGTATTTGCTGGTCTTCCTTGGGTCCTTTAGGAGGTCCAGGTTTGTCCTCCAGGCCTCCTGGTCCTTGGTTGGTTCCTGGTTCTTCTGGTTCTCCTGGTTCTCCTAGTTCTCCTGGTTCTCCTGGTTTTCCCTGGTTCTCCTGGTTCTCCTGGTTCTCTTGGTTCTTCTCGGTCTCCCCGTCTCCTCGGGCTGCTTCTCCCTCCCGTTCGTCCCCGACCAATAAAACACCCCCTTTGAGTCGTCTGTCCAAGGGCGTCATCTCATTATTGATCGGAGGAAAGTGCAGAGGTATGGATCTGAGCAGGCAGAAGGCCACCGAGGTGCTGGAGGTGATTCATGGGAGGCCCAGCTCATATTTCAGGCCCTGGACAAATACTTCATTTCCAACAGCGCTGGCATTTGAAGAAATCAAATCCTGGAGGTGAATGTAAAGCAGGGCCGGGGGGCGGAGCTCGCCGCCGCGCCTGTCGCTCAACGGCTTAATGCTGCGTCGTAATTCATTCAGGCTTCCGTTCGGCGCCGGCCGGCGGAGACGAGAGAAGACCCACCTGCAGATCAGACCCACCTGCAGATCCACCTGCAGATCAACGTGCAGATCCACCGGAGATGTTATTCATTCATTCATGCCGCCGCACACACTCCGAGCTCACCCTCCACCCGTCCATCACCGGGACGCATGTGGAGACATTCACCCTCTCAATCACACGGCCTGTCGGGACATTCAGACGTGCATTCACTCGTTCATATGGTATGTAAACAGAACCACGTGCATTCATTCGTTCATATGGTATGTAAACAGAAACACGTGCATTCATTCGTTCATATGCGTGTAGAAGGAAACACACATGCATTCACTCGTTCATATGGTATGTAAAAAGAAACACGTGCATTCACTCGTTCATATGGTATGTAAAAAGAAACACGTGCATTCATTCGTTCATATGCGTGTAGAAGGAAACACACATGCATTCACTCGTTCATATGGTATGTAAAAAGAAACACGTGCATTCATTCGTTCATATGGTATGTAAACAGATGTGCATTCATTCGTTCATATGCGTGTAGAAGGAAACACACATGCATTCACTCGTTCATATGCATGTAGAAGGAAACACGTGCATTCACTCGTTCATATGGCGTGTAGACAAAAACAGACATGCATTCACACGTTCATATGCATGTAGAAGGAAACACACATGCATTCACTCATTCATACGATATGTAGACAGAAACAGATGTGCATTCACTCGTTCATACAGCATGTAGAGACATTAACTGTGTATTCACTCGTTCATATGGCTTGTAGAAGGAAACACGTGCATTCACTCGTTCATATGCATGTAGAAGGAAACACACATGCATTCACTCGTTCATACGATATGTATACATAAGCAAACGCATTCACTCGTTCATATGGCATGTAGAGACATTAACTGTGCATTCACTCGTTCATATGACATGTAGACAGAAACATACGTGCATTCACTCGTTCATACGGCATGTAGAGACATTCAACCGTGCATTCACTCGTTCATGTCATGTAGAAGGAAACAAACGTTCATTCAGTCATCATGCCATATACAGACATACAACCCTTCACCCTCTCAAGGACACGTCTTACAGGGACATTCAGCCGTGGATTCACTCATTCATGTCCTAAAGAGACATTCAACCGTTCACGCTTTCATTGACAAGTCGTATTGGGACACTCTGTCATGTATTCACTCATTCAAATGTCACGTTGACAGAAACTAAGGTTCATTCCTTCATTATGTCCTATAACAGGGGTGGGAAAACTACGGCCCGCGGGCCACATCTGGCCCGTTGGTCTTTTTAATCCGGCCCGCCGGAGATTGGCACAGGATTCATACTTGAATGATTGGATCAATGAATGTGAGAGCTCAAACAGGGGATTATTTTACTTTTGGAGCTACTTGTGACTTTTCCTCAGCTGAACGACACAGATTGGCTCTGTGATTTAGCCTTCACTGTGGATGAACTGACACACATGAATGAGCTGGACGTGAAGCTTCAAGGAAAAACCGTATTTTGCATGAAATGCAAGCAAACGTCAGCCAATGTTCAGGCACATATCAGACGAATCTGACATGTGCTGTTAACAAATGCATTATTTTTTTAAATGTATCGTATCTTGTGCTCACCCGGCCCGTCTGTCAAATTTTAAAAGTCAGTGACCCAAAAAGTTTGCCCACTCCTGTCCTATAGGGACATACAACCCTTCACCCTCTCACATGTCTGGACCTTGACGTGTCTCCAGCTTGTACCTTGGACCTTCTTGCTAGGAGCAGAGGCGCTAGCCACTGAGCCGGCCATCTTTAATGTTGACGCGTTGCCTTCTATTTAGCTCCCTCCCGAAGCCTCCCAGATCCTGGTTCCTCCCTGCAGAGCCGTGACCTCCAGGTCCAGGTCGCTCCCTGCCGCAGGAAATCGTCAGCGGTGTCACATCCCCGCATGGGCGCCGCGCCGCAGCTTTCTGTGCATTATTACACCCCTATTACATGCTATTTTTACCCCACCCCCTTCTTTTTCTCCCCGCCCGACGCTCGGCCGCCACATATCTCACCGTAACGGCGTCCATTGTTGCACAAAATCGCTGGGAGATTATCATTTTGCAGATGAGGATGAAAGAGTAGTCCTCACAGCGCGGTACTTTACTGCGGGGACTAACCATTATCATTTCCCTGACCATGCCCTTTCCTGGTAATTCCCCCCCTTATATAGCCTCACCCTCTCTTATGGCTGTCAGTTGTAGAGAACCAATTAACATATTGTGTCCGAGGGAGCCATCTCTCCCCCAACTATCCTCTGTTTCCCTTCCTCTGTATTTGTGGCACCGTGAGCGAGTAGCAAGAGTCGCGCAAATTAGCGGAGTGGGCTGGAAGGCTCAATTACCTTTTAAGGACTTTAGAGGTAGAGTCTGTGTCCGTGTCATCCTGTCTCGAAACCCCCTCCTTTCCCCCGACACCCCCCAACTTCCCGACCCGCCTCGATAAGGGCAGAAAATGAGAAGGGGGGGCCGACAAAGAGAAGGGGATGGGTAGAAGGTGAGAAGCGATTGGTGTGCAAGGAGTGGGTTGAATTTCTAAATGATCTAATTTCTATGTCTGCAGAGTGTCTCACTGCTGGCATCACTGTTTCCCCCCAGAGACAATGGCTACTCTCTTCTTCTCATTAACCCACCCTCCCACCCCTTCCTCTCCTCCCGTATCCACTCCCGCCTTCCATTGTGCGCCCGGCGGAGAGTCCATTTCAATACGGCGGCGGGGGTTCGTCCTCCGAGGACCGGCGACGCTCGGTAAGCCGCGCCAGACTCCGGCCTTGTTATCCATCTGTGGCCGTGTAATGGAGACGGATACTCCATGGATCCGTCGGCCGGTGGACGGCGGCATCTGGATGTGTGAAAGCGGCGGCGGACACTTCCGTGTGAAGCAGGAGGCCGGCGTGGAGGACATGAGGTGTGTGATGCCGGCGCTGATGATGCTGGAAAGCCTTCAGAGAGAGTATGAGATGGCGATACCCGTGAAGGATAAGCTAGGCTACATGTTAGGAATGAAGCAGGATGAACAGTGATTATCTTGGTAGCGATACTTGTATGCATGTGCAGATAAGAAAAATTGATTTTTTTTCTTCATCCACTCGTTATCCATTCCGCTGACCCTTCAGCCAGGATGAGAGGCGGGGACACTATCCAAGCTCTCATTGGCTGAGAGGGAGTTGACCCTCGACCCGTCCGTCACACGGCCACATATGGAGACACGCGACCATTCGCGCTTCTGGATCATTTGGTGCCTCCGATGAACCTCCCGTATGCTATTGGACTGTTAATCGATATTATCATTTTTATGATTATCTATTTAATTAGTCGTACGAATAACGATTTTAGCCATGAATGCAAAGACAAAAGACACGTCGAGCCCCGGCGCTGGTTACTCGTACATATCCAGGATCGGACGGGAATCGGCCTCTGCATTGAACTTGGCGGCGTGGATGTGAGAAAACACTCCCGGATGCAGGCAGATGGTCGGAAATCTATCCCACACAGCCGATATCGAGCCGCTGATGGTGCTCAGAGCCTTTTTTTCCATCACCTGTAACACCGGAAAACTGCGTCATTAGCTTATGAAAGGGCCCGAGGGGTGCGGGGGGGGGGTTAAGTTGCAGGCACTCCACCGGCAGGGTTTTTTGGGATGTGTGGATGTTCTGCTCTGTAATGCTCCGCCCCCTCAGCGCCGGCCGATCGACCGACGTCCCGTTGGCGATTTCACATGAGCTTTGCATAATCCAGAAAAATACTCGTTCATTGAGGGCGTTTAAAAAACCTCGCCGACCGAAAGCCACCGCGTCTCTTCGGAGACACATTTGGAGACGCTGCAGAAAACACTCAGGAGGGACGCGAAACGGGTTGTTGGCGTTTTTATTTTCCAACCGTTCTGGACTGAATTTGGAAATGGGTAAAGCCAGAAATAAATAAATTCATAAATAAATAAATCTATGAATGGATAAGTAAATAAATGAATGGATTTATTTGTTTAAAGTAATGGGGTGAAAGTACTCTAATTTTACTCCATACAAAAATAAATACAAAAATGGGGGAACAGGGTATGAAAATAAATCAGAATGTGGTAAATGAAAGAAAGCACGATGAATTAGTGAATTGAATTATTAAACTTACGTATGTATAATGTATTCATCTCTTATTTTATGTATGTATTTATTTTTTTGTTTATAGTTGTAAAATATATGAATTTATTCATGTGGAATTTCATTTGTTTACAATTCTTATTTTCCTGTACACATACATCATTTTTTTTCTTCTATATTTATTTGTTTTTACATTATAGGCATCCCAGATAAAGATAAATTACCAATTAATACGAGAAATAATTTGATTATTACATAATGTCACCAGAGTGGGTTTACTCTGATTTCTGTTAACATGCAATTAGCGTTTAACATAAAAAAAATAGAAAAAAAAAACAACACCAAAAAGAGCTTTCCTTTGTTTGCACCACTTTCTTCACATTTTTCAAATTCGGAATTCAATCTTGTCCTTTGATTTTCCCCAATTCCAAATTCATACTATTGTTTTTGTTTTTGTTTTTTTCATCCAGGATGGAGGCAGCATGCAGGTCATTCATTTCCTGCCACATTTGATTAATGAACCTCTTGCTCATTCTTATCTCAGGGTGTCGACCGTGCAGCATTATATTTTATTCCGACCTGAAAAAAAAAAAAAAAAACAACACGAAGCTCCGACGTATTTCCCCGTTTCTCTCCGAACGAGGACCCGCAGGGGTGGGCTCGGTCTGAGCGGCGAAAACGGTGTGGGAGGTGCAGAACATGTCATCCTCCAGACGCTCCGGGCTATTGTCTCACTCCGTCACTCCATTCTCCGCACCCGTCGCCACGGCCGGCCCTTTCAATCCACCGGCTGCGGATTCAGACCGAAGAAACGGCGATATATATATGCTTCGGTGTGATTTCAGCCTCCGTGCAGGTTTCATCAAACATCCACGGTCTCCGACGGCTGCTCCGCCGAGAGCAGCCTCCGTTGTGCCTTCAGAGGGCCTCCGTCCGCCACCAGGGGTCACCGTTGTGCAGTGGGATTGATCTCAAGTAACCCACCAGCCCCCCCTCCTCCTGAGGAGATCAATGAGCCCATGTCCCTATAGTAACCCCCCCCCGCCACCGCCACCAACGACACCCATCCCCTCCGTGCACATCAGCGCCCCAACATGTGCACCTATGTCTGTGCATCTTTGTCGGTATGCACAGGGAAGGGAATTTAGAGATAGTGAAGTGCAACACACACACACACACACACACAAGCGCATATGCATGCATGCATGCTTCACAGCGCCGTCACCTCGGTGTGTTTTTCCAAGCCGTTCCAGGATGACGGGCCGAGCGACGGCGATCCGAAACCCGCGGTTTGGCTCTGCAGCCCGGGAGGCGCTAACGCAGGTCTGCGGGGTTATTTACGACACGGCGCTAACCATCTAGCGCCTGATTTATATCTGTATATATGTCTTCCCTTACCTCGTGAGACCCTTGATTTATGTTTTTATTTTTCATTTTTTTTATTTATGCGGCCATCGGTTGAAGCCGAGGTGTACCGGGCGTCGCTGCTAATGCTGCGGTGTAGAAGAGCGTAACATGCTAGCACTTAGCCGCCACTCCTCCGTAATTCTCTCTCTATATATATATCTATGTATAAATACATAGATATATATCTGCACATATGAAGTCTTACCTTTTTCCATCCAATACTTTACAGAAAGCTTAACCCTCATATTATGTTAAGGGTCAATTTGACCCATTGGGTCAATGGGTCAAATGGGTCAAATTGACCCTTAACATAATAAGAGGGTTAATAAGAATTCAATATTTTTTCTCATATTATGTATAGTATAAGAGTGTCTCATATTTTATCATTTATATAGACAGATATAGTGTGTTGAGATTTATACACACATATATATATGTTCCCTATGCTCTATGCTTTTGACTGAATGACTGATCTATCTATCTATCTATCTATCTATCTATCTATCTATCTATCTATCTATCTATCTATCTATCTATCTATCTATCTATCTATCTATCTATCTATCTATCTATCTATCTATCTATCTGTCTGTCTGTCTGTCACTGTCTGTCTGGTCATACATGTCTTGCCCCTGCAGTGTGTGCAGCCCCACCATGACGTAGTGAACGTCCTATCAGTGGTTTTGTGTGTTTAATCTCACCCTGGATTATTGAGTGGTGGTTGTGGGGGATTATGCGGCGCCTCAATCCAAACTAATTTACATGTCATTTATTTTTTCGCCTCGACTCGTGTCTGTTCTCCCAATCGACTTTTCAAAAATCCGAGTCTCCTTGCAGATTCATCCGCTCACTCGTCCCAACCAGGGAGTCACATCTCGGCAACATCATTTCCGCGTCCTCTGCTCCTTAAAACCCCGCCGTGGGATGGACGCAAAAGCGCGCACGTGGGCGTAGATGTCTCGACATTGTTGTTTTTAATCCGTGCGCGCCGACATTATCTGCCCCGCTACATAAGCATTTACTAAGCCGCAGTTGTTTTTTTTTCCTATCAGACATGCTAATTCTTTTATCTCCTCCGTATAACTCTGCACGTATTTTAAGACACATTCTCATTATTTGCAATGCTCCCCTTCTAAAGTTGAATAATCCATCTGTTTCTATAACGCCGCACCACATTAGCATAAAAAGAGAATATCACACACAAATACGGGGCCCATTAAAAGTCATCTTTTGTGTGTGTGTGTGTGAACAAAAATACAAAACTGCTGAGGTAAGTGTTAATAATAGACTGTATGTTCTTTCCTTAAATTATCAAACCATCTGTTGGCGGCGGCCCGAAGCCGCCTCGCTGTAATTGTCCCTTCTGCGGTGTTTGATACGGATAATTAGACTTCTGATAATCTTTGCTTTGCAGGTGATGTTTGCCGCGAGCTCACCGCAACATTTGTACTGAGCTGTAATCTAATGGATCTCCTATTTCTGTCCCCTTCTTTCTTTCTTTCTCTTTTTTTTCCCTGAGAGCGTGTCACGTGGCGCGCACACGTGGAACTCCGAGTCACAAAAAAAAAAAAAAAAGAAAAACCATCAACACCGGTTTCTGCCTTTTTTTTTTCCTTTCTTTTTTTTTCCCATAAATAGAAGTTGGAAAAACTCTGGGGGCAGATGTCTGATGGAAATCAATTTCCCTTGGGGCTTATCAAGGTTTCTTATTCCAACGCTTGCAGAATCAGAATTTAAGCACAATTTTACAACCAGAATTCATTCATTCATTCAGTCATTATATTACATTACATTTGGCAGACGCTTTTATCCAAAGCGACTTATAATAGAGGACATAAGGACTGCAAATAACACTTGCAAATACAAGATGCACAGGAAATATACAGAACAGTAAGCTGGGGTTAGTGAGGTTTTTTTTTTTTTGTTATTTTTTGTTGTTTTGTTTTTTTTGACAAAGACATACACACACACAAACACACACACACACACACACACACACACACACTGCATAGCCTAACTTGGTGCCTAACCTGATCTGGGGCATCAGCGCAGTAAATAGTCCTTAAAGAGAAAAGTTTTTACCTGTTTCTTGAAGGTTGAGAGAGATGATGCTAGTCTCGTTGCTTCCGGAAGTTTGTTCCACCACTGAGGTAGTAGAACTGAGAGTCAAAGTCACCCCGGCACATTCACACGTCATATGGCGACTAAAAAGCCTTCACTTATACGGCGTATTGAGAAACTCGGGCGTTCACTAATTCATTCATGTCATATAGAGACAAAAAGCATTCACTCATTCATTCATATGTCGAACATTCACCCTCTGGTTCGCTGGTCTCACAGGATCTCGGTGTGTTTTTCAACGCCGGTCATGCTTTATACCGTATATATTTCGCTCTTCCAGGATTCTCTAGGCCTCTGCTGGAAATGGCTGATACGTTTCATAAAACAAGCAGTTGACCTCCTTGAGGAGGCGCTCGGTTTGAGATCTTCACATTTTGCCCGCGCCGCGTCCCGTCTATAGCAGGCACTCCACAATGAAAACGCTGTAAAATATTCGTTTGACCAGAGGAGCACAACATTTCCCGAGTATCTCATTGTGCTCTTACCGTTGGGCGGCTCTTTGTCCTGATAAAAAAAAAAAAAAAACGAGGCGCTCGCCCACAATAAATCACCGCCGTCGTCAGATTTCCCTCTTTGCCGACACAAGCATGTTCGGCGGTCGGATCAACGTCTTCGACGTTCGCCCGCAACCACCTAATCTGCACGCGTCAAAAAGCGTCTACGGAAAATGCAAGTTTGTGAAACCCGGGAAACTGCATCCCAAGCATCCGAGCGCCGCCTCACAGAACCGATGTTGTTCTTTTCATCAAGGAGTTAAGCGCTTCCTTGAAGTCGGAATGTGCTATTTTTCTGCGGCGTGGCCTAAGGGGGGGGCGGGGGGGCTCTCCAGGAGCACAATGGCGGCGTTGTGGCGTGGCCGCCGATGCACCCTGAATGCCCACAGTGGCGGCGGAGGTTTTAAGAGCGCGCTCAATGGACTCGCTGATCAAAGGAGTGTTTCATCTGTGAAATCTGCCGCCGAGCGGAATGCCAGAGACTCGCTCCGATGCAGCGCCGATGCGAGGAGGCCGACAGCTCCAGCTGAGGTGACCACAAAACAAGAAGGAAGAAACTCAGGAACGAAGGGAAAGCTAACGGATGCAGATCGGTGGAATCGCCTCATCTTTCAAGGTGGTGTCCACCGCAGAGACGCCATGCTAACTGCTAACGGGGCCGAGGTGACCATCCACCCAATCGGGATCCAAGTAGCCAAGATGGTTTTTGCCGGCGTCTCCCTCACATCTTGGAGGCTCAGAGCTCGGCGCTCCTCCACGTCAACAGGAGCTGAGGTTTCTCCATCATCTGAGCCTCGTGGTCCCCTGCCTGGTGAGGTGTTCTGGGCGGTCCGACTTGGATGACGCCCCAAGAAGAACCCAGGACGCGCTGGACCGACCCTGGAACGGCTGGACCAAGAGGGCAGTCTGGAGCTCCGCGGTGACCCGAACCCGGGTGAGACACAGAAAGGAGGACGGACCTTCAGACGCTTGGACCAACGCTCCACCAGCCGGGCCTCCACCTCCACTAAGCCACAACCAATGAGGTCCATCGTTCAGGTTCATGAGATTATCTGACGATATATAAGACACACGCACACACTGAGTGTGTGCATGTGAATGACAATTATAATCATAAAAGTCCTCAAGGAAACTTATTATACTTACGTGAGTTTATGTTTTGTTTTTTTATTCGTGAATGATTGGACCTCGGGGGGGAAGATATTTGTTTGTTTTTCAGCGCAACGCAAACGGAGACGACCGCAGGCCAGCTTAGCTTTGTTTACTCATCGTTGTGATAATGTAATGTACGACGGCTGGTTGCGTCGCCTACAGGACGGCGCCGCCGGCCGGATGGCTACGAGTATTGATCGGTGATTTGCTATATGCAATCACAACAGGAGGACCGCTTTCCACCGGTTTGAAATAGTCCGTGACCAAAGTTGGCGGCACGAAAATCCCGTTGCTCACGAGACACAAGAACCGAAGGTCGAGGCCTTCGTTCAATCCGATAAAGAGATTTGAAAGACACACGGACTCGTGTCGTTAAATCTGCGTTGCTTTTCATGCGACAGGTTTTTTTCCCCTCATTAATCCACGTGACTGTGTGAAATCAAACGTATTCGTCGTGCTGATGCACGATGGTGCTAATTCGCCCACTTCGAGATCCGCTGCCCAGTTAGGATCAAAAAAGTCGACTATATAGAGGATAGATAACGTATATAGTGCAAAAACAATGAAAACTGTGTACTACACAAGCATCTGAGGAAGTACCTACGTTTGCTCGGGACGACACGCGACAACAAGTCTTTTGTACCGCTTGTAAAATAAATTAGCTTTATTTTTGGAGCACTTTTTGTGTGCGGATGGAAGACCAGACATCCTTAGAGGGGGAGGGTTGGCGGCTCCAGACTTTATGCCCATGTGTCCTTGGACCAAACACCGAACCCTCCGGTTGCCCTCAAACCCAGCGTCCATATCAGCGGTGGAGGCGGAAGGTGCCTGAGGTTCCTGCTCCTGATGGGTTTCTGTGGATCATCTTGAAGCGTTTGGTCCAGACCTGCTCTACATGAGACTACCGGGTTGCAGGTATATAAATAACATCTGACTTGACTTGAATCCCGACGGTCTGGTTAGCACGTGCGCGCCGATCCGGCGTAAAGCCCTTTGAAAGCGCAGGGTGTCGAAACTCCCCGACCAGGAAAAGTGGTCTGCTCTAGGAGGACTTCTGTTCACGGCCGGTTCGCTTTAGTTCTTTTAGTGACGGATATTTTCCCCAGATGTTTTGCACAATCGCTCAGTTACGGACACATACGGGAGTATTTCATGTACATGCAACATTTTCAAAAGGCAGAATAAAAGAGGCCCCTCAGGATATTGGTCCGGCCACCCAACAGCCATCCATCATTAACCCGCAGCTGGAAAAGCCAATAGATCAAATGCCGTTTAACCTTATTGGCTGTAATGGTTCCCGTGTGGAACCAGCCTCATTCTGACTACCTGAGGGGAACTTTTAGCGCGCCGTCGAGGCCAAAGTGCAGCCGCTCTACTTCCTGCCTCGCCGCGCGATGGGCGACGCCATGACTCCGAGTTCAAAGGGCCGAAACCCTACTTTATTTATAGCCGGCCGGTTGTGAACGTTCACTTTGCGAGCGCTGAAAGCACAATGAGGTGCAGCTATTGGATTTTTGGAAGTAATAATATGAAGATTATACGCGTTCAGTCGGGATCTCGCGTCTGAGTAACTTCTAAGTACTTCCAAGACACGACAAACTGTTTACATTCTCAAATCCCGATTTTCACACCTCAGTCGTGTAAATATTATCGAGAGATAAATAAAGAGCGGTGAGCATTTCCAGTGGCCGAGGCCGATCCATTCATCCGCTCGTCGCCGCCGCAGAGAGGAGCCGCACCGAAAACCTACGCCAATCACATTTCACATCTTTTACTTTCAACAACTAGTCATCGGATCATAATCAATAGCACTTATTGGGGAAGGGAAGAGCCTATCACAGCTGAGCGAGGCGGGATTCATCCATCACGGTGCCACATATAGACATACAACCATTCTCCCTCACCACAAGAACAATAATAATAACAATCAAATATTAATCATCACAATCATCAATTTGCATTCCCTGTTTTTTGCCTGCATTCTGAAGAGCAATGTCAGATTCGAGATCCTGTCCATCCTTTTTTTGTTAATCCGCCATCTTGCGAAGCCAACGTTGCGTTGGAAATGTAATAAATCCATATCGACAAAGTTCTGAAGCTTTTATTTTATCAGCGCATCACTCTTCTTTTGACGGCCCCTCCTGAGAGGACTGGATAAGTAGGTCATCCGGAGACTTCCTCCTGCAAACTGCAACATTGCGACCGTTGTTATTTGAAAGCGAGGGTGTATTATGGAGCGTTTGGGCGGCCGAGCGCAGAAGGTTTCCGGAGGTTGACCGTCTTCCTGCCGCCCCGGTGCATCTCCCGCTCCGGATCGGACGAAAACCGAGGAACGAATCATCCCGGCGCCGAAGCTGTACGTTTGGAAAACAAAGAAAATCCATGCATGTGTCCGGCTGGACGTCTGCACACACTGCTCTCCAAGCAGGGCTCCTCCAGACTTCCTCCAGACCTCCTGCAGACCTCCTGCAGACCTCCAACAGCGCAGGTCCAGTCGCATTTGTCTCATTTGTCACTTTTTTCCTCCTCTTCCTGGAGAATATTAACTCATCATTTTCTTACATCATCAAAACAGACACCGCCTCAGACGGCGCCGCTCAGCTTGAAGGAGGAAGAAGAAGAAGAAGAAGAAGAAGAAGAAGAAGAAGAAGAAGAAGAAGAAGAAGAAGATTGTAAGATGGCTGTTTGCTTCTTTTTTCTTTCTTTATTAGTATCATTATTATAAGGTTGGAGTATTAATAATAATAAAAAGGAGAAGAATAATAATCACAGCATCACAAGAGAAAAGTGAGGATAACACTACTATTACTACTAATAATAATAGAATATGAGAGAAATATTGAAGAAACAGATAAAATGATACTACTAGTAAAAACTAGGAAAATAACTAGTAAAGGTGAAAAAAGTGGATTAAAAAATAAATATGTATGCTTATATAGTTGTGTATGTGTGCACCCTATATGTGTACACACACTCACACACACACACACACACATCAGGTGATCAGAATCTCTTTTTTTTATAGTATTTTTACACATATTTCACAGTTTCCGCCTCTTTTACAGCTCTCACTCTGACTTTTATTTGGTATTTTATGCACTTCCTCTTCCCCTCCTAACGTCCCCGTCCGGCTCGTCCGATTCGTCCGATTTGTCCGATTCGTCCGATTCGTCCGACTGCAGCTGTTTATCCCTCTGACTCGACTTGTGTAATATTTGTAATATCGGTTGTGGATTCGGGTCGGTGTCCTGTTGTGAGGAAAGAGCAGAAAAGAAGGGGAGCGCCGCCGGCCGCCACACAGGAAGGGTACAGTAAAGAACGTTGGCGCCCCGGAGCGCAACTCATTGAAATTCAGAATAGAAATCAGGGATGAGTCTGCTTGTGTTTATCTGGCGGGCCGGAGTTATCACACCGCGTTACCTCAGCTCGGGGCCACGCGTGTCGCGGGATGGCGTGTTTTGTCATGTCGTGGCGCGCAACCCGTCCCTCGACCACCGCTCATGCACGAGCAAAATAAAAAAAATCAATTTGTCAAATAGAAAAAAAAAAATCGAGCTTTTCCCTTGGATATCGGGCGTTGAAATATTTATTCATATATTAATGTGATTTTATTTTTTGAAGGGTTATTTGAACGTCTACGTGACATTGAGCCGAGCTCGGACTTCGGGTTCTGCCTCCCTGCAGCCCCGAGTCCAGGATAAGAAGTAAAAATAATGAATGAATGCATGAATGAATGAATGAATGGACGACTTCTCTTTCCACTGACTTTTATTCCTTTCTTTTTCTCTGTCTTGAGTTTAACCTTGTGCATGGGTCCGCGCCCCGGAGATTGCACCTCGCAGGAAAGAAAAAGGCAAATATTTTCCCCGGAAAGACGGAGGGAATATAAAAGTGAAATCCTTTGCCCGCCGACCGCCACGGCAACGGGCAAACGTGTACTTGTTAACCCTTTCGCCGCCTGGCCGGCGCAGGAGGCGCGGCTCCAGGCGGCCGCAGATGGCCGTCCTGGACGCCGCTCGGGCTTCTTTTGGCGGCGAAGCACGAGTCTGCCGTCCAAAACACAAACCGGGCTGATAACGCTTGTTAACGGTCGAATAAAAAGATGATGTACTGGTTAAGGAGGGGCCGGGGAGCCAGCGGAAATACAAGGAGAATATTACATTACATTACATTACATTACATTGCATTTGGCAGACACTTTTATCCAAAGCGACTTACAATAGAGGACATAAGGACTGCAAATAACACTTGCAAATACAAGATGCACAGGAAATATGAGTTGTTTTTTTTTTTTTTGACAAAGACGTGCACAAATGTACACACACACACACACACACACTGTATAGCCTAACTTGGTGCCTAACCTGATCTGGGGCATCAGTGCAGTAAAAAGTCCTGAAAGAGAAAAGTTTTTACCTGTTTCTTGAAGGTTGAGAGAGATGATGCTGGTCTTGTTGCTTCTGGAAGTTTGTTCCACCACTGAGGTAGAAGAACTGTAGAGATCGCGTAGAGCGAGCAAAAGGTACTGCAAAAGGTACTTTTTTTTGTTGAAAAAAAAAAATATTACTTACCCGGATGCGACATATTATACACAACATGAATAAAATATCAAAAGTAATTTTTTTTTTTTTACATTTTATTTGTAACAAAAAAAGCAAAATATAGAAGTAAGTATCTACTATGTGAGTAAATAATACATGACTTTATTTAGAGAAAAATATATGTTTATATTTTAGTTTTTATATTTTTATTCTTATTATCAAATAGATAAAACTACCTGCTCCAAACAATAATCATGATAATAAATAAAATGCACAGGATCCCATTCACCCATTCACGTGTGTGTGTGTGTGTTTATAAATCTATATAAACCCTTTGTGTTTATATTTTTGTCCCACACACAGACGCACGGATACACACCGATACACACCGCAGCGGGTAGGAAAGGCCGTGGCCGGCGGAGGAAGCAAGAAGGACGGCGAGGTGTTTCCAAAGCCGGCTCCTCGGAGGTTGATTGAAGCTCCGAAGATAAGCGCGGTGACATTAGATATCCCGGTGGGCGGAGGACGGGAGATTAATCTCGTTCTCCGCGATGATGCATCCGAAGCGACTCGTTCCGCCGCCGGTATCGTTTCTGAACACTCCTTGGGTTCCAAGGGCAACGAAAAGTATCCATGGAAGGCCGCGCATTGATCGCCTCCAGATTTGATTAAACCCTCGGCTCTGCTCCAAGCGTAAGACAATAGCATTGGGATAATCTCACCTTCTCTCCTCAGGTCAGATGTAATGCGGTTTAATGATAAGGCTGTGCACTCCGCCTAATTCCTCGGCGAGGACGTT